>NC_090444.1:82369170-82672200 GCF_031143425.1 Pleurodeles waltl
GCACCATTTTCCCTTTGAGAGAGGGAAGGAATGCTTTTAACGCAAGCCTAATCATCCGGAGCTCGAGCATGTTTATGTGGAGTCCCGACTCCGCCGGAAACCAGAGGCCTCTGATCTCCGCCTCCCCCATGTGGCCGCCCCAACCTAGAAGTGACGCATCTGTCACTACAGAGAGATCTGGCTGGGGAAGGGAGAGGGATCTGCCGTTGACCCAATTTGGATTCAAAAGCCACTACTGCAGGTCTTTCGCAGTCCCCTCTGAGATCTGGACCATGTCGGAGAGATTCCCCTGATGCTGCGCCCACTGGAACTTCAGGTCCCACTGCAGAGCCGCATATGCCATCTGGCATGTGTTACTAGCAGGATGCAGGAGGCCATGAGGCCCAGCAGCCTCAGAGTCAGTCTCACCAAAACCCAAGACCGAGGATGAAAGGTCGGAATCATAGCCAGAATGTCTTGGATTCGCTTGTCGGGAGGATACGCCCGAAATTGCACTGTGTCCAGAACAGCTCCAATGAAAGGGAGCTTCTGGGAGGGAGTCAGGTGTTAATTCTGCAGATTTATAGTGAACCCCAGCTGGTGCAGGAGGTTCACCGTAGTCTGAAGGTGGGAGACAACTGTCTGGGGGCGAAGGCACCTTCAACAGTCAGTCGTTGAGATAGGGCAAGACTGAGACCCCTAGCCTGCGCAGATGAGCTGCAACCACCGCCATCACTTTCGTGAACACCGAGGGGCACTGGTAAGGCCGAAAGGGAGCATGGTAAACTGAAAGTGCTCGTGACCTACCACAAATCGCAGGTAACGGCTGTGGGCAGGCAGGATGGAGATGTGGAAATAGGCATCCTGCAAGTCCAACGCTACCATCCAGTCTCCCGGGTCCAAGGCAGAAAGAACCTGAGCCAGTGTGAGCATTTTGAAATTCTCCTTCTTGAGGAAGTAGTTCAGGTCCCGAAAGTCTAGGATAGGACGTAAGCCCTTGTCCTTCTTTGGCATCAGAAAGTAGCGGGAATAACAACCACAGCCTACTTCTGGCACAGGGACCCTTTCTATAGCACCCTTGGCCAAGAGAGCCGCGACTTCCAGGCAGACAAGCAACAAGTGATCCTCTGGAAGATGATGGAAGGATGGTGGCATGTGTGGTGGTGCAGATTTGAAAGGGAGGGAGTAGCCCTTCCAAATGATCTGCAAAACCTGTCCGTAGTGATATGTTCCCAGTGGGGCAGGTGATGGCAGATCCTGCCACCAACTGGGTGGGAGTGAGGGGACGGACTCGGAGGGTTTGGAGGCTGCAGCGGGGGCAGAGGTGGACCGGACAGACCTCTGGTTCCCTGTCCCACGGCCACGTGGGATTCCGCGTCCTCGGGCACCCACAGGCTATCCAGTGTGCGTGGCACAGTGGCTGGGTAGAGGATGCGACAGGGAGCCCCTTCCGTGTCCACGAAAGGGACAAAAAGCGGACTGTGGTGGGCGTGTTTGCGGCGGAAAATCCAAGGGACCAAGCCGTAGCCCGGGAATCCTTGAATCTCTCCAAAGCCGAGTCCGCTTTGTCTCCGAAGAGACGGATGCCATCAAAGGGCATGTGCATGAATGACTGTTGGACATCGCCCGAGAAGCCAGAAGTGCGTAACCAGGCATGACGCCGTAAGGCCACTGTCGTCACAACCGATCTGCCCAGAGAGTCGGTCGTATCCAGCCCACAACGGATAGTGAACTTTGTCGCGTCTCTCCCATCTTTCACTGCTTGGGAGACAATAGCATGGGTCTCCTCCGGTATCTGTGGCAGGACTTGCGTAACCGTATCCCAAAGAGAGTGGGTATAACGGCCCAAAAGACATGCTGTATTCACCGACCGCAGTGCGAGGCTGGAGCAAGAAAACAAGTTCTTGCCAAATTGTTCTAGCCTTTTGGATTCCCTATCCGGTGGTGCGGAAGGGAACACATCAGAAGAAGAGGAAGACAAGACTCTCAGGCGTAGGGTGTTGGGACAGGAATTTTGGGCCATTCGGCGCAGGCCGATGACGGCAAGCGATAGTACTGTTCACAGGAGCCCCTGTGTTAGGTTTGGACCATGTACCCAAAAGGACATCAGTGATGGCCTCATTGAATGGGAGAAGGGTTTCTGAAGTAGAAACCCCAGGCTGAAGCATCTCTGTCAGGAGATTAGACCTGACTTCCACAGCAGCTAGTTCAAGGCCAAGGACCTCAGCCACCCTACTAACCACCATACTGTAAGTAGCTCCCTCCGCCGTAGCCACAATAGGAGGAGACAGCATGCCAGAGTCGGGAGAAGTATCCAAACCACTGGCTTTGCCCAAATCCTGTGCCCAGTCCATAGCAGGGTCATCCTTGTATTCATAAGGGTCCAGGGGCCCCTCCAATTCCTCCCTGTATTCATAACCATAGGAAAAAGGGTCAAAATCCGACCTCAGGCGAATAAGGCCCACCGAAGCCAATGGCGGCGGCGGCCGACACCACTCCGACGCCGAGTCGTCAGGGATAAGAATTGGGTCGATGTCAATAGTGGGAACTACCGACGTCGGGAGCGTCGACAATCGACTCAGCGATGGGAAGGTCTCGAAGGTGCGACCGGCGTCGGTGCGGATCCGCGCACGGATCCGGAGGCGACCTTGGTGGCTGGGGCCAAAGCGGAACCCGAAGGCCCCTCAGCCGAACCTCTTGGGCCCAAAGGCGCCATATCGGGGTCGGCCTGCCCAAACATGAGGCACATGGCCTCGTAAAACTCCTTTAGTTCGGCAGGGGTCGCTCCGGCTCCGGGAAACTCGGGGAAGTGCGGAGTCGACCCAGACTCCGAGGATAGAGGCCTAGTGCGTGGACGCTCGTCCCGCGTCGGCCAAGTGACGCAGAGAAGTCGGAGAGCGACGGTACTTCTTCAACTTCTTCTTCTTCTTACTTGACCCGAGGACTTCGAAGAAGACGAGTGGTGATGACTCCGCGACCGATCTCAAGACCTTCCTCTCGAGCGAGACCGGGACCTACGCAGAGTTGAGTGTTGGGCCGCCATTAGCTTTAGGGACCGCTCCCTCAAAGCTTTCGGGTGCATAGCCCGACACTCGGAGCATGACTTCGGGTCGTAGTCGCACTCAAGGCACCACAGACAAACGTGATGAGGATTCGTCACCAGCATCATCCGATGGCAGTCCTCACAAGGCTTGAACCCGGTCTTCGGGGACATCTCGACGCACCAAAGTCGTCCACAAAAAACTTCGACAAAACGGTTGAATTCGGCCAAAAAAAATAGCCAGGGTAGCTCTCTCTGGATCAGCGCGTGGCACGGAAAGAATAGAACTGACGTCACTGCGCAAGGGCTGCGTCTATGTACTACTCCCGATGTCATCACGGCGACCACGATGCCTACAGAGTCGAACAACGCCACCTACTGACGCACAAGGGTATTGCTCTGGATCCAGTCTGACGCCTGTGGGAAAATTCTAAGGTAAGGAATCTGCAACTAGAAGTCTCTATCAGATCTAAAATATTTGCCTAGGATCACAGAATTTGATATCTGTTTACGGGTCAAGTACATTATAGTTATGCTCGAGTAGATTATTCAAGTTACTCGACCTGCAGGTCTGGTAACATTTATATGATTTGAGGCCTGCTCCACAACGCAACACAGAGATATAAGATATACGGAACAAAAATGATAAAGGCAGTGATCACCAGATACAGAGAAGTGCTACAGGCAGCAACAGCTGACTACAAAGTAGCACTAAGAGTAGTGATAGCCTGAGACAAAGAAATGCTAAAGGAAGTGAAAACCAGATACAGTACATACAACACTAAGAGGCGAGAAGGATGAACAACCCACACAATAAACAAAGCCGCTTATTATTGCTAAAGAAGAAGACAGCGCTTGACAGACAGACAGCAGGTGCAATGACCCAGGTGGTAGCACACGGCTAGTGTGTGATAAAGATACCAGTACAAGCAGACAGCAGGCAGTGCTACAGCATCCCTCTTTCAATGTCAGTAAGTTCCAAAAATGGTTATAATGCTACTTCCTTCTTAAAACCACCTCTTCCCTTTAATACCACCAAAACCTGGTGACAGGTGGACTGCCTGGATAGAAACTTTTGATGATATGATTGATTCACTGGAAAAAAACAGACAACAAACAATTGTCAAATACCTCATGAATCTTCCTGGTGAAGGGGTAAAGGAAGTAATAAAGAAAATGACACATATTGATAAAGTATCATACCATTAAATGAAAGAAGCGCTAATTTGCAAGTTCAATCCAATGGCGAATGTTAATTACAATAGATATATTTTCAGTCAGGAAAGACAAAGAGCTGGTGAAATATTTGATTAATTTGTTGAGACTTGATATGTTCAAACATTGCAAGTTCAATGAATTCAATGATGAAGAAGTCATATGCCTCAGAGTTATAGAAGGTTGATTGTCAGATTAATTCAGATGACAAATGCTGAGAGAAGCACTACCTCTGGCGCGAGTACTCATGGTTCCCAGAGATGAGAAACATGCAGATCAACAAGTTTCTGACATCGAGGACGGAGGTGTCCACAGTGAATCAGTCATGAACAAGAAAGTAAGCAAAAACAAAACAAAAGGCTGATCTTTCCAATGAGAAAGAAACTGTGCTTTGGATGCAGATTTTCATTTCCACATGAAGGTAAATGTCCAACCACTGGACAAATATGCAAAGGGCTGGGTGGAAAAAGAACCATTTTGTAACGGTTTGCAAAGCAAAGGAAGAACTAAGTGGGTCATGCCGAGAAAACAAAATGGATGCCTGAATGTTCCAGAAGCAACATAATGCTCGCTCCCAAAAGGCCAAGCGGCAACATCAGCTGAGTTAAACCAACACTAAACAAGGTCAAGCGTCATCTAAATCTTCGTTCAAGATTTCTTTGGTTTTAGTATCAAGTGGCAAGGAGGAAGATGGATGTGCAAAGTCAATGTTCACTTCAGAAAAACGTGTGCCTGTCGGACTGGCTGCATGCAAAGAAAAATACGAGTTGACAAGAAAAATCACAAAAGTCATTCAAAAGTCTGAAAAGTACACTAAAGTTAAACATCTGCTCTGCACCTTTTATTATTGACAGTGGTGTGTCGATATACGCCTGAGGAGAAATACAATAGGCTATCTCCACTGCCCTGTCTTACACAATCAAATACCAAAGAGTATACAGGGGCTGCATCAATGCCATTAAAAAGTCAGGGTTCAACTGTAGCAACCATATAAACATCAACATCAAGTGCCAGCTTATTCACTTTCAAAACTGCTCCTGAAATAGGACCATCTGTGAACTACAACATTAATGCTCATCACAAAACACTAAGTCAATTACCTTGACTGTCTCATGGATTAGGAAAGCTTAAGGCCAAGAAAGGGAATCTCCATATCAATGAAGACGTTCGTCCTGTTGCTCAAAAACATAGACTAATTGCATTTCATTCACAAGAAGCTGTTGAGAAAGAGCTTCAAACATTATTAAAGCATGATATCATTGAGTGGATCTACTGGTTCAACTCCATTGGTTTTTCCCATAATGGTAGTACCCAAAAAGGACAGTGAAGGAGTTGCACACATCTGTGTTGATATGTGTCAAGCTAAAAAGGCAATTGAAAGAGAAAGACATCCAGGTCTGCACATTGCCAACATGATCACCCAGTTAAATGCTGCTAAAGTCTTCTCTCACCTTGATCTGAACATAAGGTATCAATTGGAACTCGAAGAAAATTGCAGGTACATTACCACCTTTTCTACTCACATTGGTTTATTGAGAGACAAAGGATTAAGGGCCTGATTTAGATCATGGCGGACGAGGTGCTCCATCACAACAGTGACGAATAGCCCATCTGCTGAAATCTAAATCCCATAGAATATAATGGGATTCAGATATCGGCAGATAGGATATCCGTCACTGTTGTGCGAGAGTAACTTATCCACCTATATCTAAATCAGGCCTTAAGTTTTGATCCGTCATCTGCTACAGAACTTTTTCAAGATGTAATTCGATATATAATAGTCTATCACAAATGTTTTCAAATACAGTGAGGACATACTAGTATTTGGGGCTACACGAAAAGAACATCAAAGTCCTTACACAAGTCTGTCGACTACTTGTTGATGCAGGTCTAAACCTTGGAAGCAGAGAAGTGTGAGCTCCACAAAACAAAACTCAAATTCTTTAGCTATATCTTTTCTGAAGTGGGTGTGACACCAGATCCAACTAAAGTACAAGCCTTGTCAGCCACCAATCCCCCCACAAGATGTTACCATGTCATGTTCATTCCTTGGCATGGCCAGTTGCTGTTCTAGATACATACGTGACTTTGCCACAGTAAGTGCTCTCTAAAGAGACTTAACAAAAAGAAATGTTCAGTTTTACTGGTCACGAGTGTGAACAAAGCTTTAAGAAAATCAAACATGCAATTAAGAGTGTCACTGAAACAGCTTACTTTGATCCGAAGCTACATACAGAGGTTGTAGACACAAGCAGGGTTGAGTTAGGCGCGATCCTTGCCCATCACAATAGACACCCAAATGCTTGAAGGCGTACACAGGCACATGCAGGCATAGGTTTATCACAAACTGATCGTGCCTATTCACAACCTCAAAATGAAAGTTTAGCAGTTGTGTGGGATTGTACACATTTCCATGTATTCCTGTAATGAAAACCTTTCACTCTTGTAACTAATCAACAAGCATTGCTTACGATCTCAGGAAATTCAAAAGCCAAGATACCTCCCGGAATTGAACCTTGGGGTTTGCGACTATAGGAACATGACTACACTATTGTGCACTGACCAGGGAAAGATGACAACCCTGCTGACTACTTTTCATGAGTGCCAGTACAGTGTCATGATATCCCTTCCAAAGAGGCTAAAGACTACATTAACTTTGTCGTAGAGTCAAACACCCCAGCTGCTATTTCTTAGGAACAAATTAGTACAGCAACAAGTAAACACAATGACATGTTGCTACTGAAGTACATTATTGCACATCAGTCCTGGAAACAACACACTGGACCTTTCACACGTGACAGCATATATCAGAAGTTCAAAAATGTAAAAAGTGAACTGTC
This sequence comes from Pleurodeles waltl, assembly GCF_031143425.1. Lineage (NCBI taxonomy): Eukaryota > Metazoa > Chordata > Amphibia > Caudata > Salamandridae > Pleurodeles > Pleurodeles waltl. Next base: position 82,376,245 of record NC_090444.1, read on the forward strand.
TGTTACGCACGGAGGTATTGTCTTACGAGGTTCAAGAATTGTCTAGAGAGTCTGCGACAAGTAACTGAAGTAGCACATGAAAGACATCATGGAATTGCAACTAAACAAGCTCTTTTGGACAGAGTTTGGTTTCCTCAACTTGATGAGTGAAGTGAAAAAAAAAAGTAAAGCCTGTCATTTGTGCAATTGCTTACCACTCAACATCCCTTGAACATGTCGGATTTACCAAAACATCTATGGGAAAGAACAACTGCTGATTTCTTTGGTCCTCTTGACAACGGACATAACCCAATGGTGATTATGGATGAGTTTTCCACTAGTAGATCTCTTGTTTATTACTCAAGAAAAAGTCATTCAGAGATTAGATTGCATTTTTGCAATATGGAGTGTTCCTTCAATTCCAAAGTCTGACAATGGTCCGTCTTTCAACAGTCAAGAATTTTAAGACTTTCTCACTCATCTCAATGTGAAGCATCAGAAAATTACACTTCTGGCCACAAGCGAATGCTGTTGTCAACGCTTCATGAGCACACTTAAAAAAGACTGTTTCAGCATGCTAAACTGGAGAAGCTTAATCTGAAGTCAGCTCTCTGTGCTACTCTTCGAGCTTATCGGTTGACTCCTCATTCAAAGACAGGTGAAAGTCCTGCTACACTGATGTTTGGGAGAGCCATGATGACCAAGTTACCACAATGGACCAACAGCAGATCTGCAAAAGATGATGAACTTTGTCAAAAATACTTGGGTCATAAACAAAAGATGAAAGTACATGCTGACAAATGATGTGTCAAGAACATTACTTTTAATAAAGGCAATCGAGTATCGGTAGGACAACAGAGAAAATAAAAATCTGATGCTCCCTTTGAAGTTGTGACTAGCAAAGGACACATGGTGACTGCTCACCGTCCTGCAAAGTCCATTATGTGAGACTCGCACTTCAGACATATGCCTCATCATTTGCCAATTCCTAATGTCAGAGATGAGACTGGTTTGATTGATTCTGCAGACTGCCGTCTGACTGAAGCCGTCCCTCCATCACCAGCATTAGTCATGGATGCTTCCTTTTTCTCCTCCCAGCCTCAGAGGACACTATCTGGTTGTTTAGTCAGAGCTCCAAGATGGCTGTAATATATATTTATGTTTCTTATAAAAATTCATTTTTCATTTAACAAGAGGGGAGATGCAGTGTCTTGTGAGTTAGCAATGACGGGACCCTTTTGGTTCCTGATGGACTCCATAGAACTGTGATGTAAGTGGTAAGGTGTGGTGAATAGATTTCATGTTTAGAATGTTGAGTTTGTGCTTGCACGCAGAAGAATAAAGACATGTGCAAGTTCTGTGTGCTCATACTGCACAATTAAGCCCCAAGCAACAGATGCCGTGCCCAAATTAGGTAAATATTATATAGGGAGGCACATTGCTCAGGTGCTATCTCCTTTAATATAGCTATCATACATTTAGTACACATATTGGGTGCCATTTCCTTTCATAATATTAGCATATATTCTTTATTATTAAATATAACTAGTATTTACATGTTACTCACATAGTTAAACACATTTACATTATGTTTAGAAAACACAATTTGAGCATTACAAACAAACCCACAATGTATTGGGAAAATAAATGTTATTCGATAAATCACATAACTGAGATCCTATTGTCTCAAAGCACTGTTTTAGTCCCCGGATTCCAACGATTCAGGGGGGATCCCCTGGTTTCAATAATGATACAGTGGGGGTCCTTAGAAGTCAAAAGGCTGAGTACAACTGGAATAAACTATGACATATTATAAAGCATATATGTATATATATATATATATATATATATATATATATATATATATATATATATATATATATATATATGTGTGTGTGTGTGTGTGTGTGTATCTTAGTTAAATTATTATGTGCTTTGCTTCTATGTTTTTAACTATAAACTATTGTAATGGAGCCCATTGCCTTCTGGGCAATAAAATATGAAGTACATTGATTTTGGCACGATCTCTTGAGTGCACCTAGAGTATATAAATGATGCTCAGAAGCAAACTCGACCCTTTAACAATTGAATCACACTCCTCAATGAACCGCATATGAAGTGTGAGATGACATTTTATTTAGCACATTGATCTAGTGTAACCTAATGCTGTCTCTAAACTGTATCATATCAATATTAGAGTATTTAAATTTACTTGTTTACTCAAATTAAAGAATTACTTTTCTTCCCACTCGGTGGGGCTTTCTGGTGGTAAATTCCACTCCCCCGAGACTGTGGAAGACTCGGTTGATGACATCCATACAGTAACTGAATCCATATCAGACCTGTATGGCATACAGCTTCTGATGTCTTTACAAAATGGTAGTGAAATTGACATTGAGGATATAAGGACAGATTTAGGAATCATGGAAGACCTTAACATTACCAATGGCCTTAGACCACGGTCTAAATTTATACTTGTCAATGTACATAGTAATATTGACCTGTTTGCAAATAAGGTTTCTTCTGACTTATTTAAATTCTTTAATCTGTTTAAGACAAATTGGCGTCGAATTGATAATCTGTCAACTTTGGAACGGAAGGCTCATATTAGCCTTAGAAGTGATCCATCCATTGTAATTCGTGAAGCAGATAAAGGTGGAAATGTAGTCATTATGAATAAAGATGATTATGTACAGAAAATCGACAGACAACTGGCTGACACTACCTGTCATAAATGTCTTACCACTAACCCTATTTTGGAATTGACGGAATACATCAATAATAAAATGTGGGGTTGGCATGAACAGGGTCTACTGTCTGACAAGGAGTATAAATATCTAGTTGTGAAGTGTCCTAGATATCCCTGTGTTTATATTCTTCTGAAAATCCACAAAGAAGGTAACTTTCCTCCCGGTAGACCTATTATATCGGGAAATAATTCCCCGACGGAGAGATTATCAGAATTCGTGGATCTCTTTTTACAAAAGTTTGTTTGTAATTTACCATCATATATACAGGATAGCAAGGATATCTTAAACAAGTTTGATGACTTTCCGTGGTCAAACTATCTTTTATTTGTCACAATGGACGTTAATAGTCTGTATACCTGTATTCAAAAATCTTTTGGCCTATTGGCAGTCACTTCCTATCTCAACACCCGTCCTGCAAATCAATATGATCACAATCAGATGCTATTAGAAATGATCAATATCATCCTATCCAGAAATTATTTTTTACACAATACTAGGTGGTTCCAACAAATACAAGGGACAGCGATGGGTTCTAAATTTGCCCCATCGTATGCCTGTCTCTTTATGGGTTGGTTTGAAAAGATACATGCATGGGGGAAAGGTGCCTCCCCCGGACTGAATTCATTGTATTCTGGGGGAGGTATATTGATGATATCATCCTGATTTGGAATGGCTCCATTCAACAACTTACTCTTTATCATGCCTTCCTCAATGATAATCCCTACAATGTGAAACTTAGCCTCCACTATAGTAGGGACTGCATTGATTTCTTGGACATAAGATTCTTTACACACAATAATTCTGTACAAAGTACATTGTTCAGGAAATCCACGTCTTGTAATAGTCTCCTACATGCGACTAGTGCACATCCACCTTCTGTTATCAATAATATACCTTTTGGCGAAATGACACGAGTGCGAAGAAATTGTAGCACTGATGATCTTTTTTGTGAACAAATTGGATGTGTCAAGCAGAGGTTTGTTAATAGAGGTTATAAACATCAGACCCTTTGTAAAGCTGAACAACGCATTATGAGCATATCAAGAAAGGACACTCTGTCTGTGAAACCTAAAAGAAAGAACACAAAAAATATTGAACGTTTGTCTTTTGTGACCAAATATACGGTTTATAGCCAGGGTATCTACAAGATACTCAAACGCCATTGGCATTTGCCTACGGATCTTCAGGGACTTAAAGGATCCCTTCCTCGGTCACCCCAGATCACGTATAGAAGAGGCAGGACTTTGAGGGAATCACCTCTGTCCCAGCTATGTTACTGCATCTACTATATCCACATGGCTTCCCGCACCACCTTTGGGTTTTTATACATGTCGTGAATGCAATGTATGTGCTTTTGGTTTGGACAAAACTAATACCTTTTCTTACAACAACACTGGGACATTTACTATTAAGAGTTTTATTAATTGTAACACTAAATTTGTGATTTATGTTTTGAAGTGTACATGTAACAAAATATATGTGGGTAGTACCATAAGACCCCTCAAACACCGAATACAGGAGCACATACGTGCTATTAAGAACAATGACAGCAGATATCCGCTGTCATCACATAGGACATTGGTTCACTCACATGATGATTTAATTTTGTTTCATGGAATTGACCATATTCCATCTAACCCCAGAGGGGGCAATAGAGAGCTGCAACTACGCAGAAGGGAAGCAGCATGGATTTGTCGCTTACGTACAGTTGAACTAGGACATAACACAGACCATGAATTGCATTATTACTTATAAGTTGGTTACATCATGTATAGTCTTACCTTTTTACAACAGTTTTCTCTTGACTTTTTGCAGGATAGATTTCATTGGTTTCTTTACATTGTTTCCATGTATTGCTAGCCTTTGTGCTTATTTTTTGTTGTACTTATTATGTTTTCTCCACATGGGCCTAGCATCTCTGATTGCATTTAGTAATAATTGAAATATTCCAAAATCTATGGTTTATATACAGATACTTTTTGTTTATTTTGATCTGGTGTCTTTGTATACCTATTTTGATTAATATACGTAACGGCAAATTGAATGTCAATTGCAAACGTAGGTTTTGTTTGATTTTTATATTTAATTATTCTATTATTGGTGATTCAACATTTACTTGGATTGTCTATTTTGCTACTATCACATATGTTGTTTTAATATTACATATTTCCTTTTTTACTGCTTTTGGTATGGTGTGGGATCTCTCACTGGTATTTGGTTATTATTCCCGATCTTCCCCCTCTCTCTCTTTTTTGCATATTTCATCTTTTACCTTTTACTATAGTGTTTATTCCCATCTTACTTCCAGTTCACTTTCACTTTGTTCTGACTGTTTTTGTATTTTCCGTGCTTACTAATTTTCACTATTTTTATTTGGTTTTGGCGTTCTCCTTTTCATTATAACAAGTGCGCCACATTTCAATCCGATTTCTACTTATTTCTACCGATTATTTTTTCCATTTCAAAATGGCCGCAACACACTTTTGTTATATTCAGTAGGCTGCCTGCCGCCGATAGTCCGTTTTTTGTGTTGTCATAGTATTTTCCTTTTCGCTTTCTCACGGCGGGATTATAAAGGTATGGCAATCCCCGCTTGACAAGCTTAATTACTCGGTTGCCGTATACGGGCTCTTACTATTGACGGGCGGTATACGACCGCGCCCGTCTTATGTTTTCTGGTACCTGCTGCTACTGGCCTCAATAATCTTTCCGGCAGCTGTATGTGATACTCTTTATTGATATTTAGGTAAGAATGGAACAGCTGCTTATTTAAGTCATGCGATTTTCTTATTACTGTTTATAGTTATTTTTGACCTGCTCGCTGACTCCTTAGTTTCTTTAATTATATTACTCATTGGCCATTTTATAATATCGTTCGGGCTGGGTTTTATCAACCCGAACGTATATATCTTTATTCTCATATACTTTAGTATTGACGTAAATATCGGCATCAGCGCTTCTCTTTAACTTTTCAGAATCCTTCCACGTTTGTGCATATATGCACAATATGGATAACGATATTCCTCTAATTGGAATTTTTCGGGTATGTGTGCGCTTTTTTTGTTTGACACACACTTTCCTTTCTACTTTTTGTCACTTTGTGGTTGGGATTGGAATTCTCACTTTAGTGGCTTTGAAATACTCTCACTCTGTCTAGTTTCGACAACGTGAATCATAATTTGTGCACATTGGACTATGGAATTTTTAGGATTCTTTCTTTAGCTCATCCTTTTCCCTTGCTGGTTCTATTCACCACATAATGTTTTCTCCATGGAATTGGTTGTAACTTTTAAATATACTACATCCTTTACTTGTACATTGACTTGTTTGTTAATTTGGTGTGTTTGCACTATTTGATTCATGTTATTATATCATGTCATTTGTTTCTATGGTTATATGTTATATTGCAGCCCTGAAGAAGCCCATGTGTATAGGGTGAAACGCGTTGGCTGTTTGTCTTCGTGAATTTAATGGTGTATCAAGTTTTCCATATCAAGTAAAGTCTCATGGATGAAACCAACAGATCCTTCGTATTGTTATTTGCCTGATTACATTGGACTCTTGGCATTTACTGTTATTCATCTGACTCATTTAAGTGGTGCACCCCCGCATTGTGTTTATTAGAGTATTATGTTGCCCATTTTAAATCTTAAGAAAGTTATCATTGATTACACTACGCTCTATTCAAAATCGTAAAGATTCTTTCATACATCCCTGGGCCTATCATATTATAATTCAGCACTAGGGTAATGTAAGGAAATGCCTCCTTGGCATGGTTACCCCCTAACTTTTTGCCTTTGCTGATGCTAAGTTATGATTTCAAAGTGTGCTGGGACCCTGCTAACCAGGCCCCAGCGCCAGTTTTCTTTCCCTAAACTGTACCTTTGGCTCCACAATTGGCACAACCATTGCACTCAGGTAACTGGTACCCCTGCTACAAAGGGCCCTGATGCCAGGGAAGGTCTCTAAGGACTGAAGCATGTCTTAGGCCACCCTAGGGACCCCTCACTCATCCCTTGTGTGTGCTGGTGGGGAGAAAAATACTAAGTCGACATGGCGCTCCCCTCAGAGTGCCATGCCAACCTCAGAGTGCCATGCCAACCTCACACTGCCTGTGGCATAGGTAAGTCACCCCTCTAGCAGGCCTTACAGCCCTAAGGCAGGGTGCACTATAACACAGGTGAGGGCATATGTGCATGAGCACTATGCCCCTACAGTGTCTAAGCAAAACCTTAGACATTGTAAGTGCAGGGTAGCCATAAGAGTATATGGTCTGGGAGTTTGTCAAACACGAACTCCACAGTTCCATAATGGCTACACTGAAAACTGGGAAGTTTGGTATCAAACTGCTCAGCACAATAAATGCACACTGATGCCAGTGTGCAATTTATTGTAAAATACACCCAGAGGGCATCTTAGAGATGCCCCCTGAAAACATACCCGACATCTAGTGTAGGCTGACCAGTTCCTGCCACCGTGCCACACACCAGACATATTGCTGGCCACATGGGGAGAGTGCCTTTGTCACTCTGTGGCCAGGAACAAAGCGTGTACTGGGTGGAGGTGCTTCTCACCTCCCACTGCAGGAACTTTAAAACACCTGGCGGTGAGCCGCAAAGGCTCACCCCTTTTGATACAGCACCCCAGGGCATCCCAGCTAGTGGAGATGCCCGCCCCTACAGCCACTGCCCCCACTTTTGGCAGCAAGGCTGGAGGAGATAATGAGAAAAACAAGGAGGAGTCACCCACCAGTCAAGACAGCCCCTAAGGGGTCCTCAGCTGAGTTGACCCCTGCCTTGAGAAATCCTTCATCTTGAGTTTGGAGGATTCCCCCAATAGGATTAGGGATGTGCCGCCCTCCCCACAGGGAGGAGGCACAAAGGGGGTGTAGCCACCCTCAAGGACAGTAGCCATTGGCTACTGCCCGCCCAGACCTAAACACACCCCTAAATTCAGTATTTAGGGGCTCCCAAGATACCAGGAAATCAGATTCCTGCAAACAGAAGAAAGAAGAAGGACTGCTGGCCTACAAGCCTGCAGAGAAGGAGGAAGACGACAAATGATTTGGCCCCAGCCCTACCGGCCTGTCTCCAACTTCAAAAACCTGCTCCAGCGACGCATCTGACAGGGACCAGCGACCTCTGAAGCCTCAGAGGACTGCCCTGGACTACAGGACCAAGAAACTCCAGTGAACAGCGGCCCTGTTCAAAACCTACAACTTCTTTGCAACAAAGAAGCAACTTCCAAAGACTTCACGTTTCCCGCCGGAAGTGTGAGACTTCACACTCTGCACACGACGCCCCCGGCTCGACTTGCAGAAAACCAACACCTTAGGGAGGACTCCCCGTCGACTGCAAGCCCGTGAGTAACCAGAGACGACCCCCCCTGAGCACCCACAGCGACGCCTGCAGAGAGAATCCAGAGGCTCCCCCTGATCGTGACTGCCTGAAACAAGGGACCCGACGCCTGGAACCGACACTGCACCCCCAGCCCCTGAAGGAACTGAACTTCGACGCAGGAGTGATCCCCAGGCGACCCTCTGCCTAGCCAAGGTGGTGGCTGTCCCAAGAAGCCCCCCCGTGCCTGCCTGCAACACATGAGTGACCCCTGGGTCCCTCCATTGTTTTCGATCTAAAACCTGACACCTGCTTTGCTCACTGCACCCGGCCGCCCCTGTGCCGCTGAGGGTAAACTGTGTGTGCCTTCTCGTGTCCCCCCCCCGGTGATCTACAAAACCCCCCTGGTCTGCCCACCGAGGACGCAAGTACTTACCTGCTGTCAGACTGGAACCGGATCACCTCTGTTCCCCATAAGCACCTATGTGTTTTGGGCACCTCTTTGACCTCTGCACCTGACCAGCCCTGAGCTGCTGGTTTGTTAACTTTGGGGTTGCCTATGCCCCAAACTTGAGACTTTTAAGTGTTTTACTTACCTTCAAAACAAACCTTTACTTACTTCCTCCAGGAACTGTTGATTTTTGCACTGTGTCCACTTTAAAAATAGCTTATTGCCATTTTTACAAAGACTGTACATTATATTATTTTCATTCAAAGTTCCTAAAGTATCTAAGTGAAGTACCTTACATTTAAAGTATTAACTGTAAATCTTGAACCTGTGGTTCTTAAAATAAACTAAGAAAATATATTTTTCAATATAAAAACCTATTGGCCTGGAGTAAGTCTGAGTGTGTGATCCTCATTTATTACCTGTATGTGTACAACAAATGCTTAACACTACCCTCTGATAAGCCTACTACTCGGCCACACTACCACAAAAGCAAAATATATCAAAGTACTTCTCAGTTGCAATGTACACAGCAAATATATGTGATTATATTATAGCATAACTTCAAAGCAAAGCATTAAAGTCAAAATTCATCACCGTATGGGCAAGGCTTTAGGGCCTATATTCAGCTTCATCTTTCTGGGGTCTGCAAGTTGATGACTCCGGTCAACTGCGAGAAGAGATTTTCTACCCAAACGGGAGACAGGCAACTGACGTCTAGCTCCTGTCTGAAGTCAAAGCAGATTCAATCTACTTCTCTGTAGCCCAGAGTCATCCTTAAAAGCAAACTCAGTGTGAGAGCCGAAGAAGTGGCCAATTCTCCCAAGCCCCCGAGCTCTCAGACTGGATTGCGAGGTAAACACAAAATCTACGTACACTTAACAGCTAAGGTCTGGTGTGAAGAAAACAGCTTGGTCCATCTTGTGGAAAAACACAGCCCATCTGCATTGTCTCAACTGCAATGTCTAACCCCACGTTAAAGCCAATAGGCAGCTAACCTAAATATCAAATGTAATATCTAATGTCATGTCAAAGCCAATAGGCAGCTAAACTGAATACAGAATGTAATGGCTAATGCCATGTCAAAGCCTATAGGCAGCTAAACTGAATACAGAATGTAATGGCTAATGCCATGTCAAAGCCAATAGGCTACTAAACTGAACAAAACATAATGTGCTACTGGTGAACACTGAGCAACTAATATGCGCAATGGTGAAACACAAAGTCATTGGTCAAACACAATTAATAGCATCACAAGAGCCAACTTCCTACATTGGTGGATCAGCGGTGGGGTCGAAGACTTTGCATTTGCTGGACTACTCAGCCAATACCCGATCACGACTAAATTCCAAAAATTGTCATTAGAAACTGATTTTTCAAATTTGAGCTATTTTTCTAAATTTTTAAAAGTCCTGCTAGGGCCTTGTGTAAGGCCCTGTTAGAATTTCTTTTGGAGTTTAAAAGTTTTGTAAAAGTTTGGATTACGTTCTAGAGATAGTTTTAGATTCTTAAAAAGTATCCCAACTTTTAGAGAACTAATGTCTAGCACAGAAGAGATGGTGGTGGAACTCAACCTCACCCCTTACCTGCATCTAAGGATGTCAGAGTTAAGGACTCTCGGTAAGATAAAAAATAAAACAAACTGGATCAAACCCCACCAAAATACAGCTCCAGGAGCTTTTGGCAGAGTTTGCTAGAGACCACCCCTCTGAAGACAACATCCCAGAGGGGGAAACTAGTGACCTGGAGGATAATTTCCACCCTCCTGTCCTAGTTAAGGAGACCAGGGTTCCTCAAACCCTGACTCCACAAGTGATAGTCAGAGATGCTGCTTCTCCCACAGGGGAGTCCAGCAACTCTGGAAGCAATGAGGGCAGCCTGAATGAAGATGACCTCGTGTTAGCCAGGATGGCCAAAAGATTTGCTTTGGAGAGAAAGCTTATAGCCATAGAGAGGGAAAGACAAGAGATGGGTTTAGCTTCCATCAATGGTGGAAGCAACTTCAATAGGGTCAGAGAAAATACTGACTTGCTAAAACTCCCCAAAGGGATTGTAACAAAATATGAAGATGGTGATGAGATCACCAAATGGTTCACAGCTTTCGAGAGGGCTTGTGCAACCAGAAAAGTAAACAGATCTCACTGGGGTGGTCTCCTTTGGGAAATGTTCACTGGAAAGTGTAGGGATAGACTCCTCACACTCTTTGGAAAAAATGCAGAATCCTATGACCTCATGAAGGCTACCCTGATTGAGGACTTTAGATTCTCCACTGAGGAGTGCAGGATTAGGTTCGGGGGGGCTCAAAAACGTCGAGCCAGACCTAGGTTGCTTTTGTTGACTTCGCAGTCAAACCACTAGATGGTTGGCTTAATGGCAGTGGTGTAAATGATTATGAAGGGCTGTATAGTTTGTTTATGAAGGAACACCTTTTAAGTAATTGTTCAATGATAAACTGCATCAGCATCTGGTAGACCTAGGTCCAATTTCTCCCTAAGAATTGGGAAAGAAGGCAGACCACTGGGTCAAGACAAAGGTGACCAAGACTTCCACAGGGGGTGACCAAAAGAAAGGGGTCACAAAGACTCCCCTGGGGAAGAGTGTTGAGACATCCCAGGGAAAAAGTAAAGAGTCTTCTATAGGGCCCCAAAAACCTGCACAGGAAGGTGGGTCCAAAGCCTCTTCACAATCTTCATTTGGGTACAAGAGTAAAAACTTTGATCCGAAAAAGGCCTGGTGTCGCAGCTGCAGTCAGCATGGACATCAAACTGGAGACAAGGCCTGTCCCAAGAAAGGCTCCACTTCAACTACTATTCCAGTTAGCGGTGGAATAGCCAGTCTCCAGGTGGGATCAACAGTGTGCCCTGAGCAAATCAGGGTTCACACTGACGCTACATTAGTCTCTGAGAGTGGGGTGGACTTAGCCACACTGGCTGCCTAGCCGCCTAACATGCAAAAATACAGGCAGCAGCTCTTTATTAATGGGACTAGAGTAGAGGCCCTGAGGGATACAGGTGCCAGTGTCACTATGGTGACAGACAAACCGGTTTACCCAGGACAATACCCGACTGGACAAACTTATCCAGTCACCAATGCTGACAATCAGACTAAAGTATATCCCATGGCTATGGTAACTTTAGAATCAGGAGGGGTCACTGGTCTGAAACAGGTGGTAGTCTCGTCTGCTATACCAGTTGAATGTCTGCTTGGAAATGATCTGGAGTCCTCAGCATGGGCTGAGGTTGAACTCAAAACCCATGCAGCCATGTTGAGTATCCCTGAACTGGTGTGTGTCAAGACTGGGGCACAGTGCAGAGCTCAGGGTGAAAAAGAGGTGCTGGAGTCTGGAATAATGGCCCAACCCTCCAAGAAAAAGGAAAGAAGACTGGGGAACCAGCTTCAGCACAGAAAAAGAAACAGAACCTCTCTTCTCAGGAAGATGTTCTATCCCCTGAGGGAACTGAGCCTGTAGAGCTAGAACCTTATCAGGTTGAGCTTCTGGGCCCAGGGGGACCCTCAAGGGAACAGCTGTGCAAGGGGTAAGAAACTTGTCCCTCTCTTGAAGGCCTAAGGCAGCAAGCTGCTGACCAAGAAAAAGGAAATGTCAGTGGAACACACAGGGTCTATTGGGAAGATGGACTCCTTTACACTGAGGCAAGAGATCCCAAACCTGGTGCCACTAGGAGAATGGTAGTGCCTAAGAGCTTAGGGAGTTCCTTCTGACCTTAGCCCATGACATTACCCTTGCTGGGCATTTGGGACAAACCAAGACATGGGAGAGGTCAGTCAACCATTTCTATTGGCCCAATATGTCCCAGAAAGTGAAGGAGTTTTGTGCCTCCTGTGCCACCTGTCAAGCTAGTGGTAAGACCGGTGGCTACCCAAAGGCCCCCCTCATTCCACTTCCAGTGGTGGGGGTCCCCTTTGAAAGAGTGGGAATGGATACAGTGGGTCTATCTGAACCTCCCACAGCCTCAGGGAATCAGTATATCCTAGTAGTAGTGGATCATGCTACTAGGTACCCTGAAGCAATTCCCCTTAGGTCCACTACTGCCCCTGCAGTAGCCAAAGCACTCATTGGTATTTTTACCAGAGTGGGATTTCCTAAGGAGGTGGTTTCTGACAGAGGTACCAACTTCATGTCAGCTTACCTAAAACACATGTGGAATGAGTGTGGGGTGACTTACAAATTCACCACACCATACCATCCACAAACCAAACCAATGGTCTTGTTGAGAGATTTAACAAGACATTGAAGGGCATGATCATGGGGCTCCCTGAAAAACTCAAAAGGAGATGGGATGTTCTCTTGCCATGCCTGGTTTTTCACCTACAGAGAGGTGCCTCAGAAGGGAGTAGGGTTTTCCCCTGTTGAACTTCTGTTTGGCCATCCTGTTAGGGGACCACTAATAGCTCTTGTGAAAGAAGGCTGGGAGAGACCTCTCCATGAGCCTAAGCAAGATATAGTGGACTATGTACTAGGCCTACGTTCCAGGATGGCAGAGTACTTGGAAAAGGCAAGTAAAAACCTTGAGGCCAGCCAACAACTCCAGAAGATGTGGTATGGCCAAAAGGCTGCTATGGTTGAGTTTTAGCCAGGGCAGAAGGTATGGGTTCTGGAGCCCGTGGCTCCCAGGGCACTTCAGGACAAATGGAGTGGTCCTTACCCAGTGCTAGAGAAAAAGAGTGAGGTCACCTACATGGTGGACCTAGGCTCTAGCAGGACCCCCAAAAGGGGGATCCATGTTAACTGCCTAAAACTCTTCCATGACAGGGCAGATGTAAACATGTTGATGGTTACAGATGAGGACCAGGAAGCAGAGAGTGAACTTCTCCATGATCTCCTCTCCACTGACCCTAAAGATGACAGTAGATGGAGTGATCTACTCAGACACCCTCTCTGGTCAACAGCAAGGTGACTGCAGGCAAGTCCTCCAGCAGTTTTCCCTAACCCCTGGTCAAACACACCTGTGTACCCATGATGTGCAACCAGGAGACAGCATGCCTGTCAAAAACAAAATATTCAGACAGTCTGACCAAGTTAAGGAAAGCATCAAAGTAGAAGTCCACAAGATGCTGGAGTTGGGAGTGATTGAGCACTCTGACAGTCCCTGGGCTAGCCCAGTGGTCTTGGTCCCCAAACCTCACACAAAAGATGGCAGCAGGGTACTGGCAAATCAAAATGGCACCAGGAGCAAAAGAGGCTTAAAGAATGCCCCTGCCACCTTCCAAAGGTTGGTAAATCAAGTCCTTACTGGCTTGGAGTCCTTCAGTGCAGCTTATCTTGATGATATTGCTGTCTTTAGCTCCAGCTGGCAGGATCGCCTGGTACACCTGAAGAAGGTTTTGCAGGCCCTGCAAGCAGCAGGCCTCTCTATCAGGGCATCTAAATGTCCGATAAATCAGGGTACTGTGGTTTACTTGGGACACCTTGTAGGTGGAGGCCAAGTTCAGCCACTCCAACCCAAGATCCAGACTATTCTAGACTGGGTAGCTCCAAAAACCCAGACTCAAGTCAGGGCATTCCTTGGCTTGACTGGTTACTATAGGAGGTTTGTGAAGGAATATGGATCTGTAGTGACCCCCCCCCCCCCCCTTTCACAGAACATACCTCCAAGTAAATGCCCAAGAAAGTTAACTGGACCTTGGACTGTCAAAAGGCCTTTGACACCATGAAGCAAGCAATGTGCACAGCATCAGTTTTGAAAGCTCCAGATTACTCTAAGCAGTTCATAGTGCAGAGAGATGCCTCTGAACATGGGATAGGAGCTGTAGAAAGTTGGCTCTGTATATACTATTTCAAAGTAAGAAATGGTGTGCACAGAGTCCAAGGGTTCCCCTTAGAAGTAAGACAGTAGCAAAAAGAGATAATTCTAATGCTCTATTTTGTGGTAGTGTGGTCGAGCAGTAGGCTTATCAGAGGGTAGTGTTAAGCATTTGTTGTACACACACAGGCAATAAATGAGAACACACACTCAATGACTTATTCCAGGCCAATAGGTTTTTATATAGAAAAATATATTTTCTTAGTTTATTTTAAGAACCACAAGTTCAAGATTTACAAGTAATGCTTCAAATGAAAGGTATTTCACTTAGGTACTTTAGGAACTTTGAATAATCACAATAGCATGTACAGTGTTGGCAAAAATGGCAATAAGCTCTTTTAAAATTGGACACAGTGCAAAATCAACAGTTCCTGGGGGAGGTAAGTAGAGGGTAAGTTCACAGGTAAGTAAAACACTTACAGGGTTTGAAGTTGGGTCCAAGGTTGCCCACCGTTGGGGGTTCAAGGCAACTCAAGAGTCACCACACCAGCAGCTCAGGGTTGGTCAGGTGCAGAGGTCAAAAAGGTGCCCAAAACAAATAGGCTTCAATGGAGAACAGGGGTGCCCAGGTTCCAGTCTGTCAGCAGGTAAGTACCCGCATCGTCGGGGGGGCTTCCCATGGGGGGTTTTGTAGGGCACCGGGGGGGACACAAGCAGGCACAGAAAGTACACCCTCAGCAGCACAGGGGTGGCCGGGTGCAGAGTGCAAACAGGCGTCGGGTTTTGTATAGAAAGCAATGGAGAGACCCGGGGGTCTCTTCAACGATGCTGGCAGGCACAGGGGGGGCTCCTCGGGGTAGCCACCACCTGGGCTAGGCAGAGGGTCGCCTGGGGGTCGCGTGTGCAGTGTTGGTTCCAGGCGTCGGTCCCTTGTTACAGGCAGTCACGGTCAGGGGGAGCCTCTAGATTTCCTCTGCAGGCGTCGCTGTGGGGGTTCCGGGGGGTCGTCTCCGGCTACTCACGGGCTCGCAGTTCCCGGGGAGTCCTCCCTGTAGTGTTGGTTTTCCGCAGGTCGAGCCGGGGGCGTCAGGTGCAGAGTGGAAAGTCTTACGCTTCCGGCGGGAAACGTGAAGTCTTTAAAGTTGTTTCTTTGTTGTCAGAAAGTTGCAGGTTGTTTAACAGGGCCGCTGTTCACGGGAGTTTCTTGGTCCTTGGGTGCAGGGCAGTCCTCTGAGGCTTCAGAGGTCGCTGGTCCCTGTTGGATCCGTCGCTGTTGCAGGTTTCTTCAAAGTTGGAAGACAGGCCGGTAGGGCTGGGGCCAAAGCAGTTGTCGTCTCCATCTTCACTGCAGGGCTTCAGGTCAGCAGTCCTTCTTGTTAAGGTTGCAGGAATCTAGTTTCCTAGGTTCGGAGGAGCCCCTAAATACTGAATTTAAGGGCGTGTTTAGGTCTGTGAGGGCAGTAGGCTACTGTCCTGGATGGTGGCTATACCCTCTTTGTGCCTCCTCCCTGTGGGGAGGGGGGACACATCCCTAATCCTATTGGGGGAATCCTCCTTCCACAAGATGGAGGATTTATAAAAGTAATGGTCACCTCAGCTCAGGACACCTTAGGGGCTGTCCTGACTAGTGGGTGATTCATCCTTGTTTTTCTAATTATCTCCTCCAGCCTTGCCGTGAAAAGTGGGGGCAGTGGCCGGTGGGGCGGGCATCTCCACTAGCTGGGATGCCCTGTGGCGCTGTAACAAAGGGGGTGAGCCTTTGAGGCTCACCGCCAGGTGTTACAGTTCCTGCAGGGGGAGGTGAGAAGCATCTCCACCCAGTACAGGTTTTGTTCCTGGCCACAGAGTGACAAAGGCACTCTCCCCATGTGGCCAGCAACATGTCTGGTGTGTGGCAGGATGGCAAAAACTAGTCAGCCTACACTGGAAGTCGGGTATGTTTTCAGGGGCATCTCTAAGATGCCCTCTGAGTGTATTTTAGAATAAATTGCACACTGGCATCAGTGTGCATTTATTCTGCTGAGACGTTTGATACCAAACTTCCCACTTTTCAGTGTAGCCATTATGGAACTGTGGAGTTTGTGTTTGACAAACCTCCAGACCATAAACTCTTATGGCTACCCTGCACTTACAATGTCTAAGGTTTTGCTTAGACACTGTAGGGGCATAGTGCACCCTTCCTTAGGGCTGTAAGGCCTGCTAGAGGGGTGACTTACAAATGCCACAGGGAGGGTGAGGTTGGCATGGCACTCTGAGGGGAGTGCCATGTTGACTTAGTCTTTTTCTCCCCACCAGCACACACAAGCTGTGAGGCAGTGTGTATGTGCTGAGTGAGGGGTCCCTAGGATGGCATAAGAAATGCTGCAGCCCCTAGAGACCTTCCCTGGCATCAGGGCCCTTGGTACCAGCTATCTGTTCGTAGCATTAGTCGCTGCAGATTCACATGCTGTGCAAATCCCGCCATCTAGTGTTGGGCTCGGAGTGTTATAAGTTGTTTTTCTTCGAAGAAGTCTTTTCGAGTCACAATATCGAGGGACTCCTCCCATTTCGGCTCCATTGCGCATGGGCGTCGACTCCATCTTAGATTGTTTTCCCCGCAGAGGGTGAGGTAGGAGTTGTGTATGCTAGTAATAGTGCCCATGCAATGGAGTGAATACGTATGTACATAATGTAGTTTAAAGTAATATATTTACAAAATTATAAATGTTCAAGATCAACTTCTAAACGGCTAAAGGCTTCCGGGGAGGCGGGTGGGCGCATGTGAATCTGCAGCGACTAATACCACGAACAGATGTACACTGGGTAAGTGACATTTTCCGTTCGATGGCATGTGTAGCTGCAGATACACATGCTGTGCATAGACTAGTAAGCAGTTATCTCCCCAAAAGCGGTGGTTCAGCCTGTAGGAGTTGAAGTTGTTTGAAACAATGTTCGTAGTACTGCTTGACCTACTGTGGCTTGTTGTGCCGTTAACACATCTACACAGTAGTGTTTGGTAAATGTATGAGGCGTAGACCATGTAGCTGCCTTACATATTTCGATCATTGGAATATTTCCTAGAAAGGCCATGGTAGCACCTTTCTTTCTAGTTGAGTGTGCCTTTGATGTAATAGGCAGTTCTCTTTTTGCTTTAAGATAACAGGTTTGAATGCACTTAACTATCCATCTAGCAATGCCTTGTTTAGAAATTGGATTTCCTGTATGAGGTTTTGGGAAAGCAATAAATAATTGTTTTGTTTTTCGAATTAGTTTTGTTCTGTCAATGTAGTACATTAACGCTCTTTTGATGTCTAATGTATGTAGTGCTCTTTCAGCTACAGAATCTGGCTGTGGAAAGAACACTGGTAGTTCTACTGTTTGGTTCAAGTGGAACGGTGATATGACTTTTGGTAAGAATTTAGGATTTGTTCGTAAGACTACTTTATGCCTGTGTATCTGAATAAATGGTTCTTGTATGGTAAATGCTTGTATCTCACTTACTCTTCTTAGAGATGTGATAGCAATTAGGAATGCAACCTTCCATGTTAAGTATTGCATTTCACATGAGTGCATAGGTTCGAAGGGTGGACCCATGAGGCGAGTTAAGACAATATTGAGGTTCCACGAAGGAACTGGTGGTGTTCCTGGTGGTGTAATTCTCTTTAGGCCTTCCATAAATGCTTTAATGACTGGTATTTTAAGCAATGAAGTTGAGTGTGTAATTTGCAGATAAGCTGAAATTGCGGTAAGATGTATCTTAACGGATGAAAAAGCTAGCTTTGACTTTTGCAAATGTAGTAAGTAGCTTACAATGTCTTTAGCAGATGTGTGTAATGGCTGGATTTGATTATTGTGGCAATAATAAACAAATCTTTTCCACTTATTTGCATAGCAATGTCTAGAGTTGGTTTCCTAGCTTGTTTTCTGACCTCCATACATTCTTGTGTAAGGTCTAAGTGTCCGAATTCTAAGATTTCAGGAGCCAAATTGCTAGATTCAGCGATGCTGGATTTGGGTGTCTGGTCTGTTGTTTGCGTTGAGTTAACAGATCTGGTTTGTTTGGTAGTTTGACATGAGGCACTACTGAGAGGTCTAGTAGTGTTGTGTACCAAGGTTGTCTTACCCAAGTTGGTGCTATTAGTATGAGTTTGAGTTTGTTTTGACTCAATTTGTTTACTAGATATGGAAGGAGTGGGAGAGGGGGAAAGGCGTATGCAAATATCCCTGACCAACTCATCCATAACGCATTGCCCTGAGACTGATCTTGTGGGTATCTGGGTGCAAAGTTTTGGCATTTTGCCTTTTCTTTTGTTGCAAATAGGTCGATTTGTGGTGTTCCCCATCTTTGGAAGTAAGTGTTTAGTATTTCGGGGTGAATCTCCCATTCGTGGATCTGTTGATGATCCCGAGAAAGATTGTCTGCTAACTGATTCTGAATCCCTGGAATAAACTGTGCTATTAGGCGAATGTGGTTGTGAATCGCCCAATACCATATTTTTTGTGCTAGAAGACACAACTGAGTTGAGTGTATTCCCCCTTGTTTGTTTAGATAATACATCGTTGTCATGTTGTCTGTTTTGACAAGGATGTGTTTTTGGCTTATTATGGGTTGAAATGCTTTTAGCGCTAGAAATACTGCCAGTAGTTCTAAGTGATTTATGTGAAGTTATCTTTGCTGAGTGTCTCATTGTCCCTGGATGCTGTGTTGATTGAGATGAGCTCCCCATCCTATCATGGAGGCATCTGTAGTTATTACGTATTGAGGCACTGGGTCTTAGAAAGGCCGTCCTCGGTTTAAGTTTATGTTGCTCCATCATAGAAGCGAGGTGTATGTTTGGCGGTCTATCAACACTAGATCTAGAAGTTGACCCTGTGCCTGTGACCATTGTGATGCTAGGCACTGTTGTTTAAGGGCTGCATGTACAATCTGGCGTTTGGGACAATGGCTATGCATGAGGACATCATGCCTAGTAGTTTCATTACCATCTTGACCTGTATTTTTTGTTCTGGATACATGGCCTGTATTACCTTGTGGAAAGCTTGTACCCTTTGTGGACTTGGAGTGGCAACCCCTTTTATTGTGTCGATTGTCGCCCCTAAGTATTGCTGTGTTTGGCACGGCTGAATGTGCAACTGTGTAGTTGATTGAGAAACCTAGTTTGTGGAGTGTGTCGATAACATTCTTTGTGTGTTGTGAACACCTTTTTTGCATGTTGGTTTTGATTAGCCAATCGTCTAGGTATGGGAACACGTGTATTTGCTGTCTTCTGATACGCGCAGCTACCACTGCCAGGCATTTTGTAAAAACTCTTGGCGCAGTTGTTATCCCAAATGGCAATACCTTGAATTGGTAATGTACCCCTTGGAATACAAACTTTAGGTACTTTCTGTGTGAAGGATGTATCGGTATATGGAAGTATGCATCCTTTAGGTCTAGTGTTGTCATGTAGTCTTGCTGTTTGAGCAATGGGATTACGTCCTGTAATGTCACCATGTGAAAGTGATCTGATTTGATGTAGGTGTTTAACGTTCTGAGATCTAATATAGGTCTTAGAGTTTTGTCCTTTTTGGGTATGAGAAAGTACAGAGAGTAAACTCCTGTTCCTTTTTGATGAACTGGTACTAATTCTATTGCTTCTTTTTGTAACAACGCTTGTACTTCCAGTTGTAGAAGGTCTATGTGTTGTTTTGACATATTGTGTGTTTTCGGTGGGACATTTGGAGGGAATTTGAGAAATTCTATGCAATAAACATGCTGGATAATTGCTAATACCCAAGTATCTGTTATTTCCTCCCATTGTTTGTAGAACTTGGTTAGTCTCCCTCCCACAGGTGTTACGTGTTGGGGATTTGTGATGTGTAAGTCACTGTTTGTTTTGTGGAGTTTTGGGACTTTGGAACTTCCCTCTACTTTTTTGGAACTGTCCCCCTCTATATTGTCCCCAAAAACTTCCCCGCAGATATTGGCTCTGATAAGTGGGCCTTGTTTGTGAGGTTGTTGGTTCTGTGCTTTGCCCTCGAAACCCCCCTCTAAACTGTGTTTTTCGAAATGTGCCTCTGCTCTGTGGGGAGTAGAGTGCGCCCATGGCTTTGGCCGTATCAGTGTCTGTCTTAAGTTTTTCGATAGCAGTGTCCACCTCCGGCCCAAACAACTGCTGTCCGTTAAATGGCATATTCTGCACAGCTTGCTGAATTTCTGGTTTAAATCCTGATGTACGCAGCCATGCATGTCTCCTTATTGTCACTGCTGTGTTGACAGTTCTAGCAGCTGTGTCTGTTGCATCCATTGCTGACCGTATCTGATTGTTGGAGATACTCTGTCCTTCTACTACTTGCTGTGCTCTCTTCTGGAACTCCTTGGGCAAATGTTCTATAAAGTGTTGCATTTCGTCCCAATGAGCCCTATCGTATCTGGCCAACAAAGCCTGTGAGTTTGCAATACGCCACTGGTTTGCTGCCTGTGCCGCCACCCTTTTCCCTGCTGCGTCGAATTTTCGACTTTCTTTATGCATCTCCTGAAGTATGTGAGTTCGCTCTCTTGCGAGCTGCCCCTACTACAACTGAGTCCGGTGTTAGCTGTTAGTGTTAGGGTCTGTTAGTGGCGGTTTATATTTTTTCTCCACTCTTGGAGTAATGGCCCTTCCTTTTACAGGCTCCTCAAACACTTGTTTGGAGTGTTTTAGCATTCCAGGTAGCATGGGGAGACTCTGGTACTGGCTGTGTGTGGACGACAGTGTATTAAATAGAAAGTCGTCTTCAATGGGCTCTGCATGCAGGCTGACATTATGAAATGCCGCTGCCCTCGACACCACCTGTGCGTAGGCTGTACTATCTTCTGGTGGCGACGGTCTAGCTGGATAACAGTCAGGACTATTATCTGACACTGGCGCATCATAAAGATCCCACGCGTCAGAGTCATCTTGACTCATCCCTGTATGAGTCGGGGATTGCATCATAGGTGGAGTGGCTACCGGTGATGGTTGCGGCGAGCGTTGTTGAGACGGTGGCGGGCTTACTTGTTTAGCCACCTTTGCCTGTGGCTGCTTGTCTTTCTCCTGGAAGGCAAGTTTGCGTTTCATTCTAATAGGAGGGAGAGTGCGGATCTTCCCTGTTTCTTTTTGGATGTGGAGCCTTCCTTGGGTGTAGTCTGGCTCCATTGTCTCCAATTCCTGTCCAAATCTATGTATTTTCATTTGTGAGGACAGTCCTTGTTCCTCTGTGTAGGTACTTGATTTCTGTCCCGAGACCGGATGTTTCGGTATCGAAACCTTTTCGGCTACTTTTTTCAGTTCCGACGAAACCTTTTTTATTTTCGGCATCGTTGTCTCTCGGTGGCGACTCATTTCGGTGCCGCTGTCTCGGTACCGAACTTGCTCGGAGCCGCTATCTCGGGGCCGAGATTGCTGTGTGGCGGTATCTCGACCGGAGTCGGATGACTTCGACACCAGCGTGCCCTTTTTTGGTGCCGATGTTCGGTCA
Source organism: Pleurodeles waltl (assembly GCF_031143425.1). Classification (NCBI taxonomy): domain Eukaryota; kingdom Metazoa; phylum Chordata; class Amphibia; order Caudata; family Salamandridae; genus Pleurodeles; species Pleurodeles waltl. The sequence goes on from NC_090444.1 coordinate 82,397,978, forward strand.
CCTATTTTTCGGGTTAAGCCATGGCCTGTTGGCGGTGGCGTCCCCTGGGCTTTTGTGGTCTTCTCGTGAGTTTTATGTTTCGACGTCTTACTCACGGTTTTCTGCGTCTCTTCGGGATCGAGCTCGTCCGAGTCCGATTCCTGGATGGAGAAGGTTTCTTCTTCCTCCTCGAAACGCCCTTGTCCTGTCGGCGTCGACGCCATCTGCAGTCTTCTTGCTCTTCGGTCTCTTAGTGTCTTCCTGGACCGAAACGCTCGACAGGCTTCACAAGTATCTTCCTTGTGTTCTGGCGACAAACACAAGTTACAGACCAGATGCTGATCTGTATATGGATACTTGTTATGGCATTTTGGGCAGAAGCGGAATGGGGTCCGTTCCATCAGCCTTGAAGAGACACGTGGCCGGGCCGACGGGGGATCGGAAAAACCCCGAAGGGCCACCGGAGCTCTTCAAAAGTCGGTGTCGATCTGTTATAACTAACCCAATACCGAACGCAAACAATACCGACGATTTTTCCGAGATTCTAACTAACTTTCCGACCCGAAACGAAAAGGAACACGTCCGAACCCGATGGCGGAAAAAAAACAATCTAAGATGGAGTCGACGCCCATGCGCAATGGAGCCGAAATGGGAGGAGTCCCTCGATCTCGTGACTCGAAAAGACTTCTTCCAATGAAAAACAACTTGTAACACTCCGAGCCCAACACTAGATGGAGGTATGTGCACAGCATGTGTATCTGCAGCTACACATGCCATCGAACATATATATATACATACAAACACATACAAATGTATTCTAAGGCGTGTGGATTTAATTATAATTCAGTTTATTTAAAAATGAAGATAGAAATGCTGCCTTCTACAGGCATGTTTTGTTCGGATAATTATGTTTAACAACAATTTTCTATATACAATGTGTGGTCCGGCACCTCAGTGGATATATTCCACTGTTTATGAACATCAAAGAAAATACTTTGATTGAGAACCGTTTGCTATTCCAATAATGCAAAGTAATGAAGTAAAGTCCTGTCATTCAAAGGTAGGTGTGAGCTTGATACTGTAGTGAGTCGAGATAAGAAATAAGTTACTTACCTGTAACTGTAGTTCTCCAGTATTGGAAGCTTTCATAGATTCACATGCTAGAATACTTCCCCGCCATCGAGATTGGAGTCCCCAGTGGAATATAAAATCAGGCCTGAAGATTTATGCACACAATACAGGAACTAGGCCTCAACATAATAACCCATCATAGTCGTTTTGTAAAATAGACCCAAACTCAAATTTGAACAAATCAGATTGCCTCACCCCTCTAGAACCTCCTGTGAGGAGCTCCCCTCCCTCAGATTTTCTGAGCACAAGTGCTGAAATAACCCAGAACACTGAGAAGAGAGAACTCTGTGGACGGACTGCATGTGAATCTATGAAAGCTTCTAATATTGGAGAACTACAGTTACAGGAAACTAACTTATTTCTTACTCAAGTTTTGGAACTTTCATAGATTCACATGCTTGAATAAAAGTAGCAAGCAGTAACCAACACGATTTCTGTATCCAAAAATACTGTCTATCCCAATGACTCTAAAAACATTGTCAATAGACAGTTACATGCAAAGCAATAAAATAACGCTTTAAAACATATATGAACATGCAAGAAAGGTACGCTAATAACGAACAGAAAATGTCAAGAAGATGTCTGGAAGGGATACCCCAGAGAAGAGTGCACAAGAAGTGGACACCGCTCGGGTAGGATGTGCACAAACTTTAGTGTCCAGAGGTTGACCAGCCTTCTGGTGGCAAAAGGCTATGGCACTTGAAATCCATCTAGAGATGGTTTGTTTAGAAACAGAAAGCCCTCTCTTGAGCGCACTAAATGCCACAAACAGTTGACTGGACTTTCTGATTGAGGATGTCCGCTGCAAATAAAATTTAAGGCCTCGTTTGACGTCCAAGGAGAGCAGCGATCTTTCTGCCTTAGTCTGAGGCTGCGGAAAGAAAGTCTTTAGCACTACTGGCTCGTTAATGTGGAAATCAGTTGGCACTTTTGGAATGCATTTTGGGTTTGGCCGTAAGATGACTATCCTCTGTAAACCTCATGAAAGGCTCTTGGATAGTAAAGGCTTGGACCTCGCTTACTCTGTGAGCAGATGTCAATGCTAATAGGAGCGCTACCTTCCAGGTAAGATACTTAATATCTGATTTGTGAATAGGCTTGAATGGTTCCTCCATCAACTGACTCAGGACTGTATTCAGTTGCCAAGATGGAGGAGGTTGTTTGGCTGAAGGAAAAGATCCGAATAACCTCTTCATAAACTGTTTGATAAGTCGATGAGACCAGAGGGACGGTCCCTTGGATAGTCATCTATATCTGGAGATAGCAGCCAAGTGAACCTTAATGGATGCATGCGCAAGACCAGACTTCGCAAGGTGGACAAGGTACTGCAAGACCCGCTCTGGATCAGATGTAAGCGGATGAATGTTATTCGCAGTACACCATAAACAAAACCGCTTCCATTTCAAGGTATATGTCCTATTGGTACTATCTGCACGTGCTTTAGCCAAAACTGTTTGACAGTCAATGGGAATATTTAGATGGCTGAATTCATCGAACTCAGGAGCCATACACAATTATCTGAGATGCTTGGGATCCGGATGCCTCACTTGGTCCTGGCTGATGGTGAGCAGGTCCAGTATGGGTGCTAACCTGATGGGAGGCCACGAAGACAGCAACAGAAGCTCTGTGTACCACGGTTGACGGAGCCAGGCTGGAGCAATTAGAATTATCTGGCAGGGCTCCGATTTGATCTTAATGATGACCCGTGGAAGAAGGGGTATCGGAGGAAAGGCGTAAGCATAAATCCCTGACCATGCTATCGAAAGGGCATTTCCCCACGACCCTGGATGGGGATGCTAATTTGCATAAAACCGGCATTTCGCGTTCTGAGACAACGCAAAGAGGTCCAGGTTCAGTGTCCCCCACCTGCAAAAGACTGCATCCAGCGTTGTCTGGTTCAGCTCCCACTAGTGTGAAGATGTGCTTAGTATGCTTAGAGAGTCTGCTGTGGTGTTGTTGACTCCCGGGAGATGTTCTGCCCGTATGTGCCCTCAATTCTGAATGCACCAGGTCCAGATGACTTGAGCTTCTGTGGAGAGCAAGTGAGACCGAGTTCCGCCTTGTTTGTTTATGTAGTGCATGGTGGTCATATTTTCCGTCCAGACAAGCACCGACCAACCTCGAATTCTCGGCAGAAAAGCTTGTAGTGCAAGGTACACAGCCCTGAGTTCGAGGAGGTTGATGTGTAGCGTCGCATGAGAACAGGGCCACTTGCCACTGACTTGCAGATCTTGGAGACATGCTCCCCACCCCTCCATCGAAGCATCTGTCGTGATCGTAAACAGAGGGATTTGATTCAGGAACTCCAGACCTACTGAAATGTTTGCAGGCCTTGACCACCACTGGAGAGAGTCGGCCATCCTTGCAGTTATTTGAATGATGTCCCCGAAGCACCCTTGCGTCTGCTTCCACTGTTTGTCGAGCTCTTTCTGAAGAGGGCGCATGCGAAGACAACAGTGGGAGGACATCATCCCCAGTAACGACTTGAACCTCCGAATTGAAAGACTTTTTTCTTCGAACTGAGTCTGCCAGGGTCAGAAGATTGAGTTGACATTCTTCTGCAGGAAAGGATTTCACAAGAGTCTTGTCCAATATAGCACCCAGAAACACTATCCTTTTGGTAGGTTGAAGGTGTGACTTGTCTCTGTTGAGCGTGAGACCTAGTTGCTGGAAGAGACGTAACGTGGTCCTGAGTGAGCGACATAAGGTAGAAATGTTTGGAGCCTCTAGCAGCCAATCGTCCAGATATGGGAATACCGGGTGCTTGAGGCATCTCAGATATGCAGCGACTGGGTCTAAGCATTTTGTGAAAATCCGGGGGCGAAATTCGAGTCCGAAGGGTAACGCTTTGAATTGAAAGTGCTGGCCGGCTACCATGAATTTCAGAAATTTCCTGTGTTTGGGGTGAATGAGTACGCGGAAATACACATCCTGTAGATCTAGGGAAGCCATGAAATCGCCTCTGTTGAGAAGTTGTAGTACATCCTTCAAAGTTACCATACGAAAGGATTGCTTTTTGAGATATTTGTTGAGCTGCCTCAGATCCAGGATGGGCCTCCACAACTGGGACTTCTTTCTAATGAGGACGAATCGAGAATAAAAGCCTCTTCCTCGTTGCAAAGAGGGGACTACCTCTATCGTCCCTTTGGATAACGTGCCCTCTATCTCTTGGCGGAAAAGATGTAGATGACGTTGAGGTTCCCGGGAAGGTGGAGTTTCGGGAGGCCTGCAAGTGAACTCTAGCAGGTGACCATAAGTTATGATATCCAGAACCCACTTGTCGCTTGTGATCTGTCTCCAACGTTGGAGGTGACGAGTCAAGGAGGGAAGGGTAGCCGGCACCTGGAGGCTGTCATCTTTGGACTGTCGTCCTGATCTTCCTCTAGGAGGAGGTCTGCTGTATGCCGCCGCCGGAGGCTGTCTTTGATGGTACTGTGGTCTGGATGACTGATACTAGGAGGAGTAGGCTGGATATCGAAAAGACTGGTAGCCACCTCGAAAGGAGGGGTGGCTCCCCGAAAGGTAGTGCAGTGCGCTTGTACTGTAGGGACCCCAAAGACCTGGCAGTATCAGCCTTAATCGCCTGAAGAGCATCGTCAACATGCTTGCCAAACAGGTCTTGGCCATCGTACAGGAGATCCAGGATCTTTGTTTAGACATCCAGCCTGATATTTGTGGCTTTAAGTCAAACCTGGTGCCTTAAGACAGCTGAACCAACCAGAAGGCGAAATCCCATGGACGCAATGTCCAGTGTGCAGTCAATAACCTCTGCAGAGGTTCCTTGACCCTCCATAAGGATCTTTTTAGCTTTTGACTCGCTGGAATCTGGAAGATCATCCACAGAGTGCGAGATGTCGGACCACAGCTGTCTGTCATACTTTCCCAGTAGCGCCAAGGAATTTGCGGCACAGACTACAATTGCCGACATAGAAGAGAACCTCTTCCCGATATTGTCCAGGAGCCTTCCGTCCTTATCAGGAGGAGCCGATAAAGGCGCTGAAGGGTTCTTGGATCGTCTCTGGGCAGCCTGGGAAACCACTGAGTCTGGTTTTGGGTGACCCACCAGGCATGCAGGAGCATCCTCCGTTGCCTTATACTTTTTGTCCAACCTTGGTGACACCGCTGGTACTGTCGCTGGGTTCTTCATTATCTTCAGCCCTTGATTACAGACATGGTCAATAATCGGTATAGCCCTAACCGATTTTCTGTGCGGCTCCTTGAAATCATATAGAAAACAGTCCTGCTGCGTAGATGGCAACTGCAGCTCAAACCTCGTTGCAGCTTTCTCTAAGAGGTTATGGAAAGAGCCAATATCCTCAGGAGGAGATTCGACTGTTAATGGCTCCAGTGAAGGGGTTGCCAGGAGTATATATTCATCCCATTCGTCCTGGTCTGAGGGAACCTCCCCTTCCTCTGTTGCTTCATCAGAAGAGGCCTGGACCTGTGGACTCAGTGGAACCTGAAGAGGAATTTGTGGCATTGTAGGAAAAGCTGGCAGACGTGCCGGAGTAGCTGGTGCAGTGACTGCTGGCGTGGGATCCTTCCCCGGCTGAGCGTAGAAGCGCTCTCTGTAATCAGCCAGCATAGCCTGGAGTTTGGACACTAGACCGGAGGGCAGAGATACTGTTCCCTGTTGTTGTGGTACTCGGTCATAATACTGCTGGCCATAATATGAATCGTCATCCAAGTACTCCTGGCATTTTACGTGCAGCTTCGAAGGACTTAGCTACTCCAAACATTGCATCCTGATCTGAGTCCTCATCATCATCATCATCGCCATCCAAAAACCTAGATGGCAAGAGCTTTGATACTTTGCTTGGTGACGTAATAGAAGGTGTCAAACGAGCCTTTGAGAGCCTTTTAAGCAGAATATGTTGCGCAGATTGACTCAAAAGTAACATAGATTGTCTCTGCCTCTTAGTTGGGAACATTCTTGGCGTTGAAGACAAGAAACCAGCTGTTGTCGACAGGGGCGTCGACGATACCGTAGACGCTGGAAACATTGTAGCTGACAACAGTTGGGCCGTCGGAATCCTCAACGGAGATGTTGTCGACGAGAGCATTGTCGGCGAGGACATCGTCTCCAGGTGTCGTCCGCGAGAGAAGCGTTGATGAGATGGGGCGCCCCGTCGACGAGGATGATAATGTTGTTAACGAAGATCCTGCAGCCACTGCCATAGACATGGAGATGGTTACCATCAGCGGCATCACCGATGAAACAGTCGTTGACGAGGGTATCGATGACAATGGTATCGTCGACGGTGCTGAGCTAGGATTCTTAAACTTGTAAAGCACTTTAGGAGGAGGAGTGGCCGGCTCTGAAGCAGTTTTCTTTGCTTTTGTTGAGGGATTCTGCACCCAGTTTCTTCTTCTGTGGGGAGCCATGACCCTTGGTGTCTTTTGTGCCATTTTTCTACGTGGCTCTTGAACCTCAGAACTTTCCTGTTTTATTTTCAGAGGTGTTTTAGGGGCAGCAATAGAAGAGGCAATGTCCTCATCAGAGGCAGAGTGTCCAGTCTTACCTATTTGAAGCCACAACTGAAGGCGACCCTCCCTGTCCTTCAGGGTCTTTGTAGAAAATTTCCTGCTGATTTTGCAGTACTTAGTCTTGTGGCTGGGGTACAGGCAGTAAATACACTCCTCATGTGGATCCTCCACATATAACCTTTTCTTTACACATGAGGCACAGGATCTGAAAAGGCCTTTCTGTGGTGTCTCTGACATGGCAGCCAGTTTCAATCACCAGAGTAGATAGAAATGTCCAAAAACTATAGAAACTGAGCTCTGCTCAAAATCTTCTGTAAGAAGATCTAAGGATACTACTCAGCACAACATGCAGTGGAAAATCTGAGGGAAGGCAGCTCCTCAAAGGAGGTTCTAGACGGGTGAGGCAATCTGTTTGGTTCAAGTTTGAGTCTATTTTACAAAACTACTATGATGGGTTATTATGTTGAGGCCTAGTTCATGTATTGTGTGCACACATCTTCAGGCGTGATTTTATATTCCATCGGGGACTCCCATCTCGACGACAGAGAAGTATTCAAGCATGTGAATCTATGTAAGTTCCAATACTGGAGTAAATACCTATTTCATGTCGATTGTAATGCCTGCTATAGTAAGTGTAACAATTTAGGGCATTATGGTAAGGCCTCAGCTAAGTTGTGAGCATTGAAAGGCCCACCCATGCTAGATTCATATACAGGTGGGCGCTAAACTTTTATGGGGAGATTGGGAAGCTTAATATCTCTGAAGAATGGGATGGGAGAACAGTGAGCCAATAAGTGGCAATGTATCACCAGACTATTAAAGCACTGCCAAGTTGTCATTGCTGGAAGCCTCCCTTGCATGTAGCATTTATATGGGTGGTCATAAGTAGATCACTATGTCAGAACCAAGAATTGTGCTGAGGTTGTTATAATCACTATTTGGTGGAAGGTGGGTGACAGCACTAAACATGTCTGTGCAAAGTATATCAGGGCCTTGGCAGATGAAAGTTAACTTTATGGTTACCGTGGCTAGCCCAGTAAACAGAGCAATGTAGAGAGGCTGGATGGGGTGGGGCTGGTGCCAATTGAGTTCTTGAGTAACTATGATGTCTTGGAACTCCAATTTTAGTATCTGTGTTTTGGTCTGCCTTTTTCTCCCTAGCACAGACTGTGTCTACAGCAATGGCACAATGACAGGGATTGTATGGAGCATATTGAGATGGAATTTGGGCCTTCACTGGCAGCAGTTCATTCTGTTGCAGCTCCCCCACCTTCTTGTTGCCTATTTTATCAGCCGCAGAGAGCTCTTCAGAACCTCGGGCAAGTGGACTAGTGGAATCAGGGGGAATCTTAAGCAACATTTAGTGGGTAGCATTCAACACAGGCCTGTATCCTAGTTAAACAAGAAAAAGTACAACCTTAACACTCAAATTACTATCCTGGATCTAATGTCCATAAGTCATTCCATGGTATGAGAGGCACATGGTTTAAAAAGGTTAGCCTCTTTAAGCACGGAGGGAAGTGATCAGGGGTTGCCGGTTGCATTTAACATTAAGAGTTGAAATAAATAGTGATTCACATTTAGAGACAGTTGACGAGAGAGAGAGAGATAGAGAATAAGACAATGTGACCACAGAGTGATGTTGATGTGTAAATGTTGTTGCATAATGTTACTGTTATGTATAAAGTTTGATGTATGATTGACAAGAAAAGGAGGAGTAATATTTGACTCTACGGATAAAAGGTAAATTGCAGTAGTGTTAGAAATCTGAAAAAGTATGGATATTTCCTTAGAGCCCATGCAAAAAACCTTTCCAAATGATCAGAACAAATTAAAAAAATATTGTCAGGAGATATTTAAAGCATTGGTTCCCAACCTATGGTCCGGGGACCACTGGGGGTCCGCAAAGCCTCCTCAGGGGGTCCGTGACTGCTTAGAAAGACACTAATGTTAACAGATTAATAAAGTGTATATACACAAAGTGGCTAAATGTACAACGAAAATTTCAAAATGTACTCTAAATGTCAAGGAATTTGAAATTGGAGACTGAAAATTTAATTAGCATCCTCAGATTGATTTATGGGAGCAGTGCAGGTGCATCAAACAGAATGTAGTATGAACGATGTGTGGCTTCAATTGAATTTAGAAAAGCTCCAACTTTCCTATTAAAATTGTTATATTTTTCTTTTAGTTGTTTGTAAATTAAATTAAATGTGCTATTTTTGTGTTTGTGTTTGATGGAATGCTTCTGAATTTTGTGTGTATTGCTTTGCAGTTCAAATCATTGACAAAGTTTAGGCCTAGGTCCCCGGCTTCCAGTTATGGCTCAGTGGGGTTCCCCAGATTCCAATAATAATTAGGAAAGGGTTGACAGAAGTCATAATGTTTGGAGCCACTGGTTTAAAGCCCCTCAGAAATATGCGAATCTCTGGCTAAAAGAAGGGACATTTGACGATAAAATATTAGAGTTTATTGTTGCGCATTTTAGAAGTAAATATAAAGGAGCCAAAACTGCACAAGGGAGAAGCCATATTAGCCTTATGGTAAGTCTTTTGTTAGAAGTCTAAGGGGTCCTCAAATTTGATACCCCTAGTACTCCATCTGCTCCCCTATCCCCAATATGATCCTATGAGTACTTCTCCCAAGGTGCCTAACATTTATCCAATGATGCAGCTACAGGAAGCTGCAGTGAGATTTGAGAATCTGAAGTTGGGACCCCTTCACAGCCCCCCAAAAGTAATTCCTGTCGCTCCACAGATGTCCAAAACAAAGCACACGAACACTCCCAGACAGCAAGTCAGGGTGGGTGACTCCTAGTTTTCATAACAAATAGAAGCGCAGTTCACAATGCATTTAGATTCAGCCTCACCGCAGGAGAATAAAGACGAGGAAAAAGGTCCAGGACACAGTGATGACCAGTCCCATGTTTTATCAACATTACTGCATTTGTTGCAGAGTAGAGACACAACAGGAAAGGAAATTAGGGGGCAAATGTGTACCTTACAGTGAAGAGACTCAGATATTGTTAAATAGAGTGACTATGTGGACAGGGCTGAAATGGATGCAATGGTCAGTACCCCAAGATAGAGATAGGACTTAAGATAATCTACCATCTTGGCAGAAGGAAAAGGGGAACACATTATTTTCACCAGAAAGGTTTCAAAAATGACAATCAAAAAGCGAAGATAGTAGAAATGCAAGAGAAGGAAGGAGAGAAAGATATTATGATAACCTTTCAGGACAGATTCAGGTAAGTTTTGGGAGGATGGCAAATAGAATAGTCCATATAGAGGTGTGTAGATAACGTTTGAAATAGTTCAACCCCCAAACGCAAGGTACTCCACTCTTGATATTTCCACTCAAGAAAGACTCCTTAGCATTTCTGCTCACACAAGTGGTGCAATGGGATTGTCTAATCATACTAACAATACAGAAAGAGAGCAGGATATGCTCTTGAGTTTAAAAAAAAATCATGAGCAGCAGCTTGAGCGGTTGCAGGGTCAGGGAACACATGGCCCCATGATGGGACCTTGTGACGCTATGGGAGGATTGATACTACATGATAGACTAGTGCAGCAGATGAGTGTACAATCAGTTCTGTACAGCACAGATTTCACCCCTAGGGAGATGGTCGCTGAAGAAGAAAATATCTGGTGCAGTGTTGCACCTTATGGGGATAATGTGGTAGAATGGACTAAAAGGTTAGCTCCGCGGATGGTCTTGCGTCCATGGTCATGAGATGTGTCCTTTGATCCATGTGATATTTTGAGTGCTGAGGACAGAATTCTTTATGGTGAGAGAGATCCTGACTGGGATTATCCCTATGCGCTGAAATATTTGCATATGTGACAAAAAAATATGCCAGACAGCACCATCCCCAACACCCTGCAGTTGCAGTACCTATATATCAGATGCACCTGATAACCCTCCACCCCCCTCCAATACCCCCCGTTATGTTACTTGGCCACAAATGGAAAAGGAGAGTCTCAAAAAATTGTTACTATTGCTTACAGGGGAGCAGTGAAATGGATAAGAGCTTTTGAAAAGCAAACTGCAGGCATCACCTTGGCAGCTGGAGTTGCTTAGTTCTCTCATAGGAGATGAAACAGACACTGTTTTTTTAAAAAGTTGAAGTGAGAAATGTTACCCTCACCGAGACAGTGATTGATCCCCCTTTAGCTTGGTTATGATAGTAGTTGGGAGCAGCTGAGAAAAATGTATCCTGACAGGACAGACATTGGATGGTTCAATCAATGCAGCAAAATGAGGACCCCTCTAAGTTTCTCAGTAGAATGAAGAAGAAGAAGAAGAAAAAAAAAAAAAGAATCAAACCAAGAAGTAGGTCAGGGTTGGGAAGCAACAACAGGGAATGCTGTGCTATTTTACAAAGTAGTAAAGATAAAGTTACCCTCTGAGGTCCTGGATAATCTTGACAACTATGTAGAATTGAAAGCTCAGCCCTGGACAGAGATACAGGCGCACATAATCCATTTTAGTAAAAAAAAAAAAAAAAAAGCATCACAAATAAATAAATGAACTGGAGATAGAGAAAGCATCAGCCAGGTTAGTGCAGCAAAAGTTGGCAAAGAAAAGAGCAGGGCAAGGAGTTGTAGTAGCCATCTGTCAGATGACTTAAATGGTTGTGGGATTGGTCCCAGGGGCTACTCAACAACAGTACCCACAGTGACAGGATAATTTAAGGGCACAGACAAGTAGCAGAGGGGGGCACAGAGGAATAGGAAGAGGTAGGATAGGTCCTCAACTGATGGATCAAGTATGTCATTGCCAGAGATGTGGACATTTTTATTAGAGACTGTAGAAGTAAGAGATGTGATGGAAGGATAGGAGTCTACAATCAGCCAGGAAACACAGCAGTAAATCCATAGTCAAACCTGCAATTAATATATGCACCTTCAGACGCCACTGAAAAATGTGCAGCAGCCAGCAAAACCTCAGGTGCAACAAATGCTACCACAGCAAAACTATCAAGCAGCCCCAATGGTGACTCCACCTCAAAGTGGACAGGGTAGTGTAATTGTGAGGAGAGGAAATTCCTTTAAAGATAAATAATGTGGGAAGATATAAACAATGAGGCTGCGTACAGAGTATTTTTATGTATCCAATATTGTCAGGCCAGATTAGGAACCCACTGTAAGGGTAGCTACCAATAATAAGTATGCATTCCTCGTAGATACAAGGAGCAGCCCAATCCTCTATCAGAGAGGGGGACCTTTCAATGTCTAATAGATCAATGGGCACACAAGGATTCTCTGGGGCAGTAATAAGGATTATGATAGATGACAGAGTACGGGTCAAACACTAAAACAATTTAGTCAAAATGCATATCGCCCTAGTAAGTCTTAATGTCAAGCAGAATGTTGCCATGCCAAAGAACACGACAGTATAAAAACTTGCTAGAAGGGTTATAAAGGAACATTAGTTTTATCGAAAACAATAAGAACAAGGCGCCACATTGACTGTGCAAAAATAAAACGCTTCTGATGACACTACACAAAATACTTTTTGGATGTGTTTTATTTCAGGTAGAAGAGGCCACCACACAGACAGACATCAGATGCACTAAAAATTAGGATTGGATACACCATCCCATATAACGAGAAAACTACCATCCACAGTGGTAGAACTATTAGATATTGACATAACAGAGACATCAGCACGGATATCAGAACCCCTTAATGACTTAAGAGGAACTTTTCAAAAGATCTCTGTGATACCTTCGAGTTTGGTGAAGGTATCATTGTTTTCAAATATATAAAGTAACTGTAAAGACTGAGTGAGTAAGCACATTTCTCAACAGTCAGCGAGTGTTCAATTGCAGTAGAACGCTGATTTAGTTATCCATCTTTATAACGATCAGACTGTCACCCTCTCCAATTGCACTAACCCCAGCAGATCACGAACACTAGCACTATCTAAAAATACATTAATGGGAGAAATCCTTAAAACCTAGTTGTCGACTGTACATTACGTTTAGGTCTTCGGACAACATACCTGCACCTTCTCAGCATTGGGGGCTAGAAGAATTAATACCTCGAAACACACAGGTAGAGGAAGAATTACTGGACAGTATAAGTAGGGATATAGATAATTAGCTTGAGGGTGATTTTGAGCGGGACTTTGATACATCTGAGCTTGAGGAGTTCTTAAAACGGATAACTAAATGTAATTTTGATACCACTAGAATAGAGAAGTTTGTTGCAAACTGTACAAAGTCTGTTGCGGTTGTCTAACCAATGGTGAGGTATCCTCCAGAGGAGCCAACAGATTAGTAATTTTGAGGAAGAATAAATATGTGCTAATTGATTCACCCACCCTTGTGCCACCCTGATGTGGAAAAGCAGCCATCTTGGCCACTAAGAAGTAGTTAGTAAGGACATTGACGGGAAAGTTATTAATTATAACAGTACTGATATGTATACTCTTGAACAATTGTGTATGGTGACCTCTTGTTGAAAGGGTAGATCCAACTGGATTTAGAGCACATGAAAGCAATTTACTGAGGTCCCAAATTTCTCTTATTGACAAAAAGTGTTGACTCTTACCTGTAAGGACAGGTCTGAGCTACTGTTGTGGACATCAGATCATGTAACCAGCTTTCTTGCATTTCGTCAAGCTCTGTGCAAATCTCCCAAAAAAAATATGCCTTTTTAGATGAAGTACCACAGATAGCTACAGTACAGCACATTTTTGAGCTAACGAAGGCTGCTAAGTTCTTCTCTAAATAGGTGTCCCGGAAAAAGCAACCCAGCAATGACCAGAACGTCCACCCTGTGACAATTAGCCAACAAGTTTACATTAGTAAATATGTCCTGAAAGGATCCCAAGGTCAATGGACTTTTCTTTGTGAACAATGACTACTCCCATAAGCAGTCAAAATCAACAGCAGGAAGTCCTAATTCCACCTTACTGATGTCTGTGTCAATCCAGCATCACGCTGAACATAATAGACAATGTAGATGGAACAAGAGAGGGGGAAAGAAGACTGTCACCGTAGAACGCACCTCTGCCTTCGGAAATTCTTTTGGAAAAACTGCATGTAAGTTGATTTCTCTTTTCTTTTTCTCTTAATGCTATATCTTCTATAGCAGTATGTTGTCTAGTTCTAACATACATTTGTGAAGAGAACTTTCTATTCAAGTCAATGTATCTTACAATGTTCATACCAGATGTGGTATCGATATAGGTCAGACATAGGTTCAGAAAGTACCAATTAATCCTGTTTATTTGCTCTCTAATTCCTCATGCCAGAGGATCAGATAAGCTACATTCAACTAAAGAAGTACCCCCAAGTACAACTTTATGCCTTTTGCATCTTTTGCAGCCCTGAGTGCGCTAAATGTAGCAAATAAGGTAATATCTGTTCCGTGATGAAGAAAGAGGATCAATTTGTTGCTGGTGACACCACAAACAAAATCTTTTCAACTTACATGAGTAAGTCTTATTGGTGCTAATTGCTCTGGCTTTGGACAGAATATCTCTGTACTTTTGCTGAATGTTTAGATATGCAAACTCAAGGTGCTCAGGCGCCATGCTGATAACTGTATTGGTTGAGGATCCGGATGTAAGATTTGTTTGTTGTTCATTGTTAGTGGATGCGGAGATATTCTTAGTGAAACGTGAGGCTTCACTGACAGGAGAAGAGGCTCGTGAACCAATGTTGACGAGGCCAGTATGGGGCTAATAATATTAGCGTGCACGGTTTTCTCTTCATCTTTGTTAGGACAATCGGGACCAAGGGAATTGGCGGGAAAGCATATGTAAAGATTCTTGACCATGCTATGGAAAAAACATTCACCCATGATCCCTTCTGGTGATTCCAGCTTGCTAAATATAGGCATGTGGCGTTCGACCGGCTGGTGAAGAGGTGGAGGTTGGGTGTTCCCCACTAAGAAAAAATGTGGTTGACCGTGGACTGGTACAGTTCCCATTCGTGACATATTGATTTTTGCCTGCTGAGCGAGTCTGCTAGTCTGTTCTGGAGGCCTGGAAAGTGAACTGCTGTGAGTATGCCATGCTGTACAGCCCAGTTCCAAATCACCTGAGCTTCCCTGGAAAGAGGAAGAAATCTTGTGCCTCCCTGTTTGTTGAGGTAGTGCACTGTAGGCGTGCTGTCTGTTCTTATTACCACTTCTGTACCGGCAATCTTTGGGAGGAAAGCCTGTTAAGCTAGACGGACCGCTTTGAGCTCTAGCAGATTGATGTGCATTGTTTGCAACTCCAGTGGCCATTTGCCACTTATCTGTCGGTCTTGTAAAACCCCTCCCCAACCCTCCAGAGATGCATCTGTGGTGATTGTCCACAGTGTTGGGCGATGAAGAAAAGATAGACCGCTAGAAAGACGATGTTTCTGAGACCACCACACCAGAGCCTTGGTGATTGCTGGAGTAATTTTTATCTGATCTTTGAAGCTTGTTGAAACCTGGAGCCATTGCAGATTGATCTGCTCTTGAAGGGGGGCGCATTTTGAGTCTGCAGAGAGGAACTAGAGGTATGCATGAGGACATCATCCCCAATAAGGACTTGTACAGACGTACTGAAATTTATTCTTTTCTTTGTATTGATTTTGCAAGAGATAGCAGTTTCTGTTGTCTTTCCACAGTGGGGCAAGGCCATGGTGGACTGAGTGTCCAGTTTTGCCCCTAGAGAAGTGATTGCGTGTGATGGTTGAGGTTTGGATTTCTCCCAGTTGATATCAGGACTAAGCGTCTGAGGAAGGCAATGTACTTTCTTCTTGACCTGCGTGCTGACGAATAGGTGTTTGCTTTTATCAGCCAGTTGTCTAAGAATGGGAATACTTTATGTTTTCTCCTCCTGAGAAAGGATGCAATAGGAGCTAGGCACTTAGTGAATATTCTGGGAGCTGACTTTAGACCAAATGTAAGGACTCAAAGTTGAAAATGGCTTCCGGCTACCATGAATCTCAGGTACTGTATGTGGGCTGGGTGAATGGAGATATGGAAATAAGCATCTTTTAGGTCTAGGGTAGACATAAAGTCTCCCTGGTTCAACCACAGAAGGATGTCCTGCAGGGTGATCAAGTGGAAAGACTGTTTTCTCAAGTAGGTGTTTAATTCTCTGAGATAGAGGATTGGTCTCCAGTCCTTCCACTTTTTGAGAATGAGGAAGAATCTGGAGTAAAAACCTTTTCTTCACTGTGATGGAGGCACCCTTTCTATTGCGCCCTTGAGGAGCATTTTGTTGATCTCTCTCGAGTTGTTCTGGATACTTCAGGGAAGTTCTGCGAGGAGGAGGCATTTGGACAAACTCTAGTGTATGTCCACACTAACAGCTGTAAGACCCACTTGTCAGATGTTCTGGTTTCCGATTGCTGGAAATACAAAGATATTTTTCTGCCTAGAAATGGTGGGCGGGGGGGTTTGGGAATATTTGGGGGTAGCGAGAGTCTTGGAGACATCATGCTCTGCGAGCAGAGTCTTTAGTTGGACGAGCTGACCGTCCCCTGGAGGTAGACCTGCTATACACTGCTTTATGGTGGCTGTCGCTGGGTGTATTGTTGAGGAAATTGTTGAGAGGAGGAAGGAAACAACGGATATCTGAACTGAACTGGTGGTAGCCTCCCATATATGAAGCCACTCCACGCCCTTGTGTGGCTCGAAAGTAAGGCTTCTGAGACTGGAGTGTACCCAAAGATCTTGCCGTTTCTGTGTGGGATTTAATCGACTGCAATGCCTCATCAATATGCTTGCCAAACAGTGCTCGACCATTAAAAGGAAGATCTAGTATCTTATTCAGCACTTCAGACGGAATGATATAGCCTTTAGCCAACCTTGCCAACAGCCGAACCTGCAAGTTGACAACACGCAGTAGTGGCTATGTCCATTGCACAATCTATTATCTCCGCCGATGTGCGTTCTCCCTCATGCAATGTCTGTTTAGCTTCCCATTTAATGTCCTCCGGCAACTGATCAAGATATGGGGCGATGTCAGCCCATAATTGTCTATCATATCTAGCTAACACTGCCAGTAAGTTAGCCGCTCTTATAGTGGGACTAGACATTGATGAAAATCTCTTACTGATGTTGTCCAAACGTCTGCCTTCTTTGTTGGAAGGTGTGGAAATTGGAGCAGAGGGATTTTTGGATCTTCTCTGTGCTGCTTGGGTTTCCACCGAATCTGGATGGGAGTGACCATTCAAGCATGCTGGGGCACCTTCCGGTGCTTTGTACTTCTTATACAACCAAGGAAGTACTGCTGTGACTGTAGCAGGATTTCACATAACCTTCAAACCCTCCTCCCATATATAACTGACCAGTGGTATGAAGCGTAACGACTTCTGAAATGATTCTTTAAAGTCATATAATAAACAATCAGTTTGCTTGTATGGCACTGGAAGTGCAAAACGCTTAGCTGCTCTTTCCAAAAGAATATGGAATCCTCCGATGTCATCTGGAGGTGAATCTACTTTTGGATGAGAAGGAGAAGGAGGAGCTGGTAAAATAAATTCATCTCACTCCGACTGTTTGAGAGGAGCTCACCTTCCTCTTTTTCTCCCTCCAAAATGTCAGTGTTGTGTGGTATGGTCATATCCGGTGTGGCCACATTTGCCAGTGGTAGAGTGGTTGGCCTCTGATGTGGGGTGGCAACCCTTGAAACAGGCAATGAAGGAGGTTTGCGGTTGCACCTGCTCTAAAGGAGGAAAGCGCCTACTGTAGTTGGCTAGCATCACTCTGAGGTCAGATAATAATGAGCCTGGCATGTACACATCCTCCTGATATGGCTGATCACTTGCATGGTACTGTGGGTCATAGGTTTTGCCGTACTCATCGTCACCCTGATACTTTACATTCAACTGTGAGAGGCTGGGTGATGTCCCAAATCGACCCTCATCATCCGAGTTGTCATCACCCTCCAAAAGATGTACTGCAATTAGAGGGGTTATCTTACTAGGAGAAGTATGCTTCGGAGTAATTCTGGCTGTTTCCTGACTTCTGCTGATTTTTTCCCTCTCAACAAGCTTGTTAACCCCTTCGTTGATGGGGTAGTCGTCGATGTTGTCTGCATGGAAATCTTAATCGTCGACAGCTTCAAGAGGGGAGCTTCTGTCGACACGGTCGTCAACGATGAAGACGGCAATGAGGAAACCATGGTCACTGACAGACTATGACGACGTGTAGGTCCTCGTCGATATTGAAGTTGTTGACGCTGTCCTCGTCGACGGTGGAAGACTTGTCGACGATGTCGTCAGCGCGGCCGTCGACAATATTAATGTAGAAACCGTTGACAGTGAAATGGCACTCACTGCTGTCATGGTTGATCAGGCTGTCATCGACAGTATAGTTTCTGCCAATGGTCTGTCAACCGTAGAAGCAGAGGAAGGCCTTTTAAAAGGTTCAGCAGACTTAGCTGGAGGCACAGAAAATTTTCTAGGCTTTTCGGAACCGCTGACATGTTCTCTTTCCCCTTTTGTGGAGACTTTGTGAGGTGATGAAGAAGGGCTGGGGCCTTTGTAAGACCCTGATGTGGTCTTTTTGTTGGCCTTTCTTGACTGCTCTGAATGAGATCTAGGTCTCTCAGATGACATTCTGGAAGATGTGGAGGAATCATCGCTGTCTGAATCAGAGACAGGGTTGTCTCTAGATTTTAGTTTCTGCAGCCATATTAATATTCTGCCCTCTCTATCCTTCAGGGTCTTAGAAGAGAAGGTGCGACATACCTTGCAGTCCTTGGCAGAGTGGTCTGGGTAAAGGCAGTATATGCAGTCCTGATGAGGGTCTTCAGAGTGTAATCTCTTTTTCCCACAGGTCTTGCAGGATCCGAACAAACCTTTCTTTTCCTTGTCAGACATGTTGTAGGCCTCACCCACAATCAGTTAGGACAAGCTTTGAAGAGTATAACCTTGAAGTTATGCCAAAAGATGTGAAGAATAGAACAGAGATCTAAGGAGACTCCTAGCACGACGTGCAGTAGAAAATCTAAGGTGCTGGAGCTTCTCTCAGGAAGGTTCTAAAGGGTGGTGTTGCCTGATTGGTAGACCCTGAATTTGGTCCTTTTTCTTAAAATGACTCTGACAGAGTGTTAAGCTGAGAGGCCTAAGGGCCTTTAGGTTTAAACCTATGTTAATACTAGTTGGTTAAATATACCGGGAGCTCCCATCTCAACAACGGGGAACGAGTCAAGCATGTGAATCTATGAAAGTTCCAATACTGGAGTAAACATCATTGTATTATCAACAATTTGGAATTCTGATTCCTATTTATAATTCTATGGATATTTATTCTATAATTAGTACCTTCCATGTTCACCACAGAAATTTCGCTTTCCTTCCTTTACATCTCTTTTTAGCTATACAAGAAAATCGTAGATCACAATCACACCAGTCTATTGACGATTATCCAGTGTCCCACGGATCAGTAAAATATTGATCTTCAGGTGTGCACTTCCCAATAAAAACTGGATGCGAACAATCTCAGAGTAATGCATGCTACATGAGAAAAGGTCCCACATGAACAAACCAAGGATGCTTTCAGGAATAAATGACTGAAGCACAAATGGTTAGCCACTTTCCTGGCATACGACTGATGAAACGTATTTCAAATGGATGCTTAAGGATCAATATCCACAGAATAAAAGACAATCTGCCACTTCACTGATGAGGAAGCAAATATGGGCCTACTTAAAAAATAAAATAAAAAAAAGGCTGAGAGCATCAATAACAGACGTGGAGTGCAAATGCATTCATATATGAAAAATATTGGACTATTATGCTTAATATTTACGCAGAAAGGATGAGGATCAAGGTCTCACAAGATATGAGAAGTCTGAAAAAAACAAGGCGTAACTGATTGGTCACGTCTTGTAAGATTGCTTAGCAGTTTGAAGTAGAAAAAAGCAACACCGAACTTAGTTTTGTCTTCCCTAAATGGTTAATTCTGAGCACATAAGATCTCAAGATTCATATTTTCACAAACGAGTATTAGTAGTGTTCGGCCTCAAAGTAAGATCTTTGGTTTGAAAAATCTACAGTACTGTAGTTGTTAAATACTCATCAAAACATTACTTTAGGTAAACAATAGATGAGCTGTTGCTTGATACAAACGCCGTTCGTGAAAGGAATCCGATAACAATGACGCATGTTCAGGACAACAGAATTTCCCTGCTTGAGGCGATTTTCAGATGCCAATTAAATTCTGCACTATGGTACTAATACTACTTCAACCGCAGGGACTGAACACAGAATTGGCCACGTTTACTAATGATATGAGAAATTTGTCAGATAATTCTGGAACAGAAAAAAGGTAAAATACGACTTTTTTTGTTTAAATACAACACTGATAAAATGTGGGGTCTTTTATTCTGAGAGATTGTAATTTCCAGGATGAATTTAGAGCTCAGTACCTATTTTGAGGATGAAAGGAACCACTGCAAAGGTTTTTGTTGTAGCACTCTTCAGTCAAACTGCAACAGCAAGGGTAAAAAAGCAAAACTTAAAATGAAGTAAACTATAAAGACAGACTAGAGCCATTTGCAACACAAAATGTGGAAAACTGTGAGAAAAATATTAGCATGAGTATAATAAAAAGAGGGTGAAAAGTTTTTTTTGGTTTAGGACAGGCAAAAAATGAAAAATAAATAGAAAATTCACCCTTTATAAAAGAGACAAACTATAATAGTAATGAAACGTAGGGAGAATTGCACCGAAAATGGAGACGTGCTCAGCAGGAGACTTGTTTCGTTCTAAGGATAAGAATGCACAAGGAGAGGGGGGAAAATGATGCTCATTTTGGAATATCTTCCTCTGAGGCATGCCTTACAAAAGGCTTCAACATAACTAAATGCTTCATTCCACTTTCAAATGCTGACACTGCAGAGCATTCTCATTAAATGGAAGAGCCGGATAGCTTCTGCGTTGACTTGGTCCCTAAGCAAAGCCACACTTAATTCTTTGGAGCCTCAGACGGGTCATAACGATCGACCTTTGAAACACTGGTGATATGGAGGTTTGTTTGCACACAATTTGTTCTCTAGCTTATCCTTCACAGGGGCGGCACAATAGTTTTGGGCTAAATAAAACTGTCAACAAATGAGCTAGCAATCTGTTGGCAAGGGAGTGATATCGTAAGTGAATCTTGATGTTAAACATTTTGGTTTGATTGCTTTATAGGCTCTGAAAGTCATCAAGAGAATTTTAAAAAAGCATCTCTTGTGAACTGGCAGCCAACACAATGTTTAATTTTCAGGGCTGCTTAAGCAGATGATCTGCTTGGCAGTTTGAGAACCAATATGGATGTTGTGTGCTGAACAACTTGGAGTTTCTGCACTCTTTTTAGAATCTATTGTACAAACTATTACAATAATCCAACCTTGATGATATGAGCGCACAAGCTACTGTTTTTCTACCTGTCAGAGGCAAAAAAAATAAAAAAACATTTTCTCAGAGATTTATTAAATTGAAACATGTGCCTGCGACAGCAAGGGCATGTGGACGGAAAGAGAATAAGAAGTCAAACTTTATTCCAAGGTTACTAATGACCTCCACTGTGGCTGGAGGAGCAGGGGGTGGCCACCATTTGGCTGGGACAAAAGGGCTGAATTTGCCCAGCAGCTTGATCTCGTTTTTTTCAGTATTGCATTTCTGATGACTATATTTTAAAGTTCAGCTCCGATCCAAGAGATGCTTTGTTCAGCTGGGTATCATCTGCATACGAGATGGTATCTATTCCAAAAGATAATCAGGGAAATTAAAGGAACTATATAGATGTTGACCAAGGTCAAGATCAATGATGAGCACTGCGGAACCCTTATGTTACTACTGTTTCTATAGAGGAATAGGGAGGGATCCAACATAACCATTTGTCTGCGTTCTGTGAGAAATGATTTTATCCATGAGAGGGCTGATCCAGCAACCCCGTATTTTTTAATAGAATAAAGCAAGATGTCATGAGAGATGGTATTGAATGCAGTGGAGAAGTCTAAAAAAATCAACACAGCATTCTTTCCTGCATCCAACATCAAGTTTAGAGTGTCCGCAATTTCCAACAATGCAGATTCCGTGGAATGTTTAGGGCGGAACTCTGACTGCTGTGAATGGAATAGTGTTTTCCAAGAATGCAACTAATTGCTTCCTGACCAATTTTCAATTATTTTACTAATTGCAGGTAGTGATGAAATTGGGCGTAGATTGGACAGTATGGATGGGTCTGTCAGAGGCTTTTTTTGTTAACCAGTGACAACTTTCAAGTTATCGGGAATCTGGGATCAGTTAGCAGTTTACCCCAAATACAAATGTTGGATGGACCTAGGGATAAGGCGGGTGAAATAGAATTACCTTGCTCAAGTTTGAATTTAAAAGGGATTAGCATATGGTCAGACCAAATCTGCCAAATAGGGGCTTCCATTGACTAATTAGGGTTATCAGAACAAATACAGTCAAGTATGGCATGCATTATGAGTGGGTGCTGCAACCAATTGATGCAGCCCTATAATACTTAAAGTGTCAGTGAAGTTGACTACTGCAGAGTCATTAGGACATTGTAAATGAAAATTATAATCTTCCATGATAATAAACTTTGTATAACGAAGTACAACAGGAGTTAGGGCTTCACCCAGGGAAGCCCAAAAAAACAGATCCTGAACCAGGTGGGCAGTAGATTAGATGACTTGAGAAGAACTGGGAGGAGTCACACTTAAGACAGAACTTTCAGACCTCCCCTCCCTCCCACTCCCCCACCAAGAGCTGAGGTCAAATGTTTCAAACTGAAAAAACTGAAAGGATTCTCTAAAAACTGCCATACCGCCTCTGTGAAGTCCAGGTTTGTCTTTCCTAGTGACAGTACAACCAATAGGAACGGCAAGGACAATGTCAGAATTGCACCATTCTTTCAACCAAGATTCAGTAATGAACGAAAAGTCTAACTGAAGATCTACAATTAAGATCATGAACTTTCTGGGCATGTTTACTAAGGGAGCGAACATTAATGAGGCCACCCCATACCACCCTTTCTTTATGAACCGGCATCACAGATGGTGGTGGCAAATAGGGTGCCCTAAAGCAGGCTTCACACTTAACACAAGAAGCAATACCTCCAATGTACAATGGTGAAACAGTACTGTTACAGTGCAGAATGGACTAATTACAGGCGTTTACAAATTCAGCGGACATAGAAATACCTGGCATGAAAGGAGCAGAGTGGCTGGTGCATGGTCGCGTACGGGTGCAGATAGACAAAACTTTGGAGCGTACGTTGCATGCATCCACCTGCGCATCTGCATTGTTAGCCCGCCGAAATAGATTTCCCCAAGAGAAGATTAGAGCAGCCAGCCTTAAGATGGCAGTTCTAGGAATGCTTCCCAATAAACCAGGAAGTGAGGGGTTAGCAAAATGTCAATAAAACTAAAAATAATTTTTAAAATTTCCTTCGAAAAGCCCTTCACATTCAATTCCCAACAAAGTTTGAAATTACAGTTTTAGAAAAAGCAGCGATGGAGAATTTACATGCAAGCAGAGACCTCAATGAGGTGACTACAAGGCTATCCTAACAGGCTATACTTTTTTTTAAAGATATCTTATTTCATTCTACAGCACCAGAAAGGGAATATTATGGCAGTCCACCTAGACAGTGTTTGTTTTCCCGCCATCTGCCCAGGGCTCGGCCGCATAACTCAGGTTTGCAAATTGTGTTAGGAACTAAGGGCCTAGTTGGCAGATGGGATACTCTGTCACAAATGTGACAGGTATCCCGTCTGCCGTATTAGAAGTTCCATTAAATGCTATAGAACTTGTAAAACGGCGTGCGGGATATCCGTCGCATTTGTGACAGGGTATCTTATCCGCCAAGTTCGTAATTAGGCCCTAAGATCTCTGATCTTAAGCTTTGTTCTTGGGCCAAATACCATGACCCTCAACTTAGGAGCTGAGGTAGTAGGTGACTGAAGAGTACTTGGGAGGACCTTGCCCTAGTCAAAGTGGTGTTGCTTTTTACCAGCACTAAACCATTTAGCTGCTGTTGCAAAGTATTGGAAGATAACTCACAATCATGCTGTTCAAGTATATTTGTCAGCTGTTTCTAAATAAATTACAATGAAGATCAAATATGTCAATAGATCTCATAATAATACTTTTATTTTTGAAGGGCCAGCTCAGATATACTTTCAGTAAAATGGCCTCAACAACAGATATAATTATCTAAGTATTTTTAACAAAAAGAGGAGCTGAAATATATAAAATAATAATCAACCCAGTGAATATTAAATATATGCAACTGCATAGACCCCATCATGCGGTTCAACACCAGAAAGACTCCTTGTTGGTCCAGCCATTTCGAGAGTCCTAGTGTCTCCTGGCACAGGGCCCAGGATAAAACTTCACCCTGATTGTTGCAATACCACATCGAGATGGTGTTGTCCATGAGCACCTGTATCAGCGTCCCCTTGATGGACGGAAGGAAGGCTTCAAACAAAAGCTGTTTGAACATAACCAGAGGCAACAGAAATAAAGCCAAGCGGGAAAAAAGATGTCTCCAATTTTTCGTTATGGCCTAATCATTCGTCTCACTTGTGATTCTGATAACACACTTGGGTGAGCCATGGCCCGTTCTTTGATTGTACTGTGATCTGACATCTCTTTTTGTTTTATGGTGGGAGGGTAGATGCCACCAATTCCCCTTCTTCAGCATGTTTGAATTCTGTGATCCTGTCACCATCCTGAGACCTTTCTCCATGTCTGTTCAATGTCCCACGGGGTCTGTGGTGGCATTTTTCTGTTGTTCTGGTCAAAAGAGAGTTAGTCCTATCTCTCACTCATTAATATATATATATATATATATATATATATATATATATATATATATATATATATATATATATATATATATATTCTCCTTTTACATCCTTGTCTAGTCTGCCTTTTCTATTTTTCCTCCTACCTGGTCCTTTCTCTCTATCTTTTTTGTCTATTGTATCTCCTACCTACTCCTTTCTATCAACTAAGCCCTCTTTTGGTATTTCTTCTCTTTTTGTAAGGCCTCATTAGGAAGGACATGTTGGTGGGTTGTTTAGATTCCAGGTAAGTCTATCCCATTCAAATCCTTTTATGCTTTAATTTCTATTTTTCACTAAGATTTCACGGCCCGAATTCCTCACCCAGGTTATCATATACATCAGCACTGCATTTGCTAACAATAAACATAGCAAACTCTATAATTAAGAGATCAATCCCATAGACTCAGACAGGCCGATTACCCCCTTTTCAAACTGTTAATGTCCTTGTCACTCCCTCCTTAATCTCCAATTATGATATTCAGTGACAAAGTTGCAAATATTGAAGTTTAGCATATTCTGTCACCTTGAAGTCCCTCTTACAATACTCAAATGATCTAACAGACCCCTTCTTTCCGTCATACCATTTAGTGAACAGTATTTCACCGCCTGCTAGTGAGACAAATAATTTTAAATACATTTAGGATGGTAACTAAGAAAGATAAGATAAGATAATTCCATACTTTCAGAATTCCCCAAACAGGATTGTGTCTAGGAAGAGGCACAGAATATGCCTTCACTGCCAACTGGGATGATCTGAAGAGCACAGTTGACTATAAGGGGGTTGCTGCACTACTTCTCTTGGACCTCTCAGATGCCTTTGAGACAGTTGACCATGACACACTAATACAAATAATTTATGAAGCAGGCACAGAAGGGACTGCTCTAGACTGGATCACATTCTACTTTCAAAACAGAACAAATGTCACTCATACCTCGCTTTCTCATCCAAATCGTACTTCATAAGTGCAGGAGTCCCTTAAGACACTATCATCTCACCCATGCTTCTCAACATCTACATGAAGTCATTACCGGCACTGATCAATGAATTTCACTTCACATGCTACAACTATGCAGATGACACTCAATACTCCTTAAACTGAAAAGCCCCAAAGACACTGGAAACTCACACATTTTCAGTTGCCCCAGAGCCATTGATCAGTGGATGACATGGAGCCATCTCAAATTGAATGTTTCCAAAAGAAATAAGTTACTTACCTGTAACTCTAGTTCTCCAGTATTGGAAGCTTTCATAGATTCACACTTGAATACTTCCCCGTCGTCGAGATGGGAGTCCCCGGTGGAATGTATAAAATATGACTAAATGTATACCTACATTACATGTATTAGGCCTTAGTTTAACAACCTATCACAGTTATTTTGTAAAAGAGACCCAAACTCAAAACTCAACCAATCACACGGCCTCACCCCATAGAACCTCCGGTGAGGAACTGCCTTCCTTCAGATTTTCCGAGCATAAGTGCTTAAATAATAAAGAACACTGAGAAGAGAGAGAAGGTGACCTCATCAGGGGAGGAGGGTGGGCCGCATGTGAATATACGAAAGCTTCCAATACTGGAGAACTATAGTTACAGGTAAGTAACTTATTTCTTACTCTAGTATTGGAACTTTCATAGATTCACATGCTTGAATAAGAATAGCAAGCAGTGACCAGCACATTTTCTGTATTCATAAGAACACACTCTACCATGTGAAAGATAGCATCTGCATTTAGATAACTGCATGTCGGAGAAATAAAGATATTTAAACACACCTATAGATAAATATATATGTATACATTATGTGTGTGTGTATATATATCTACACCTAAACGTATATAATACACAGAAACTCACTATTATACAGAAAATGTGGTATTAAACAGCAGAAGCGGATGGCGGGAAAAGAGAAACAACTCACTTTCATCTGAAGAAATGCCTAAGGACTGCTTGACCAATCTCTGCATCCCGGAGCGTTTCAGCATCCAAACAATAAAGCTTTGTAAAAGCATGCGTCATTCTCCACGTTGCCGCTCAGCAGATGTCAGATAGGGACATGCCCGAGAACAATGCACAAGAAGTGGGAATTGCTCTAGTTCAATGTGCACACACTCTCGCGCCCAAAGGTCGACCAGCCTTTTGATGGCAAAAGACTATTGTGTTCGAGATCCATTTGGAAATGGTCTGCTTAGTGACTGGATGCCCTCTTCTGGGTGCACTGAAGACTACGAAGAGTTGGCTCGATTTCCTGATTGACTCCGTTCTTTGTAAGTAGAACTTGAGACATCTTTCCAAGTCGAGAGAATGGAGCGATCTTTCTGCTCCAGTTTGAGGTTGTGGAAAGAAAGACTTCAGCACCACTGGCTCATTCATATGAAAGTCTGATGGAACCTTAGGAATAAAAAGAGTTGATATGCAGGATAACTCTATCCCCAGTAAATTGTAGAAAGAGCTCTTGGATGGTAAATGCTTGTATTTCACTGACTCTGCAAGCATATGTTAAAGCTAAGAAGAACGCTACTTTCCCTGTGAGGTATTTGATGACTGCTTTATGGATGAGTTCAAATGGTTCCTTCATCAGCTGGCCCAAGACTGTATTTATTTGCCAAGCTGGACACGAGCTTTAACTGGAGGAAAAGACCGAAAAAGAACCTTCATAAATTGTTTTATAAGTCTATGAGACCAGAGGGATGGCTCTTTAGATATTCTTATTTATCTAGAAATGGCTGCCAAGTGAACCTTGATGAACGCATGGGCAAGATCTGAGCGTGCTAGATGAAGTAGGTAAGGTAAGATTTGCCCCGGAGTGGAAGAAAGAGGGTGAATGCTCTTGGAGACACACCACAAGCAGAAGCGTTACCAATTAAAGTGGAATGTCTTACTTGTGCCATCTGCACATGCTATAGCCAGAATGGTCTTGCAGTCGTTAGGTATATCTAAGTGGCTGAACTCATTGAATTCAGGAGCCATGCAAATACGTTCAGAGACTTGGGATCCGGGTGTCTCACCTGGCCCTGATTGATGGTTAATAGCACCGGAATCGGTGTTATCCAGATAGGTGGACACAACAACAGTGTAGTGAATCCTAGTTTGTTTTAGCGGGATAACAGGAGTTAGCTTAGCCATAGGCTTGTAAACTCGTGCCCCCGTCACCCAGTGACTTTTAACCTACTTAGCTTGCTCTGTCATAGTCCATTTAATTATTTATTTCCTTTAAAATGGCGGCCTTGTTTATAGTTAGGCCACTTGTTATGGGTTTTATTATCAGTGCCATTGCGCCAAGGCGTCAAGATCAAGCACGAAAGACAAACATACAGTAGGCATTCACACTTAGGGATTTTCCCTCTCTATACTTTCGAGGGATTGTTGATATTAATTGCCGTCCCAAGCATGCCTGTTATCTATTGTTATGAATAACACTTATGTCAGGGGACCTTGTAGATCTGTATAAATACAACACACTTTTAGACAGATAATCAGAGGGATTCCGACCAGAGGGCATCGCCACCATCGCTGATACCGATGCTGCAGTTATCTTGACACTGATCCAGCCTTCGTGTCCCTGCGGAGTCTGAGATAGAGACCTCATTCCAAGGTAACAAGGGTTGGGGGCTCCTCTCATGGACACGGTTTTGGAATATTAGGTTTAACGAACCCAGCTCTTCCTTTTTAGGTAGGAGGTTAGACCTACTCTCCTTAGGGTATTAGGGCTTATTCCATCTTTTACATATACATATATTTCTTTCATATATTGCATAATGGTGGGGGTCTTTATAACAATGACTCTCCTCTTTACAATACTGTTGCTTGGTATATTCATTATCCTAATCATTGCAGTTCATGCAACTTATCACAAATTGCAGTTATGTTGAATAAAAACTATTATAACTTTACTGCATCTGTGTTGTTGCCTTTGTTTGTATGAGACATAATAAATCTGTGAGAAAAGGGTAATTTCCGTTTAACCACGACAACCCTGAGATATTGTATTTTGAGTCCATGCGTAAGCGACTGCTACAAATCACCTTTTACTATTGTGTTTTTGGTGAGGTACTGCTAGTAAGCCGGTAAGGTTTGGACAACAGTTACAAATAGTTGTAGGAAGAGACTTAGTCACCTACAAACGAAAGTACTGTCATCCTGAGACCAGCAGTCTTGCTCAGAGCAAGAGTCCAAACTACGACATGGCGCCACCAACGATGGTGTTTAGGCACTAATTTACGGTTACCCTGATTATCGCTGTCTCACAGACAACAGGTACCCTCAGTACCATTATACGGAGACGTCCGTGGTCTTTGGGAGAATCCTCCTCAGCCCAACAGGTGACTCCTAAATAGGCTGTAGGTTGTTCGAGGTCGAACTCACAAAAGGAAGAAACTTCCCCTATTTTGGTGTTCCGTTTCTCTAAACAACTATGGCTAATACCATAGACATTCCTGCGAATGCTAGACATGCACTTACACAACATTTATTAGCACATGGCCTGACAGAAGAGAGCGGGGAAGTTACTTTGATTATAGAAGCAACTGAAGCATACCAAACGGAAACATTTTACTGTTGGGTTGCCTTTCCTGAGGCTGACCAACGAACGCACCCATTTCACACTTATGACATTGCGGACGTACCCGTAAGGTACGAAGCATACCAGTATCATGAAATATCGCTCACATATCAGGAGCATCAAAACTGGTTTGAAGGCGCCCTACCACATATACTGCGGCGGGTGAGGCTAGGTCCTTTAAGTAATGAGGGGCCTACGTGGCCCATGTTTGCCACATATACACCTCACCCAGGCATACAGACTATGCCGCTTGTGGATTTAAGGATATTATATAATGAATGAGTGGCATTATATAGACGACTTGTCCAGTTCGTAATGCGAACATTGAACACTACACCAGCGCGTCCAGTACCGCCAGTAGCTGGTGGATATCAATTGGCTACTGGGATTAATCCACAAACGGTGCATACCATTATGGGTAAAGTGCCCTCGGATCGAGAAAAAATACCGTTCTGGATTGCTCAGAAAACAAATCAGCTGGAAGCTGTGTTCCCCCATACGGGGCCACAGGAGAAACATAGATTGCTCACTATGTGCTTGCCATTCGGGATGGTTCCCTCGGTTGATGAATGTGCCACTTGGGGTACAGTCTTCGCTGCCGTTTATACTACAACGCATAGTACCCCTACACTGGCCAATTTGCCGGAAGTGTTGAAACAAATACAAAATGAGCATGGGGCTGCACCGGCCCTAGATCTGGGGATGAAATTGATGCGTAACTTTGACGCCGTCTCCTCAATAATATTGAGTAATATTAAAGGGGAAGCAGTAGCACTGGCGATACGCCAGCGTCTCCGGGAAACTCCACATCAGGAACAAGAGAGACAGCTACCGAAAATAATCTCTGATACCTATACTAGTATAGGACGGGATGGGCTGGGAGCCAAACCTAAAAAATTGGACATACCGAGTACCACCCATAAGGAAGGTACAAGGCAAGCACTAGAGGGGTCTAAAAAGCGCTGGGACAAACAAAAGGATTTCAAGGATAGGAGAAACAAAAGAGCTGATTCTCCTCATCCGGAGTACTCAGAAAGGAGATATAATCTCAGAAATAGGGATAACATTAGAACTCCAGACAGATATACTGATTCCCGTCCTTCTCGTTCCTTTCAGGACGCACCGGATAGACGTAGCGAGAGAGGGGGCCGTCAAGATCGACGTCCGGAATACGTGAAAGAAAAGAAAGACTCGCCACAGTCTACTGTTAAAAAAGAAGAAAAGACTCCTCAACAAAAGCCACAATTTAAAAAGAAAAAAAGTGGCAGCACTGACAGTTAAAAATGCCAGTAGTATTGAGAACACTGTTGAGGAACAAGAGGTGGGCAGTGACTCTGTTGGACAGCGCGGCAGAGGTCACGATATGTCGCCAGGATCTGAAAGATCATCTGGATGCGACAGCAACTAGCGATTACATCGCAGTTGAAACGGCGGATGGGCGCGTACTTCCACCCGATCGGGTTTTTGATTTAACAATTCAGATAGAGGGAGACGTGGAACGCATTATTAGTGTAATATTTTGGGATTAACTTACTAGCGATATCCTGTTGGCCGAGAGAGACTGGCCACCTGAACATGTCCGCATGCTCCCACATGGGGAAGATGTCATTTTGCCTTCTTTCTCCGATCTTGTTCCGGAGGCAGACAAACAAGCATATGCTGCTGAATGGGCTTTAGCACAGGCACCTGCATTATACCGTAATCATGTAGGATGGGACAAGGACTCTCCTTGTCATGTTATTCCCGTTCGGTCTACGCCACACGCGCAGCCACAATACCCTGTTAAACATGAAGCAAAAGCTCCAGTGACGGAGATACTGTCACAACTTGAATACCAGAGAGCAATTGAGCCCTGTACATCGGCAATGAATAATCCGCTATTTCCAGTTGCAAAACATGATCATTCATATAGAATAGTGGTTGATTATAGGCACTTAAATAGTCATGCACGCACTTATGCTATACAAAATTCACACAGCACAGCGCTAATTAATAATATAGTGCGTAAAAAATACAAAACTACATTGGATGTATCTAATGTTTTTTTCTGCCATAATTTAGCACATGAAAGTAGAGACCTAAGTGCATTTTCCTATGGTTCTCAGAAACGCTTTTGTCGTTTACCACAAGGCTATAAAAACAGCCCAGGACTGTTTTCGGCCCGTGTTACATCAATCTTACAGGAGCTTGATTCCAAGGCATTATCATATGTGGATGATATCTATCTCACTGATGACACCCTTGACATTCATCTTGCCAGGGTTGATCGGATAATTTTGGGATTTGCCGCCTTCGGTTATAAATTTAATTTTAAGAAAAGCAAGAAAGCCTTTCTTAGTGTATTGTTCCTAGGATATGAACTATCAAACGAGGGGAAGAGCCTGGCCCCGCACTTCCTAGAGAAGTGTGCTCAGCTACAGCCTCCGAACACGCTTAAGAAATTGCAGTCATTACTGGGTTTCTTTAATTTTGGCAGAACATATATTCCAGATTATGCTGAACGCGTAAAACCATTATATGACTTAATTCAGCCCAATTATTCTGGCAGGCGATGGACAATTGAACACACACACATCCTAAGGGACATACAACGAGACATGCTAGAAGCTAGACACTTGTACACGCGGGACAATAAAACGGATTTGGTCATCAGAATAATAGCTGGTGCCCTAGGATTTACATATGTCACCTTTAATGAGGGTGACACGGTGCCAATAGCATACAAATCACATTTGTACTCCAATGCAGAAAAACGTTTTGCTCCTACTGAAAAAATTCTGACGGCAGTTCAGATTGCCGTCATAAAGGAGAGACCGCTTGCCCAGGGGAAACGCATTGTTGTTGTCTCCCCGGTTCCGGCCTTAGAGGCTGTCACTAAAGCGAGCGTTCCTAACGCTAAGGCATTGCATCCACGCTGGATTCAATGGGCAACATCTCTGACCGCCACTGATGTTGATTATGTGTTTGACCCAAGACTTCAGACACAAGAATTTCTCCAGTATGAACAGGAGTACCCTGCTCCCTTACACATATTGCCAATAGACAGTTATGATACCATCATTTACAGTGACGGATCGGCACAACCGGCTGTGGGTACTAAACATCAATACTCGGCAGCTTGCGCAGCCGTGTGCGGGGTAATGGAAGACGGCGTTTTTCATCCTCATAACACGTACACTCGGACCTTAGGGGACTGCACAGCCCAGTTGGCCGAGCTTAAGGCTCTTCTTCTAGCGCTCGAACATTCAGAGCCAGGAACACAGACTTTGATCGTCTGTGATTCGTATTATTGCGTCCAGTCATACAATGAATATCTCAATCATTGGATACTGAACGGGTTTAGAGATTCTAAAGGGAACACCATTAAACACAAAATATTGTGGGGAAGGGTGGCTGATCTTAAGGATAAGCTGCCATGTGTCCATGTAGTTCATACATTGGGGCACCAACGTGTATGAATACATGTTGCCGGTAATAAATTGGCTGACGAAGCAGCCAAAGCTCCAGTAGCTACGGCTTCTGTGGCTGCAGTGACTCGTTCTCAAACGAGGTTGGATAATGAAATACTGATTGCCGTTAAAGCCTCGGCTGCAGGCAAGCCCCTTCCGAAAGGATACCCTACGAACTATACATATCATATCAGTGCACAGAATGTTGCTTTTGCAACAATTCCAGATGTTGGTGATCGAGTGATCCCAAATGAAGATCAAAGATTGGAACTGATTACAGCTGCACATGAGGGTGTCGCTTCTGCACATGCTGGTATACAGGCCACTATCACCATTCTACAACAACGATACTGGTGGCCTGGTCTATGCAGACGGACTAAACAGTATGTCCTTTGCTGTAACATTTGTCAGCAGATTAAGGGCTCGAATATCAGACGCCCTCCGCAGACATCTCTCTTAGTGTCAGACAAACCACTTCATTGTGTGTACCTGGACCATTGTGGTCCTTTGCAACCTGATGGTGCATACAAATACATTTTAGTGGCTGTAGATTCCTGTTCTAGATTCCTGTGGGTATGGCCACAGCGGTCGGCTGACGCCCGGACTGTTATAAAAGATTTGCTGATCTTTATCGGTACATATGCGGTTGCAGCATTCCATTCGGACCAGGGCCCTGCATTTGCCTCTAAGGCTTTCAGGGACACCATGAGGACGATGGGTGTTGAACTCCATTACTCCTCACCATACCATCCCGAGGGAAATTCGGTTGTGGAGAGGCGGAATCGTGATCTAAAGCAGTCCTTAACAGCTCGAGTATTAGGTTCAGGCCGCAGTTGGTTACATCACCTATATGGGGTCCACAGAGCACTGAATAATCTGCCAGGACGGTCCTTGAGGGGGAAGTCTCCATATGAGGTTCTCTTTGGGACAACTATGTATGTTCCCGATCTTGATGCCCCTGGTATGGTGGCAGCAGAAACACCATTTGACATAAAAGAACGTCTCGCTGTTTTACAGGAGCTTCAACAATTCCATGATGATAAATCATCTGCAAGCGCTGCCACCTTGGGAATAAGGGATTTGGCGAAAACTTCGACTGGCTGGATTCCTAACGTTGGGGATCTGGTTCGTGAGAAGATCGCTGTGAAAAAAGAGTTTGGTCCAGCATACAGAGCACCTGTACCGGTCTTGGGGATAAAAGGCACCAGGACTGTCATCCTTCCGCCATTGTCTGGTTCCAAATCAAACAGATTCATCTCCATTGATGACATCAAATTACACCATGTGGCCGATTCTTCACAGTAGACCTGGAGGTCCCTTGGGTGGTTCCCGATCCCCTCTCACTACCCAACAGGACATCCCTCTACATAGTAGGATGACCATCGTTACTACTGACTATGCAACTATGTCAGCTGCTGTTCCAGACACTTCCTCGACCATGGGGAGGGCGGAAAATGAACTTTTGTTGGTTCCTGTAACAATTTCGGAGAACACACCGCTACAGGATTTGGCTGTATTTTACACGAACACTTCCACGACTGGTAACGTCATCTATCATGAACCTCCACGAACAGTGGATGGGAATTCGATGAGTCCTGTGTTTGCGGAGACTTCCTCTGGCTATTTTGTGGACATTGATGATTTTTCTTCAGATTCATCCTCAACTGAGACTGACAAACTTTCCAGAGGTAGCAAGTTCTATCAATGGCTTAAAAAGAACTATTTGATATATCCATGGAACTATCTCTGGTTCTGTTTGACAATTATTGCATTGTTTTTATGGATTGGTTTTGAGACTGTTTTCTTTTTACTAATTAATGGTCACTATATTGCTGATCGCTCCTCGTGGAGCCTGTTGATGTCATTTTAACACCGCATCTTTCATCACATAAGGTCCGACGTGATTTGTCCCCTGTCAATATTACAGCTATTCCAATTTCTGATGGGATTGTTTGGGACAAAGTTCCGTTCGATATATACGGGCCTACAGAGATAATTCAAATACCATACGTGTTCAAAATTTCTATGTCTGATGTTATTACACCTAATGTTGTCTCTGATGATTGGGATGTCCAAACAGTGGATTCCATGCTAACTGAAATGAAGGACTACTCCTCTTTTGGTAGTGATGATGTATATGATTTTACAATGAATTATGGTGAAATGTTCTGCTATAATAATTGGGGACATCACTACCTGCACCGTGCAACTAGATATAGGCCTCTTTTTAACTACACACAATGGGAACATTGTTCAACACCACGGGTGGGGAGTCCAAAGTATTACAGTGACAAATTCACATACTTTTCTGGGCATTATACACGAAAGCTGAATCTTATTATTTTAAATTACCCAAGACACACATTAGAAAACTGTTGCTAACAGATACAAAACTGATTTATTCAGATCCCTTTGTTTCCTGACTTTCGATTGAGGGTTATGAATATTGGAAGAACACTATCGATTTGAAGAGTGTATGGGGGACGCAAGATTGGCAGATACAGGGTAGGGAAGCTTTGTTTCGAGCTTGCTTAATTCCTGTGCAAATGATTTTTTAAATGACTCTGTTGAGCAGACATCATGTCTGGGATAAGCTAAAATGAAGGATCTAAACACACCCAGTATCCCTACACCGATAAAATTTAAAGATTGGCAACACTTTCTAAATGTTTCTGAGGAAAGGCTGGATGCATTGGTTAAGGCTGGTGACTATAATTCTTCGCTTTCCAGTCCCGGGGGATGGTTCGTATGGCCCACCGATACTGATGAGTGTCAAAAGCGTTTTTTGAACTCTTCAGGGTTTTTTTCCATTCATAGACCAGACCCTTGCTTTTCGTCAGGTCAGCATGCTGGTATAATTACAACTTACAGTGTGGGCAAGCTGTGCCAACAATGGGTACAAAAGAACACCTTAACAGCGGTGAAACAACACCTGAATACTCTTTCTGACAGTATAGACCTACAAGATCTCCTATTAGGTCCTAGAAAGCAACGCTCGAAACGTTTTTTATATGCCATGTATAATGAAATTTGGAAACTTTCTCAAATTGAGGCTGCTGCACGTTTACGGCAACTTGATAAAGAGAATTTGGAAAACACATTGTCCGTTGTCGACAATGGCATGAACACGCTATCCAACAGGATTTATTCCCTGTCGAATATAGTGTCATCTGCTATTGATATCACTCAGATTGATTTGTCTAGGTTATATCATGGGCAGACACAGCTGCGTTCCATTATGCAGCTGAGTTGGGCATTACAGACGCTGAAAAGTGGCCACATTCCATGGAAATACCTTAATGGGAGTGAACTATTCGCTGCTTTTAATTTTTCCAGGGAACAAGTGACAATGGCTAAAAGAGAGGCTCGTTTCACCTTGCTTCAAGTAGAAAAATTAGATAAGTTGCCCTTCACGGTAGCAGAGAGTCCTTCAACTATCTGGCTCTTACACGGCATTATTAATTTACCGTTTTCAACGTTTCGTTTCTCAAGCTGCCTGAAACATCTTGCAGTGGGACGATATGAACGGCTGGGAGATAGCTTTATTAAGGAAGAGTGGGAGTTGCCCTTTGAGTATCGATGTCTGAACGGCGAACAAGAGGTCTTTCTTAGCGGAAGTGAATGTGAGACTACTGTTCGTCATTCCATGATATGCAAACAGGTGTCTCTTCACGGTCTTTGCAATGCGGGGGTCGCGAATTTGGCCTGTTTTCTGAAGGGTACTCCCGTCCCCTTGATTCGTTCAGTGTTTCATGTTCTTTCTAATGGGAGTTATGTTCTTCTGAGCGATGACAGCTGTTGCGGCTTGCGACCTGGAATTGCCTACGCAATCTCAGTCATGAAGGTCGTTACATGTTGTGCCCATGTTTTGTTTCCCCCAACACGAGAGATACAAGTATATGAAATGTGGCCCCACATTGATACTATTAATGTGAACTATGACAAGTTGAGTAGACTGAAGGCGCCATTGTTTCAAAAACAGGTCGCCTTGACATCCGCAAAAGAGACGTATGCTCTCCAGGTTGCGAGATCATCAGCCGAGATACAATCCCTTTTAAATACCGATTTCCCCATACACTTTGGAGAGTTGGTATCGAGAATATTCAATGCTTCAAGCACCACTGGGATTGTTCATTTCTTTAAGGCTGTCGGGTCTGGTTTCGTGTCCATCTTCCAGACTGTCTTCGGAGTCATCCCATCAGCCATCCATTCTCTCTTTTCCAGTGTGTTTGGTGGCTTTCCAATTATTTTGGCTTTAATTGGCGGACTACTACTGCTATTTTTTCTGATTCGCGGTGGTTGTTTTTTTCCAGCGACACAGAGCAATGGAGCCGCTCCCGTCAACTCCGCTGTGCCGTGACCGCATGATTCGGATCTTCGGTACACCTTTGCTGGTGGAACTAGAGTTTGACTGGTCATTGTCATTCCGGCCTCTACTCTGGTGTGTACAACCGGTGTTCCACTGCATATGGTGTCTCTTTGAACATCTGCCTATGGTCTGTCTTGCTGTTGCACCAACATCTCCTGTGGACCACGAACTGCTGATGTCCCCGATGAGGGTTCATACACGGTCATGCCCCTTGAGACTGAGGTTGCTCCGCGAGGCCACCTATGAGCCTTCTGTTATACAAACTAACATGGATGAGGACGCTGCAGTGAGTGTCGATACACCGATGAATATGGCTCACTTCTGCTCTGTGGATCCGTTTGTCCGTCCAGCTCTCAATTTCACTTCAGACGATGTTGACTCATTTTTAAGATCCTTGAATGGTGACTTCGATGACATTCTTCAAGATCCTGCATATAGCACATAATTTGGTGAATTCGCTTGCCAGTTTCCGGTTCTAAAAACTAGCAATTTAACTGAAAGTTTGCTATACTTGTCATAGTTGATATTAACATCTCTGAATGTTTTTTAAAAAAAACGTATTTTAAGACACAGCATTTTATTTTTGTCATTACGTACATTTTTTTTTAGCATTTTCGTTTTTTGGCTTTTTGGTTCAGTAGCAGCTTTTTTAGCTCTTGGGTTTCCTTACCTTCATCATACCTGTTACGGCAATGGGGAGGGTGTAGTGAATCCTAGTTTGTTTTAGCGGGATAACAGGAGTTAGCTTAGCCATAGGCTTGTAAACTCGTGCCCACGTCACCCAGTGACTTTTAACCTACTTAGCTTGCTCTGTCATAGTCCATTTAATTATTTATTTCCTTTAAAATGGCGGCCTTGTTTATAGTTAGGCCACTTGTTATGGGTTTTATTATCAGTGCCATTGCGCCAAGGCGTCAAGATCAAGCACGAAAGACAAACATACAGTAGGCATTCACACTTAGGGATTTTTCCCTCTCTATACTTTCGAGGGATTGTTGATATTAATTGCCGTCCCAAGCATGCCTGTTATCTATTGTTATGAATAACACTTATGTCAGGGGACCTTGTAGATCTGTATAAATACAACACACTTTTAGACAGATAATCAGAGGGATTCCGACCAGAGGGCATCGCCACCATCGCTGATACCGATGCTGCAGTCATCTTGACACTGATCCAGTCTTCGTGTCCCTGCGGAGTCTGAGATAGAGACCTCATTCCAAGGTAACGAGGGTTGGGGGCTCCTCTCATGGACACGGTTTTGGCAGATTAGGTTTAACGAACCCAGCTCTTCCTTTTTAGGTAGGAGGTTAGACCTACTCTCCTTAGGGTATTAGGGCTTATTCCATCTTTTACATATACATATATTTCTTTCATATATTGCATAATGGTGGGGGTCTTTATAACAATGACTCTCCTCTTTACAATACTGGTGATTGGTATATTCATTATCCTAATCATTGCAGTTCATGCAACTTATCACAAATTGCAGTTATGTTGAATAAAAACTATTATAACTTTACTGCATCTGTGTTATTGCCTTTGTTTGTATGAGACATAATCTGTGAGAAAAGGGTAATTTCCGTTTAACCACGACAACCCT
Organism: Pleurodeles waltl; assembly: GCF_031143425.1. NCBI lineage: Eukaryota > Metazoa > Chordata > Amphibia > Caudata > Salamandridae > Pleurodeles > Pleurodeles waltl. The sequence goes on from NC_090444.1 coordinate 82,436,352, forward strand.
GAGATATTGTATTTTGCGTCCATGCGTAAGCGACTGCTACAAATCACCTTTTACTATTGTGTTTTTGGTGAGGTACTGCTAGTAAGCCTGTAAGGTTTGGACAACAGTTACAAATAGTTGTGGGAAGAGACTTAGGGCCTGATTCTAACTTTGGAGGACGGTGTTAAACCGTCCCAAAAGTGGCGGATATACCACCTACCGTATTACGAGTCCATTATATCCTATGGAACTCGTAATACGGTAGGTGGTATATCCGCCACTTTTGGGACGGTTTAACACCGTCCTCCAAAGTTAGAATCAGGTCCTTAGTCACCTACAGACGAAAGTACTGTCATCCTGAGACCAGCAGTCTTGCTCAGAGCAAGAGTCCAAACTACGACAACAGCAACAGTAGCTCCATGTACCACGGTTGACGTGGCCAGGCTGGAGCAATTACGAGTATTTGACAAGGCTCTGATTTGATTTTGCTGATCACTCATGGGAGTAGAGGTACTGGGGGAAAAGCGTAAGCAAAAATCCCCGACCATGCTATCGAAAAGGCATTTCCCCACAACCCTAGTTGGTGATGCCAGCTTGCATAAAATCAGCATTTTGGGACGTCGCAAACAGGTCTAGATTTGGCTTTCCCAATCTGAGGAATATTGCATCCAGCGTCTCCTGATTCAATTCCCATTCGTGGGAAGATTTGCATAGTCTGCTCAGCGAATCTGCAGTTGTGTTGTGTACTCCTGGGAGGTGCTCTGCCTTTATGTGCACCGAGTGCTGAATGTACCAGGTCCAAATGGCCTGCTGTTCTTTGGATAGCAGATGTGACCGAGTCCCCTCCTTGCTTGTTGATGTAGTGCATGATGGTCGTATTGTCCGTTCAGATAAGCCTTGGATTCTTGGAAGGAAGGCCTGCAGCGCCAGGTACACTACTCTGAGCTCGAGGAGGTTGATTTGAAGAGTAGCGGGAGAAGGGGGCCACTTGCCACTCACTTGGAGGTCTTGCAGACATACACCCCACCCCTCCATTGAAGCGTCCGTTGTTATAGATAGCGGAAGGACCTGGGTTAAGAAGCCTAGGTCTCTGGAAATGTTCCCGGGTGTTATCCACCAGTTGAGGGAAGCCGACATCCGTCGTGTTACATGTATGGTGTCCTCGAAGGAGCCTTGTGTCTGCTTCCATTGCTTGTCGAGCTCCTCCTGCAGTGGACGCATAGGAAGGCGACAGCAGGGAATAAGATTTGTACACCAGGACATCATCCCCAGTAATGACTTGTAGCATCTAACTGAAAGAGACTTTGTTTGCTGAATTGTTCCTGTTAGCTTGACCAGCTTGAGGTGTCTGTCCACTGCTGGATAAGCTTTTGTTTGGACCATGTTGAGGTTGGCGCCCAGGAAAACTATTCTTGTGGTTGGCTGATGCTGGGACTTCTCTCGGTTGAGAGTGAGGCCCAATTGTCTGAAAAGTCATAAGGTTGCCTTGAGAGAATGGCGTAGTGACTGGATGTCAGAGGCTTTCACTAACCAGTCATCCAGGTATGGAAATATTTGATGTCGCTGGTACTATAGATATGTTGCAACAGGGGCTAGACACTTTGTAAAAATTCGGGGAGCAGGCTTGAGCCCGAAAGATAGCACCTTGAATTGAAAGTGTCGGCCGGCTACCATAAATCTTAGGAACTTCCTGTGTTTCGGGTGAATGGGTATGTGGAAGAAGGCATCCTGCAGGTCTAAGGAAACCATGTAATCTGCTCTGTTGAGAAGCTGCAAGGCGTCCTTCAATGTCACAATGCGGAAGGACTGCTTTTTCAGATACTTGTTCAGCTTCCTTAGATCCACGATGGGTCTCCATAGACGAGATTTTTTTCTGATTAGGAAGAAGTGAGAATAGAAACCTTTTCCCTTTTGCAAATGGGGCACCAATTCTATAGTTCCTTTGGATAACATTACCTCTGTTTCTAGGATGAGAAGATGAAGACATGTTTGACGTATTTGGGAGGGAGGTGTAAAGGGGGCATGCATGTAAATTCTAGAAGATGACCATAATTTATTATGTCTGGGTCCCACTTGTTGTTCGTTATCTGATGCCAATGCTGAAGGTGATGCTTAAGGGAGGTAGGAGAGGTAGCAGGACATTGGAGCTTGTCATTGCCTGCGGGAGGGATCTTTGGCTTCCCTCCCTGACTTTCCTCTGTGAGGAGACCTGCTATATGCCGCTGCTGGCAGTTGTCTTTGGTGATATTGGGGTCTGGAGGGTTGGGAGTGAGAGGAATAAGCTGGGTACCTGTAAGGCTGGTAACCTCCACGAAAGGAAGACTGCCCTCTACCTCTGGCACCTCGAAAGGGTGTTCTCTTATATTGCAGGGAGCCCAATGATCTGGCAGTATCTGTGTCTGCCTTGATTGTCTGGAGGTCATCGTCAACATGTTTGCCAAAAAGGGCTTCTCCGTCGGAAGGAAGGTCCAGAATCTTAGTTTGGACTTCAGTCCGAAAGTTGGTGGCCTTAAGCCATCCTTGGTGCCTTAATACTGCTGATCCAGCCAGAAGCCAAAAAGCCATAACAGCAATGTCTAACGCACAATTTATTACTTCTGAGGATGTGTGCTGTCTCTCTAGCAGAATTTTTCTCACTTCAGCCTTCCTAGAGTCTGGAAGGTCATCTAGCGAGTGAGCGATGTCCTACCATAGCTGCCTACTGTACCTTCCCAGGAGCGCCAAGAAATTTGCTGCGCGCAACACAACGGCAGACATGGAGGAGAACCTTTTCCCGAGGTTATCAAGGCGCCTACCATCTATATCCGGAGGTGCGGTTAGAGGTGCAGAAGGGTTCCTCGAACGCCGCTGTGCCGCTTGGGAAATCACTGAATCTGACTTTGAATGCCCTGAAAGGCAGGCAGGAGCATCCTCCATTGCCTTGTACTTTTTATCCAGCTTAGGCAAGACCACTAGCACCGTTGCAGGGTTACGCATTATTTTCAAATAACAACCCTTATTCCACACATGATCTATAATAGGAATAGCCCTGATAACCCTCCTATGAGGCTCCTTAAAGTGATACAAGAAACAATCTTGCTGTGTCATTGGCATTTGCAGTTCAAATCGTGCAGCCACTTTCTCCAATAAATTATGGAAAGTACCAACATCCTCTGGAGGGGACTCAACAGAAGCTGGCTCTGGGGAGGCAGGTGTTGGCAACATAATCGTCCCATTCATCCTGCGCTGAAAGCACTTCCCCATCTTCAGCATCATCATCTGACGAAGCATGGGCTTGCGGATCCTGCGGAACTTGTGGAGAAACCTGCGGAGTGGTAGGAGGAACCTGCAGGAGCATCAGAGTACTTGGTGCCGTAACCACTGGCTTGGGAACTACTACAGGCTGTGGACGGAAGCGTTCTTTATAATCTGCGGGCATGGTTTGCAGGTCAGAAACCAGACCAGAGGGTAAGCATACCATTCCCTGCTGCTGTTGATGAGGGATTGGATCGTAGTAGTGCTGGTCATAATACGAGTCATCATCAGAATATTGCTGGCATTTTACATGCAATTGTGACGGGCTCCTAGCCACACCATATTCTCCATCCTCATCTGAATCATCATCATCATCACCATCCAAAAAGCGTGATGGTAAAAGTCTTGACACCTTACTTGGTGATGTTACGGATGGTGTCAAATGAGTTTTGGATATCCTTTTGAGTGGAGTATGCGCAGATGACTGGTAAAGTAGCAATGAAGATGGTCTCTGCCTTTTTGTAGGCATCAACTTCACGGTCGCCGATAGAAGATCCGCTGTCATTGACGGTGGCATCGACGAGAAAGAAGCCACTGGAAGCATCGTCGACAGGAGCATCAATGACTAAATTATTGTCAATGCCAGTGAAAACACCGTCAACGAGGACGTAGTCGACAGAGGCATCATCGACTGTACCGTCGACGAGAAGGTCATCAACGAGTAGAGTCCTGGTGACGAGATGGGTAGCCCCGTCAACAAGGATGAAAGCCTCATTGACGAGGATCCTGAGGCCGCCGCCGTCGACATTGAAATAGTGACTATAGTAGATGTCACTTATGATTCAGTCATTGACGAGAACACCGTCGACGAAGGTGCAGATCCTGGCTTCTTGAATTTATGTTAGATCTTCAGAGGTGGCGTAGATGGCTCAGAAATAGTCTTTTTGAAGGATTTGTTTGAGGGAATCTGACCATTTTTGGATGTCAGTTTGCTTCTTTCCTGCAGGGCTGTGGATTTTTGAAGAGCCCTCAGATGACTTTTTTTAAACCTTTTTAGGTGGTTCCTGAGTATCTGAGCCCTCATTTTTCCTTCTGACAGGTGTTTTAGAAACAGAGATCGAGGAAGAGGCACTGCCCTCGTCAGAGGCTGAATGGCCAGCCTTACCTTTCGGAAGTCACAAAAGACGACGACCCTTTCTGTCCTTTAATGTCTTTGTAGAAAACGTTCTACATATTTTGCAGTCCTTGGTCTTATGACTTGGGTATAAGCAGTAAATGCAATCCTCATGTGGATCATCCACATATAATCTTTTCTTCAGAGAGGAGGCACAGGATCTAAACAGGCCCTTTCTTGGTGTCTCTGACATGGCAGCCAGTTTGAGGCACCAAAGAAGAAAAGAAACTTCAAATTCTACGGACTAAGCTTCTGAGAGAACAAAAATATTAGAGGAGCTCAAAGGGGACTCCTCAGCATGACATGCGGTGGAAAATCTGAGGGAAGGCAGTTCCTCACAGGAGGTTCTATGGGGTGGGGCAGTGTGATTGGTTGAGTTTGGCTCTATTTTACAAAATGACCGATAGGTTGCTAAACTAAGGCCTAATACATGTAACGTAGTTATACATTTAGGCATATTTTATACATTCCACAGGGACTCCCATCTCGACGACGGGGAAATATTCAAGCATGTGAATCTATGAAAGTTCCAATACTGGAGTAATAGAAATACCCACTTGTGGCGACTGAAAAAATTATGACCTGCTCGACTCCTGGCCTGACGGTGTGGGAACACCACCTAAAGTATCTAAGGGAGTAAGAAATCTCTGAATTACCATGGACTCCAAGCTATCAATAAATGCCCAAGTGGGCAAACTAGCAAAGATCGAGCTTCATTACTGTAAAAAACTATGGGACACATCTTCCTCCCCACCTGGGAATTCCACACAAGGTCCAGGCTACTATCACTCTTGTTCTGTCTAAACTCTATTACGCCAATAGCCTCTACCACGGACTCTAAACTATGGAACTATTTACCCCCAAAAATAAGATCCACGGATAACTATCTTATCTTCAGAAGACTACCCAAAAGTTGGCTCTTCCCCACATAACCAACATTCTCAAACATAAATGTTTAACATATCCCTGTGTATATAAGCATTTATTTTGATTATATACGTGTATCTATATTCCTTTGTATAAATGTGTATAATAATTATGTGTATACATATATAGATATTAGTTAGTTCCGCTTGACAAATATACATATTACCTATGGTTATATTATTCTGTGTTTAACACATATATATATATATATATGTACATATATATATATATATATATATATATATATATATATACATATACATATATACACATATATATGTGTGTGTGACTGCATATAACAGTACATTTTTAATATAACTATATACAATTACTTCACAATTGAACTAAAATAAAAAAATATAAATTAGCTTAAAGTACAGTAACACTTTAAAGTCTGAGTTTATTGAATACAACTTGAATCTAGATATATTACCTTCCTTATACATAACTTCCATGTACGTATGTATCTCTATATTTATTTTACTAATAATTTAGCGTCTCCAATGCACTACCCCATATCTCACCCTATACCTCTCTCAATATATTCTCTACATTCACTCTGACTCACCCCAAACTTCATTCTACCACTCATTCCAATGCACTACCCTACTGCTCATCCTGTACCTCTTTCAATATATCCTCTACCTCAACTCTGACTCATCCCCTTTCTACTATGATCCCAAAATAACACTTTCTAAACTATTCCCTCCTCTACCCCTCCTGGCATCATCTCAAACCTCTTTCACTATTAATATTCCCCAAAGACTTTCTGGACCTTTTCCTTTGACTCCTTCCCCCTCCACCTCTCCTTTACTCATCCCAAACCTCTTCCTACTGCTACGATCTCCAATTAAACATTTTCTAAACATCCAATCAAACATTTTCTATATACTTCCCTCTTCTATCCCTCCATTATCCTTTTCAGTACAGCTAACAGACTCATATGTCCACCATTCAAATTAATCTCAAATTTCCCTATACTAATTCACCACAAATCCTTCTTGGGTTCTGAAGTAATGAGTTACTTGCCAAAAAGCACTTTGAAGCCTCGTCAAGGGTAGTAAGAGTTATATAAATCCAATTACAATTACAACACATTTTTTCAGTAAGACCTTATAATTATTACCATCATCATCAAAATACTTTATTTTGGCAGTTTTCCATAAAAGCATACAAATACTACATCAGATAAAACATTAGAATTATAAATGTAAACCTATTTAATATTATTACAATGAAATATGAAATGCCAATTAATTAATTGTTTTAGTTTTGATTCAGTAAGTCACACAGATACAAAACTAAGGTGGTGACAGGGCTAATTATTCCAATGTGCCTCTACCTGTTACACTTAGAACGTGTATTGTACTGATTATATGAAAAACAAAAGCACTGTCTCTTGTTAAAAAAAAAAATCATTAAGTACAAAAAAATCCCTTCAATGTGTATGTCATGCACTAACTTCAAATGATTTCGTTTAATAATTCTGTAGCGTTTTGGAAAAGGCTAAGGGGTACACATTTTAGGTGTCATTAGCATATTTTGTATAAACCATACACTTTACGATTAAGATACTATGGGGGTCATTCTGACCCTGGCGGTCTTAGACCGCCAGGGCAAGAATGACGGAAGCACCGCCAACAGGCTGGCGGTGCTCGCACTGCCGGGGCCGGCGGTTTCCCGCCGATTTTCCCCCGGCGGTGATAATCCGCCAGGGCAGCGCTGCAAGCAGCGCTGCCCTGGGGATTATGACACCCTTACCACCAGCCTGTTTCTGGCGGTTTACACTGCCAGGAAGAGGCTGGCGGTAAGGGGTGTCCTGGGGCCCCCTAACAGGGCCCCAGCCTGCTTTTCACTGTCTGCACGGATCAATTATGAATAAATAGGATAATACAGCACAGTGCTATATAATGTTGTCTAGGGAGTGATGGTGCTCAATTATGTAAAAAACTGAGGTTTATAGTTTTTTACGTTTTGTAACATAATATCCCAGGGGACAGCACTTTTTAAGATGAGCTTATTTAATATGAAGTACATTTGTGCTCTTACCCATTCTACTTATCAAAATATAAATTCTGTTTTGTTTAAACAGCTAACTTTTGACACCAATGAATTCATATGTGATCACAGCCCTGACAAAAAAAATTAGGAAAATTATTGACTGATTTAGGATTCATTGTTTCACAATACTCTGATGGTGCATTAGGTTAACGTTTTGCAAGAATGTACGTTATATTCGCAGGGAACTATCACTTAAGGCCGAATGGAAATTTAAAACATTCTTATTAGCACAATAGATGTCTTTGGCAAATTAGCCTGTTCTACAGTTGTCATCCATAGTGCTAGTGAAGTGAAAAATAATTTCTCTCTTCTGTTACACAGCATGAAGAAAATGTCTGTGCCCTAAATATTATTTCAGGCACTCCTAAATATCAGTGTACATATAGTTAAAGACAACCTTTGCCTCTTGAGAGCTTGCCAAACATGATCTTAACACAATTTCATCCACAAAGACTTACTTTTCTCAGGCACGTCCAAGAGCTTCCTTCTGCCTCGCTTCTTCTTTCTCGTGACTGGCTCTAACTCTATCTCCTCATCCTCTTGCCAATCCTGTATGCCTGGTGGGGTGCAGCAGCCATTCTCTAGAGACTGATCAATTTCGCCATCCTGGAGATTGTCAGAATCTTCCTGAAAATTCCTTGTATCCTTCATTTCTGGTTGACTGCAACTCCCATCTTCCTCCTGTGTGGGCGTAATAACTGTACACTGAGAAACAGCCTGCTCCAGGTCTCCATTGAGCAAGGGCTCGCTACTTCGACTGTCCAATGTAAAGTGGCACTTTTGGGCCGAGATACTCTCTTTGGACGATTCAATGCTTTCCACCTAATATGAAAAGAAAAACTGCCAATAAATACATTTGGTTTGTACATGAGGAAAAACACTACCATTCTAAGTATTAGTCAGATCTCACTTTGTGGGTAAATATCAGAGACCAACACAGGACCATTGGCTTATCATCCATGGCAACATCTTTATATAAACGCATTACCATAGTCATTAAAATTGGCATTAAAAGATGGTGTTACTGGAGAAACTGATTCAAAAGCTGCTGCCTAACTAGGAAGTCACTAGTGAGCAATTCCGAATGTATGTTCCATCTTTAACAGAAAATAAATTTTAATATCATGAAAAAACAGACAAAATAATTCAACACCTTCATTGCTCAGATTACTTAGACCTTTGTCTGTTGCATATGTTTCAGCTTTTCCGCCAAAACATTTATTAGGCCCAAGTTCAGGAATATGGCATTTTAGTAGTGCAAGCAGGGTTTTTTTCCATCAGTTTTTTAAGTCAGTTTTCCTATGTAATCTTAATTATTAAATTATGGCGATTATTATTATTATTATGTAGTTACTGTTCCCTGGCTAGTAGTAAGCCCTTACCCGTAACTTAAAGTTGTGAATGGTAAGAAAATGGATAGACTGTTTTTCGTCTCGTCCAATGTGTTACAGTTTTATTCATCCAAGCTTTCACACCTAAATGTGATAAATAAAATCAATACACTTCAACATTGTAAACAGGCTGGAAAATTACTTTATAGTTGTTAATTTAGAGTTTATATGCCCTGTATGATGCAGTGTTTTGGAGTTTTGTTAACTGTCTATTAATACAAGGAACAAGATGTTTCAGAAATGTACTTGTCCTGTCTAATTTGTTGCCATGCACAGAGGTGATACGTTATGACAAGATCCCCATTGTATCAGATATCTCATAATAGCTTCACTATTTATATCAGAACTTATATAAGGTCAGGGTCTGAATTGTAGAACAATTCCAATTAAGCCACCATACTAATTATACCAAACTGTGAATATAACAGGGAATTATATTCAAAGACTCCGCATATGTAAATGCTCTGTTTACGATTGTGGTCAGTTTAGTAAAACTTTATGACGTTGGTAGGGTTCTGAATATGCCTGGACTTTCTCTATCCCGGAGTTCAGATTCCTCAAGAGTTTAGGAAATATCATTGTTCTGACTCTACCACTACTTTGTTGAACAGGTTATTTACCATCAGTAGCACTCTTTCTGGTAGAGACTCTACCTAGTTGTAGATTCCTCACCTTTAGACTATTCCCCAGGCGTCAGACAGGAACAGGAAACTTTCAGCAGCACCTCTGTGCACCGGAAAATGGCATCATGTGGTTCACATTGATGCTGTTAACGTTACGGGAGTGACATGCAGGGTTTATATAGGCCCCATTCCCGTGCCCTGAAGTTAGTTGTTTATAAGACTATCCTTATCACCACATGCAGAGACCCAAAAGCATACTGGTAGAGTAGTGAGCCGATTCCTAGACTTGGGATCTAACTAATAGACTAAGGGCCTGATTCTAACTTTGGAGGACGGTGTTAAACCGTCCCAAAAGTGGCGGATATACCACCTACCGTATTACGAGTTCCATAGGATATAATGGACTCGTAATACGGTAGGTGGTATATCCGCCACTTTTGGGACGGTTTAACACCGTCCTCCAAAGTTAGAATCAGGCCCTAAGTCTAATAACAGACCGGGGAGGATGGGAGGATCGAGGAGGAAGCTGCAGCTAGAGTCCCTATCAGAAAGAGCGTTACTGAAGGTAAGTAGCTTGTACTTCTGACACAGACTTCTAGCCCCACATACCAAAGAAGGTACCTATTTGGGGCTGAGTCTGTGAGTGGACTCAAACCAGAAGGTTCTGCAGGGCCAAGCGGGCAAAATCACCCTGTGGGCAAGCATGACTGCCCAGACAATAGTGCTTTGAAAATGTGTGGAGGGATGCCCAAATATCCACTCGGAAAATGTCCAGAATAGGGACTCCGTGTGCTAACGTAGTGGAAGTAGCTTTGGCCCTGGTAAAATGGGCATGGAGTCCTTCCGGAGGCTGCGTTTTTGCCAGTGTTAGCAGATCCTAATGCAGAGCACGATCCAGTGGGAGATGGTTCTCTACTGAACAGTCTTGCCTTTTTCGCTCTAGAGAACCCAGAATGAGCTGATCGTCCACCCAGCGGTCTTTGGTACGATCAATGTAGAAACGCAGAGCTCAGCTGAGTCTCTCTTCATCCTGAGAGCACAGAATGCCATCAGGGTGATGGTTTGATCGAGATGGAATAGTAGCACAACTTTTGCCAGAAAGGATGCCCAAGTCCGCGGAACCAGTTTTACTAGTAAGAAGGTAGCATACCGTGGATGGACACAAAGAACCTGAAGCTCACTCACACACCATGCCAAGGTGACAGCAATGAGGAACACAGTCTTAATAGTATGGAGCCATAAGCAAAAGCTGTGAAGAGGCTTCAACGAGTGCACATCAGATAAGCAAGGACCAGATTAAGGTCCCACTGCGGCACCACAAAGGGAGAAGGGGGACACAAGTGTTGTAGATCTTTCAAAAATCACATCACAACTAGTGACTTGAACAACAAGGACAGGTCTGGCAAAATATAAGCCTTAACCCTGCTCAGAGCAAAACCATGCTGAGCAAGAGATGAACCCAATAACAGACTTTCAGACAACTTGGCCTGGAGGGGGGCAATCTGGCGTGTGCCACACCCAAACACTAATTTGTCCCAATGGCAGGTATGTACACTTGGTTGAGGGATGCCTGGGTTCAAAAACGACATCAATCACCTCCGCAGGAAGGTCAAAGGTTGCCGCCACTCAATCTTGAAGCATGAAGGTGGAGATTGAGAAGGCCTGGGTGTAAAACTGTACCCTGGTGCTTGGACAGGCGGTGCTCCCGGAGGAGCAGTCTGGACCAAGGACATACACTCAAGCCCAGGTGCTCTGGTCCATACCCTCCACGCCCAAAACGTAGCCACTAGGCTGACATGTGCCTGGTCTGGCTTGAGAACTTAGGGCAGGAGTGGTACTGGCGGAAAGTCATACATGATTCCCTGAGTTCCACTAGAGGTGTAATACATCTCACAGCGAGAGGTACCTTAGATATTCCCACGCGAAAAAGTGCTGACATTGCAGGTTTTATTTAGTGGCAGTAGAAAGAGCCAAGGTTCTCCCAATTTGTGGAAGAAACCTCGTGCCACCTCCAGGTGTAACTGCCATTCATGATCCACTAGGCGCAAATTGCTGTACTCGTCCGCCCTGGCATTCCGTGATTCTATCAGGTGGTTAATTCACCATGAAAATTCCTCGGTGGTCCAGTCATTTCCAGGAGTGTAAGGCCTCCGGGCACAGTGTCCAGGATCCCACCCGCCCTATTTGTTGCAGTACCACATGGCAGTGGTGTTGCACCTGAACCAGTACCCTCTTGATAGACGGAAGGAAGGCTTCTGCCACAGACCCAATTGCGGTCCCGGAACCACCACTGCAGATTGTTTGCAGTATACTATAAATTATGAATGTGGTTGGAGAGATTCCCTTATTGTTGGGCCCACTGGGACTTCAGATCCCACTGCAGAGATGCATATGCCACTTGGCGTATGACCAGCAGGATTGTAGGAGGCTATCAGTCCCAGCAGCTTCAGAGTCAATCTCACTGAAATCCAGCACCAAGACTGAAAGATCAGGATCATAACCTGAATATATTAAACTCTTTGTGGAGGGAAAGGCACAACACCAAATTGTTTCCGGAACTGCTCCAATGCTGGAGAGGGTCTGAGAAGGAGTTGGGCATTACTTCAGCATGCGGATAGTTAACACCAAAAATGACAGGAGGTTTGCCACATTCTGGAGATGGTTGACAACTGCCTGGGCAATCCCCCTTCAACAGCCATTCACCGAGGTTGGGGAAGACTTGCACTCCTGAACTCCAAAGGTGTGCTGCGACCACTGTTATCACTTTTGTGAACACCCGAGAGGCACTGGTGAGATCAAAGGGGAGTACAATAAACAGAAAATGCTACTCTCCCACCACAAACCGCAGGTAGTGTCGATGGGCCAGCAGGACAGGTAAATGGAAATTGATGGAAATAGGCGTCTCGCAGGTCCAACAGCGCCATCCAGTCTTGAGTGTTGCAGGCAGACCTAGACCAGGGTAAGCATCCTGAATTTCTTCTTCTGAAGGAACGTATTGAGAAGGTGCACGTCTAGAATAGGCCGAAGGCCTCTGTTCTTCTTGGGCATCAGAAAGTAGCAGGAATAACAACAATGTCATATTTCTGCCGCTGGCACCCTCTCTATAGCCCCTTTGGCCAAAAGGGCTTGCACTTCCTGTCGCAAAAAGGAGAGATGGTCCTCCATCAGTCACTGTACATCCATCAGTCCCAGGGAACAGTGGAAGGTGCAGCAGAGAAGAGAGTAAGGAACTGGTGGATTCTGCCTACCACCGAATGGCTTTGGTTCTGGTTGGAAGCGTTATGTGAAAAAACAAATTTTTTGTAGCACTGCAAAACTATGAGGTTCTGGTTGTAAGCACTTTGTACGAAACTAAAGTGTGTGGCGCTGAGAAGCTATGTGGTTCTGGTTGCAAGCGCTATGTTGCTGTCTATTATTCCGATCATCACTATGGATAAGTTACTTACCTGTAAATCCTAGTTCTCTTCCAGGGGTATCCTCATCAAAGTCATAAACATTGAATATTCCCGCCCTTGTGCGGGGGCTCGGAGCATATATAAAATACACACATATAAAGTTTGAAATATACACGAAAAATATATATATAGCATTTTTAGTAGACATATCTTTCATACTAAACTCATATATACATAGGTAAAACAGCAATGCAGGCTATAATCATAAACAGGCTAAAATGCTTTATTTCTATGAAGTTTTTTTTAATTTTCTTTTTTTAATCATTATAAAATTACAATAGAGAATAAATATCTACCCAAGCCCCCAAAACTGGGCTTAGGGAAATAAGCAGTAGTAATCACTAGAGAAAAAAGAGAAAAAACGACATTGAAAAACAATGGAGCATTCTTAGCCAATAGGCTGCATGCAGGTTAACACAGGAGAACCATAAAAACTTTGGCACCGTGCCTTTAAGACCCTGAGCACCTCCAGTATCCCAAGAAGAAAAGACTATCGAGGGTCCCTGGTATAATGCGTAGCCCATCCAGGGAAATACTTGAGTACAAGAAAAGAGATTGAGCTACAACTAATGTCCACTGCTATCTACAATTGTAGAACAACAACAATCAAGATAACTGAAATACACAAAATGATATTTATTACATATGTATGTACAACAACAAAAGAGCATAATGATCAAGATTAAATATAAAATATTTACATATTCACAGGGAACGACACATACATTTATATATAGTGAATAGACAGAGACAAAGAATAATGCAAAACAAAACACAACAAATAATGAAAAATAATAGAATCATAACATTGAAAAAAGAAGCAAAAAATCCAAGTTGTCCAAAATACAATACAATACAATTTAAATATATACTTTCTCTATAACATTATTTTAAAGCCTTACTAGTATTCACAGTTTTAACATATTAACTTAGAACCAGATCGCGTCTCCACCTAATTCAAAAAAGAAAAATTACTTGGACCCTAAAATTCATATTCCATTATAACAACTGTTGTTGTTCTACAATTGTAGATAGCAGTGGACATTAGTTGTAGCTCAATCTCTTTTCTTGTACCTCCAGTATCCCACCATGCCTCAGGGGTGAAGGAAAGGTGACAGTTGGTTCACAGTTAGGTCAGTACTTTTTTACGGTGACAATCTGTGTAACTGATTCGAAAGACAGTCTGTCCTGCACTTCTAGGAGACGTGCGTCCAGGGAGGAGGGTGGGTTGTTTATGACTTTGATGAGGATACCCCTGGAAGAGAACTAGGATTTACAGGTAAGTAACTTATCCTTCTCTTCCAGGGGATCCTCATCAATAGTCATAAACATTGAATAGATTAGCAAGCCCATCCCTAAACTCTGCGGACTGTCTAATAGAAGTGCAGGAATAGATATGTATCATGCAAATAAATTTCTCAGAGAGGCCTGCCCCACTTGGGCATCTGCTCTTGCATCTGAGTCCAAACAGTAATGTCTAGTAAATGTATATACAGACTTCCATGTAGCAGCCTTACAAATCTCAGATATTGGAACATTGTTAAGGAGGGCAGCAGTAGCCGCTTTTCCCCTTGTGGAATGCGCTTTAGGTCTAGCTAGTAGTTGTTTGTTAGCCAACTGGTAAGCATTGACAATACAAGAAACTATCCATCTTGATATTGTTCGTTTAGATGCTGCCTCTCCTGTCCTCAAATGACCATAATTTACAAACAAGTGGTTGGAATGTCTAATCAATTTTGTTTTATCCAAATAAAATTTCAGCACTCTTTTCAAATCTAGGGAGTGCAATGCTTTCTCCGCCGGAGTCTCCGGATTGGGGAAGAAAGTCGGTAAAGAGATAGTCTGATTGATGTGGAATTCTGACACCACCTTCGGTAGGAATGATGGGTGAGTTCGCAGAACCACTCTATTGTCGTGAAAAACTGTGTACGGTTCTTTGGAAGACAAAGCCTGAATTTCACTGACCCTCCTCGCGGAAGTAATGGGCACCAAAAAAAACGTCTTCCACGTAAGGTGTTGCAAAGAGGCTTTGTGTATAGGTTCGAAAGGAGGGCCCATAAGTTTTGACAATACTATGTTCAGTTCCCATGGAGGAGAGGGTCTCCGAATGGGCGGAAAAACCTTTTTCAAACCTTCTAAGAAATCCTTGACTACTGGTTTCGTAAAGAAGGATTCCTGAGAAGGTGACTTACGATAGGCTGTAATGGTAGACAAATGTACCTTAATAGATGATACCTGCAGACCCGACTTTGCCAGATGAAGTAAGACAGACAATATGACATCCTCCTGAGCCCGTATGGGATTCTGACCTTGTTGACAGCACCATATGTAGAACCTCTTCCACTTAAACGCGTAAGAACGCCGCGTGGAAGGTCGTCTGGACTCTTTCAAGATGTTCATGCACTCCTGCGAGAGCCCTAGGTGCCCATACTGCAGGAATTCAGGAGCCATGCTGTCAAGCTCAGAGAGGGTAGGTTGGGATGCAGAACCCTGCCCTCCATCCTGCTCAGAAGATCCGGTCTGCACGGCAGCCTCCCGTGAGGTTGTTCCGGTAGGTTGAGGAGATCTGTGTACCAGAATTGACAGAGCCATTGCGGCGCTATGAGAATCATTCTGGTGCTGGATCTGTAAAGTTTGTTGATCACTACCGGTATGAGGGGAATCGGTGGAAAGGCGTAGAGAAATATCCCTGACCAGTCGATCAACAGGGCATTCCCTCGAGATCCCGGACGGTAGAACCTGGATGCGAAGTCTGGGCATTTCTTGTTTACTTCGTCTGCGAAGAGATCCAATTGAGGCCGACCCATAGAGTGAAGATGTCGTCGACGACTTCGCTGTGTAGGACCCAATCGTGGGCGTCCTCTAGGTGTCTGCTCAGGAAATCTGCTTCCACGTTTAGTTGACCTGGCAGGTGAACCGCTGTAAGTGACATTCCTCTGGCCAGGAGCCAATGCCATATCGTTTGGGACTCTCGAGATAGGGGTAGGGATCTCGTTCCCCCCTGTCTGTTCAAATAATACATTGTGGTTGTATTGTCCGTTTGTATTAGGAGAGATTTCCCCTGAATCGATGGAGCAAAAGACTTGAGAGCCAGATGGACCACTCTGAGCTCCAGCAGATTGATGTGGTTCTTCTTTTCGTTGTCGGACCACAGGCCCTGAGCTTGAAGGTGACCCAGATGAGCCCCCCATCCCTGAAGAGATGCATCCGTTACCAGAATGTCGGATGGAATTACCTGGTGAAACGGAGCACCTACTGACAGGTGAGGTCTGTGCATCCACCATTGCAATGACTGAAGTGCCGCTATTGGTAGCCGCACTCTGTCCTCCCAGCGACCTGTCCTTTGGCTCCAGTTGTTCTCCAACGCCTCTTGGAGGGGCCTCATGTGCAGCCTGGCATTTGGGACAATGAAAATGCATGATGCCATGAAGCCCAGCAGAGATATCACCTGACGGGCCGTAGGTGCGTCGGATTTTAACAGGTCTTGACACTTCCTCTTTATTGATAATAGTCGTTCCTCCGAAGGATACACTCTTTGGAGCTCTGTGTTTAGTATAGCTCCCAGGCAGTGGAGGTTCTGTGTTGGAATCAAGGTGGACTTTTGGTAGTTGACTTGAAGACCTAGAGACTCGAAAACCTTGAGCACAATGTCCCGATGGATTCTCACCTGATCCGGAGAGGAAGCTTTCAGTAACCAGTCGTCTAGGTATGGATAGATGAGGATCTTTTGTTTTCGAAGATGTGCCGCTACCACTGCCACACATTTCGAGAAGACGCGGGGGGCAGCTTTCAGGCCGAATGGTAGCACTCTGAACTGATAGTGTTGTGAGGCTATCTGGAAGCGCAAGAATTTCCAAAGCTTGGGAGCTATCGGGATGTGAAAATATGCATCCTGCAGGTCGATGGAGCACATCCAATCTCCCTGATGTAGTTGAGGGAAAATCTGGTGAAGAGCCAGCATCCTGAACTTCTGTTTTCTTATGTACTTGTTCAGCAGCCGTAAGTCCAGAATTGGTCTGAAAACGCCCTCTCGTCCTTTTTTCGCCACCAGAAATAACGGGAGTAAACCCCCTTTCCTCTGTGTGCAAGTGGAACCTTTTCTATTGCCTTCTTTCATAAGAGGGCGAGAGCCTCTTTGCGCAGCAGGCAGAGATGAGATGGATTGCATTTGGCTGGTGGCAAGTGCGGTGAAGGTTGTCTGAAAAGAAGAGAGTAGCCATTTTCGACAATGTTGATCACCCATTTGTCTTTTGTGATAGAGTGCCACTCGTGAAGATAATCTGTGATACTTCCCCCCCACCAAAGTGGTGTACAGTGTTGAAGGAAGCGAGATCTCATTGTTTGGCCGGCGCTTTCGGTGTGGACTGTTGAGGTCTACTTGACCCTCGTTCCCTTGTGGCCTTACGAGCCTGAAAAAGAGGGCGTCCCTGCCTTTGCTGTGGCCTCTGGGACAGGTGAGGGGTTTGAACCCTCTGCTGGAAAGGGTGCCTGTCATAAGGCCTATACCTCCGCCTGAAGTCCTTCTTCCTTTCCAGGCCTACTGCCCTCATGGTGTCCACTTCGGTCTTCATGCGTGCCATTTCTTCATCCGTATGGGTACCAAACAGCGAGTTCCCGTTGAATGGGAGATTTAGGATGCGCTGTTGTGCTTCCTGTTTTAAACCAGTCAGTCTCAGCCAGGAAGACCTTCTTGCACAGATTCCATGTGCGTACCCATGTGCAGCTAAGTCTGCCCCATCTGCCGCTGCGCTGATGACTTGGTTGGATACCAGACATCCCTCTTGCAGGATCTCTTGGAAGTCCTGTCTGTCTTCCCTGGGCAACTTTTCTGTGAACCTGTTGAGGGAGTCCCACAGAGAACGGTCATACCTGCCCAGGAGTGCAGAAGCGCTGGAGACCTTCATTGTAGATGCCGCCGTGCCGCACATTTTTCTCCACAGAGAGTCTAGATGCCTGCTCTCTGTGTCCGGTGGGACCGTGGAGGATGATGCCACCGAGTGGGTTTTTCGGGCTGCGGCCAATATTACTGAGTCCGGTGGCGGATCCGTTCTTAGGAATAAAGGGTCCTGTTTTCAAAATCCTAGCCGGGGCAGATTTGAGGGTGGCTGGCGCCAAAAAAGTGTCCATGGTTGGCTGCAACAGACCAGGCACTAGCGGCAGTAGCTTTTTCGAAACTGTTCTATGTTGCAGAGTCTCAAAAATGACTGACGAGGAGGTAGATGGTTCTGGAACCTCTATATTTAACTTCTGCGCTCCCCTTAAAAGCACCTCATTAAAAGTGGTGATGTCATCCACCGGTGAGACCCTAGCTGGTGGAGAATCTGTTAAGGTGGGGGAGTAACGTCCGACGGATGATCCTGACGACGACCAAGAGGGCGATCTTCTGTGTCGTGATCTAGATCGTCGTTGGGAACGTGACCTGCTGCGAGACGCTGTAACAGAGCGCCCAGGCCTCGTGGTCGGTTGGCGAGGAGCCGAACAAGCCCGTCCTGCCCGCGCTGTCGGTGATGGTGTTCTCGGGAGAGAGGCAGTAGGAGAGTACATTCGTGAATACTGCGAATCCGGGGAGGCCGCTGGTCTATTAAGGCTCTCCAACCATCTTGGTGACAAGTTGATGGGTGAAACATGCCCCGATGATGCCGCTCTCGAACGAGATGAATCGCTCCGTATGGAGACCACTGGAGATGGAGCGGCCTTATCTGCTGGAGGAAGGCGATGTTCTACTCCCTGCGAGACAGGTAAAACCTGTGCTGACGTCGAAGGGCACGCCGCCGGTTGTTCTTGCCTCGACGTTGAGTGCCTCGACGTTGAATGCCTCGACGAAGAGTGTCTTGACGTCGAACGGCAATCTCTGGACCTCGACCTACTCGCCGTCGTGTGCCTCGACGTGGAGCGGTGGGCGGCCGACGGCGGATGTCGCTCTTGCCGCCGTGGCGATTTCGACGTCGTGTCTCTTGACGTCAGGGGGCGTGAGGTCCTCGGCAGCGAGCGGGCACGCCGGTGATGGCTCGACGTCGATCGGCGAGATGCCGTCGACGGAGATATGCCCCTGCGATGGCCATGTTCCCTCGACGCCGTATCCTTCGAAATCGGGCGGGTCGCCGTCGACGGCGATCTATGGTGGTGAGATGGTGGCAACGACGACGTCGACGGGGAACAAACAGGTACTTTCCTACCTGCTGACGTCGACGTAGCCATTCTCTCCTGAGAGTGGCCTGTTGGCTGCCTGGGAAGCGAAGAGGATGATGTTTTCTGCCTCTCGTGAAGCCCATGAAGCCTGATCTTTTCTCTGTCCTTCAGAGTCCTCTTTGACATGTTCTTGCAGTGTTTGCAAGTGTCAGGGCAGTGACTCTGAGGCAGGCACACAATACAAAGAGTGTGTGGATCTGACTGGGCCTTCTTCTTCCCACAAGAAGGGCATTTGACAAAAAGGGAAGGCATTTTTCTGTCAGGAAGAAACTGCCAAACTCAGACAATGATGTTAGATGTCGAGTAAAACAGGAAAAAAACGCTGTTTTAAAGTATTTTTCTGAGACCTCAATGCTCCAGGATCCTCTCAGAAGAAGCCAGAAAAAGGAACTGACCTAACTGTGAACCAACTGTCACCTTTCCTTCACCCCTGAGGCATGGTGGGATACTGGAGGTGCTCAGGGTCTTAAAGGCACGGTGCCAAAGTTTTTATGGTTCTCCTGTGTTAACCTGCATGCAGCCTATTGGCTAAGAATGCTCCATTATTTTTCAATGTAGTTTTTTCTCTTTTTTCTCTAGTGATTACTACTGCTTATTTCCCTAAGCCCAGTTTTGGGGGCTTGGGTAGATATTTATTCTCTATTGTAATTTTATAATGATTAAAAAAAAAAAAAAAAGAAACTTCATAGAAATAAAGCATTTTAGCCTGTTTATGATTATAGCCTGCATTGCTGTTTTACACATGTATATATGAGTTTAGTATGAAAGATATGTCTACTAAAAATGCTATATATATATATTTTTCGTGCATATTTCATACTTTATATGTGTGTATTTTATATATGCTCCGGGGTCCCCGCACAAGGGCGGGAATATTCAATGTTTATGACTATTGATGAGGATCCCCTGGAAGAGAAGTTTGTGTGTAGCTAAATTCATGTGACAGAGGTCACTGAAACCAGACGGGAGGAGAGGCCATCACACGCTGGAACAGGAGGAAGCATGACAGTGTGATAGGCAACAAAAATGTTCTCTTAGTGAAATCCCCTGGGCAGGAACTTAGCATGCAAAAGGAGGAGTATTTATCAAAATGCACCAATAAAAATGAAGAATTTAGAACAAGCACAACAAAGAACGAATGGCATCAGTGGGCGTGGTTAGCCCATATTCAATACAACATGTCTTGCACACAGCGCTGCGAGCTGCCAAGCTCAACCTAAAAAGGGCTCTTTCTGAACCAAGAGCTACCTTTCTGACAAATTAGGTGTAATTCCATCTAGTGGTCTTTGACCTATTGCTATTCAATGCGGAAATTTCACCCTCCCCCTTTTATCTCAGCCCCCACAACGTTCCAGACAGCAGCTCATGTGACTGTTAAACTTTTGGGGAAGATTTTGTGAATCTTCGTCAAGCAGTGCCAAAGATATAGGTCCTAACTATAACTACCTAGTGGCGTCTAATATATATATATATATATATATATATATATATATATATATATTAAATCTATACATATATATGAGAGATTTCTCTCCCTCTATAGAATCAGTCTCTCTCTCTCTCTCTCTCTCTCTCTCTCTCTCTCTCTCTCTCTCTCTCTCTCTCTCTCTCTCTCTCTCTCTCTCTCTCTCTCTCTCTCTCTCTCTCTATATATATATATATATATATATATATATATATATATATATATATATATATATATATATATATATATATTTTCAACATGATTATGGGGAGTATGAAAAATAAACAAGCGCTGTAAAGCGAACTGATCAACATTTTTTGTGATTCTTTTGTTTTTGACAATGTGGGATTTGTTTTAGCATGGTTTTGTAACACTTTATTGTTGTGGGAGCTGCCAGTTTCCTTTTGTATTAAAAGTGCTATATCATTTTGCTTAGTATAAATAAATTAGATTTTTGTTTTGATAGTGTTACCTTTAGTGTATTTATTTACGTGCATATTACCATGAAAGAGAGGGACGTCCTTATACCTGTGGGAGCTGCCAGGCCATCACCATTGTAACCAACACTGGCAAAAGAAAAAAAGGTTTTGGGTCTCAAAATGCACACATTGCCACCAGTGGCGCAACAAAGGCCCCACAGCCCCCCTGCAGGTTTCCCCCCCCAGCACAGCACCTGCCCTGAATGAGTCTGGAACGGGGGGCCCTCCATGTTCTCTGCAGGGGAGCCCCCTCCAGTTGTGTTACACCACTGATTGCCTGAGTGGTTCCTGGCACTGAACAAAACCACTTTGTGTGTCAATACATTCCTTGCGGAAGCGCAGAATGCAATCACTCACAGTAAAGCAGCCAACAGAGAGAGGAAAAGAAGTTTAATAAAAAAACAAAATGTCTTTGTTAACGCCAGACCTAACTAAGGATCCAATTCTTAAAGAAAGTCACAAAAGTGCACCCACGGTATATGTCTTTGAATTAGTGTCTTTAATGAATTCACAAAAACTTACAGAAGTAGACCAGGAAATCGTATTCCTAAAAAATATTTGTGAGCTTCATCTTAACACGAGCAAATGTGTAGATTTGCCCATGTGAAAATCTATTGAACAGTTACAAATTCACTTCCCCTCCAACCACTTTATTCTCAACCCTGGAAGAACATCTACTTCTGCCCCTGTCAGAAGTAAATTTCCAACCTTTCTCATTATGGGAAAAGATCAGAGAAGAGATGATGAAAATCCTTAAAACATGCAAGTTAGTAGGTCTGCAGACTCAAAAGCATTCCTGCACAGGAACTACTGCTTATTGCTTCCTCCAACCCCAGTATGTAGATCTGCGGAAAGGTGCCAAAATAAGTAAATTGCTTTAGTAGGGTATTCAAGCCCTACTGTAGTAGTAGCCCTGGCATAATCAGAGAGGCGATTATCACAGCTCCTATATAATGAGATTGCTGCCATAATTTGTTGCCACACTACATGGCACCAAAGGAACAAGTAGATTTTTTTTACCGGACAAGTAGATTTAAGAAGCAACCTGTCCCATCGACAAGTAGATATTTTATTAAATTCTACAACGCTGGCACTGGGTGCCACCAGTACTAAAGGCTATGATGATGGGTATGTGGCAACGTGAATTAATAGTGTGTCTTTTTGGGGGGTTTTCAGTGTCTTCACAGAACCTGCTGATTGAGGGAAGAAGCAAAGGTAAGGTGACTGACATTTACTGTTGCACACATCACACACACACAATTTTGTGATCCTATCTGCCTTCTATGCAGGCTAGTGTTTTAGAGGGACAGTTTAGCCAGTAGCAGAGATGCAGTCTTGGTGGCTGACTGCTGCTGAAGCCATTACTTGGGTTATGGAGGACAGCTCTGAGGTAGGATCAGAGACTGGAACAGCAGATAATGAGACAGCATTTGAGGGGGGAGGACAATGGAGCAGAATCTGGGAGTGATTTTTCAGTTGGTGGAGTCCCATCCAACAACTCCTCTTCCAGTGATTCTGCGGAAGAAGATAAGGACAGTCATGCTGTTCCTTCGCAAGCACAGTCTGTGCACTGGTCAATAGTCGGTTAGCCCAACCCAGAGAGCAGGTGCATACGGCGGCAAGCACAGACAGTGCTCTAGACCCCGTTCTAGGGCACACCATTGGACTCCCACTTCGCTAACGGAGTTGATGATATTTTTGGGTCTTAAGCTCAAAATGGGGTTAGTACAGAAACTCACCTTGCAGTCCTACTGGACGACTCACATGGTTCGGGTAACCCCCAATCTTCTCACCATACAGGAGCAGAGATCGTTTTGTGCTATTGCAGCTCACACTGTATTTCAATGACAATTCTGCTGCATTGCAGTGAGACCATCCAGACCATGACAGGCTTCTGTGGAACATTTGTCTGCTAGGTTTCCAGAGATCTATACTCCTGGAAAGAATATAGAAGTCGATGAGTCCTTCATCCTGTACAAAGGGCGGCTGCTGTTCAGGCAGTACACTGGGAGCAAACAAGCTCACTATAGCATCAAGCTGTACATGCTGTATGAAAGCTATTCTAGCTATGTGTAGAGCTTGAGAGTGTATAAGGAGGAGGAGGACTCAACGCTAAACCCTGTAGGATGCTCTCCCACGTTAGTGGTCACAGGGAAGATTGTATTGGTGCTTGTCCAGCCAATCCTTCAAAAAGGTTATAACCTCTATGTGGAAAATTTCAATACATGAGTGGAGCTGTTCAGTGAGCTCTACAAAACTGGCACTGTGGCCTGTGGTAAAGCTTGTTGTAACTGCAAAGGATTCCCGCAGGGGCTTGTTTGCAGAAGCATAAAAAATCCTAGAGTATTGTGTTGCATTCCAAAGAACGGCTCTGAGGCAAGTTCTTGGACAGGCATGATGTATACGTGTTCAATACAATTCATGTTGCGAGCACTTCCCCTATGACGATTTGGGGCCAGGTGGCCGAAGTCCACAAGCCTACCTGTATACTTGATTACAATACGTACATGGGCGGAGTGGACAAGAACGACCAGGTTCTTCAACCATACAAGGAGTGTAATAAAAATCCCACTTAGAACAAGAAACTGTTTACCCACCTGATCCAGATGGCAACATATAATGCATATGTTGATTATCGTCAGACAACAACAGGAAGATTTGGGTCTTTCCTAGACTTCCAGTTGTCTGTGAGGGAAAGCCTCACTGCTGCTACAGAAGCAGTAGTCTCCACTTCATATGTTCTGGAGGATGTGGCAAGGGTGCAGGAGCGACACTTTGCTGATCATATTCCTAAAACATCCAAAAAGGATCGTCCATGTCGCCGATGTAAATTGTGCTCGAAACATGGAAAGCGACAGAAGAGTCGTTATTACTATCTTCAGCGCCAATCTCAGCCAGGCCTCTGTTTCCCTACTTTTTACGCTGTATCACAATAAAGCAAAGTTCTGGGAAATCAACTGGAGATGGAGCTGCCCTTGAGTAAACCTTTTAGTGACTGTGCATGGATACCAAACATCCATGGGTCACTGCAGAATTAGGCATGCAGTCACAGAAATTAAATTCATCTACATCAGGAAATCATGGACTTCCTTATTGCCTGTTCAACACCTTTATCCACCATCAGAACGTGGTAGGTGCTCTGTTTGAATAAGGTGCTTTGTAGTCCCAACACTGCACTTACTAGTGTACAGAACATTTGCCATGTTGTCAAAGAGTACCCTGTGTGGCAAAATGTTAAAGGTGTGACTGAATTTTCAAGGGCTTGTTAGGGAACTTATGTATGCTACAAAAGGACCACTCTGATTGCCAACGAGAACCAAAGTCCTGTGGGACATATTCACCAAAATCTATACTTGTTTGAAAGTGTGTAAACTCAATTTGTAGCTTCACTTTCGAAAGCAATAGTAGATGTGTAGGTGAATGAGTCCCACGGGATATTTCTTTGGCTTTTAACATTAGAGACCTTAGGTAGTGTTTACCAGCATGGCTGTCTTAGTTTCAAAGGTAGATACGCTCGCTCAGTTCTCGGAATAGGCCTTATAAAGCATACTTGGACACCCCCAACTTGCATCCACAAACTGGAAGGAGATGGACTTAGCACAGCAAGTGCACTGATTGTGCATAAAAGGCATGTTTTCTTGACTTACATGTAGCTGGAAGGCATGTCAACTATACTGGATTAGTCAGGACTCTGATGAGGACAGAGACATGAACGAGTAAGAAAATCTGACAGTAGGAGTGCTTTCCCTGGGATACTGCACAGGTAGAAGGCAAATAGTAAAGGTAGTACAGATGCACATCATCTACACCTATGGATTCAAACCCATTGGTGTCACATTGGCGCTGGAGGACAATGACACCTGTAGGTCAGTGTTTGACCTGCTTGCGATGTTCATCCCTCCATCAGAACTTGATCTCAGTTTGCTGTACGATAAGTGTAACACAGTCAAAGCACTGCACATAACGGTGGCTGGAACATATGCTACATTCTCACAGACTACCCCGTGTGCCAAACACTACCCTTCTTCATAGTTTATGGTATTCTCTTTAGGTAACTTCTTGAAAATTCCCCAGCATTTCTGCCGTAGTTTCAAAGGTAAATATGCTTGCTCAGTTTGAGGCATAGGCCTCACAAGGCATACTCCGAAACCCCCAGCTTGCATCCACAAACTGGAAGGAGTTGGATTTAGCACAGTGAGTGCATTAGAAGGCGCATTAAAAACATGTCTTCCTGAGCCTCATGTGGCCGTCATGGGAGCCATTAGTAAAGGTTCCTTACGCACAAGTTTGGTAATGTTTAGGAAGAGGGAGGTGGTTACTTGACAGGTGGGAAAATGTAGTCAAACTTATTCCGTCCTGGGGTGTATGAATCTGATGGGCCCTTGTATGGTGGCGATAAGTTGATGCGAGTGCAGTGATTGGTTGGATTGGGCCCGCGGCCAGCGGTATGAAAGTGTTGTGTGTTGTGCGTGAATGGACCATAAAGCGGTTAGTGCTGTGACGTGGCTTTATGGCTCACCTTCAGAAGGCTTGGTTTCAATATTCAGATACTTTGATAAGTAGTCATGCTTTAAAACCATGATTTCTGGAGGTGCTTAAACCAACCAGTGTGAGTGGTGGATAAACTTTAACATGCTAGTGCCAGGGGAGTCCAAGTGTGCAGAACTTGCTTGGCTCTCACCAGTTTTCCTTCACCCAGAATCCAGAGAAAATCACAAACTTTGCTTAAAAAACACATTTTCCTTGCATCTCCCTGTTGGAAAGTCCTGGAATCTGCAGGCAGCCACAAATTTCCTACCACCCAGGGTTCTTCTAAGTCTCCAGAGAAAAACGTTGACTTACTTGTGTGGGTGGGCAAGTGGCTGTGACAGGGAATAGCCCAAAATATATTATGTAGACATCAGAATTACCTATCACAAAAACAGCCTGGTTTTGTAAGACCGTCACCTGTGACTTTTGTCCTGGGCTCGGCGGCCATATAGGGAAACCTACCAAACCCAGACATTTCTGCAAACTAGACACCCGGGGCAGTCCACGGAGGTGTGGTGGTGTAGATTCCACAAAGTTTTCTTACACAGCATATCTGGCAAATATAAACCTGTTGATTAAAAACACTGATTTTCCTTGCTTTTTTGTCACAAACTGCAGAAATGTGCAGGGATCCACAAAATTCCTAACACCTAGTGTTTTGTGTGTCTGTGCCTAATGCTCGTATCAGGAATGGATCACTGCAGGGTCAACAGTAGCCCTCATGCAAGAACTACCATTGACCCTTGTGTGATCCATTACTATCAAAGGCACTAGGCCCAGGCACACCAGTGGGGTAGCATTTATATCGCGTTTAATTTGAGGAACGCTAGGTGGTAAGATGTTTGTGGATCCATGCGTATTCCTGTAGTTTACTTCACAGAAATGCAAGGAAAACAATTGTTTTCATTCCACGTTTCACCTTTGCAGGGTATTCTAGGTAAAAAAAAAAAAAAAACTTTGGAGAATCCACACAAGCCACACCTTCGAGGAAGACTTGGGGGAATGCTGGGTAGAAGGAAGTTTGTGGCTCCCCGCAGATTCCAGAACTTTTCATCACTAAAATGTGAGGAAAATGTGTTTTTTAGACTAAGTGTGAGGTTTGCAAAGGATTCTGGGTGACAGAACCTGGTGAGAGCCCGACAAGTCACCCCATTCTGGATTCCCTAAGGTTTCTAGTTTTGAAAAATGTATAGGTTTGCTAGGTTTCCCTAGGTGCCTGCTGATCTAGAGATCAACATCCACAGTTAGACACTTTGCAAAAAACGAATCCGTTTTCATTGGCAAAATGTGATGTGTCCCTGTTGTGTTTTGGGGAGTTTCCTGTTGCGGACACTAGGCCTACCCACACAAGTGAGGTGCCATTTTTATCAGGAGACTTGGAGAAACACAGAATGGAAGAGCAAGTGTTATTGCCAATTGTCTTTCTCTACATTTGTGACTTCCAAATGTAAGACAGTGTGTAAGAAAGCTGTAATTCACATGCTAGAGATGTGCAAATAACCACTGCTTCTTAACTCCATATCTTGTGCCCATTTCGGAAATACACTGGTTTCCTTGATACCTATTTTTCACTCTTTAAATTTTACCTAACTAACTGCTGTATGCCCAGTATACAATGAATACCCATTGCAAGGTGCAGCTAATTCATTAGCTTCGGGTTCCCTGGGTTCTTGATGAACCTACAAGCCCTATATATCCACACAACCAGAAGGGTCTAGAAGACGTAATGGTGTATCGCTTTAAAAAATCTGCCATTGTTGGAAAAAGTTACAGAAGAAAACGTAGACCGAAATAGCACTTTTGTTTTTAAACTCAATTTTTTTTTCAACTGTTACTTTCTATAGGAAAGCCCTGAGGGGTCTACACAAATGGCCCCTTTGCTGAATTCAAAATTTCGTCTACGTTTCAGAAATGTTTAGCTGTGCGGGATCCACCATTGGTTTCACAGCCATTTCTGTCACTAACTGGAAGGAGGCTGAAAGCACAAAATAAATAGTAAAAATGGGGTAGGTCCCAGTAAAATGCCAAAACTGTGTTGCAAAATTTGGTTTCCAGACTCAAGTCTGCCTGTTCCGGAAAGCTAGGACGATGGTGATTTTAGCACTGCAAACCATTCTTTGATCTATTTGCAGGGAACAAAACAGATGCTTTCTTCTGCAGCACGTTTTTCCTATTCCCCCCCCCCCCCCCCCCCCAAAAAAACAAATTTTAGTTGTATCTTGGCTAATTCCTCTGTCTTTTCCAGGGGAACCTGCAAACTCGGTACCTTTAGAGTCCCCAGGATGTGGAAAAAAAAGATACAAATTTGGGGTCGATAGCGTATGTGGACAAAACGTTATGGGGGCCTAAGCGCAAAGTATCCCAAATAGCCAAAAAAGCGATCAGCACTATGGGGGGGGGGGGGGAGTTGCGGGTCTAGAAGGCCCAGCATCTAAGTGTTTAAAAGGAGCATTCTGAGACTGTTATGAATAGCTACAAATTGTCACATTTCACAAACATGTCAACACAGTATTAAATAACCATACACACAATTTTGAAAATCTTATACGTATTGACGTATGTCTTGCTTTCACAGCAGACAATTCTTGTGCTGCAGGTGGTCGTGTCTACTTGTTCTGTAGAC
Source organism: Pleurodeles waltl (assembly GCF_031143425.1). Lineage (NCBI taxonomy): Eukaryota > Metazoa > Chordata > Amphibia > Caudata > Salamandridae > Pleurodeles > Pleurodeles waltl. Next base: position 82,464,482 of record NC_090444.1, read on the forward strand.
AAAGTAAACATGGGCTTGTTGCCCTTGACCACAAACAGTATGGTCTAGGTAACAAGCAAAAGCAATTTCACACCCTGCAAAAAACATGTTTCTTGATCATAGATGTGTATGCCTAACTTGCCATGTACTTTCTATTAGAAGAAAAAAAAATCATTGGTTGTGTTTGGCTTATGCCGTAAGGGACGGCATGAGGTTATTGCTAATGTGAAGGAGGATTTGGCATGGGGTAGAAAAGTCCTCGTAAGTTTAGTCAACTTCTATGCCCCTACCTCTCTCTCTCAACATATGTGTAATTTCCACAGCAACGAGAACAAGAGGAGAAGAGCTGCGCTTTGGGCAGCTTATGCATAAGAAAAGAGTCTTCTCAGAACCTTACGATTAAATCATGCATTCCTTTAGGGGGATGCCACAAGAGTTAATGCCGACGGAATGCATGTTGGGTAGGAATAATAGCTACTTAATGTTATCTCCTTGACAGACAAATGAGTGCATAAATCCACTGAAGCAACTTTAGCTATGCTAGGATAGGGTTAGACATAGGATATAGGATTTGTCTTGTGGGAAATGTAAGTTATCAATTTAGCAATGTTAGTCATACCAGCATCTTAGCCAGCATCAATATCAGTCAGTTAAGCAAAAAATAAGCTGCTCTGTAGATGCACAGCACCCTGGTTCTGTTTAGATAAAATGGTGGAGTGCATATAATTTTAAGGTTGTGCAGCATTTCCTCAAGCTCAGGTTGGTAAAAATTATAACAAAATATTGTTGTTTAGATGGAATTCAGTTGGCACCTTGGGAACGAAGGAAGGATGAGTGAACAAGGCCACCTCAGAATATCACGGTGTATGGTCCTAATATGAACAAAGCCTTGCTCTTGCAAACCCGCCTGGCAGAATATTGTCTAGAAAAGAAGCTTTCCAAGTGAGAAACTGCATGACATAAGAGACTAGAGGCTCAGAGATTCTGAACATTAGCCTATCTATGACCAAATTAAAATCCAAACTCACCACACACTTATAAAATGGAGGTATACTGGTGATTTGAGAGTCTGGGAACCGAAGACTGACAACATCTCTGTTGGCATTCAGGAAAGTACTAAAAGCCCTTCGTCATAACATTTCTTACTGTGAACTACTGAACCCTGTTATGCCGGTACGTAGGCACCTGCATATTTACCTCACATGCAATCTGATTACAATACAACCTGGAGCTCTCAGGTTAATGTCAATGCTATGTAATTTATCTAAAAAAAGAACTAAGGACTATCAGGTCAAGTCAGACAGTAACAGAGAGGTTTACTTGGACCAAAAAATGGTTTCTTTGGCCAGAGATTCTGTACACACTTAGAGCACCTCATGTATGTAGATGCCAGATTCAGCACGAAGCCTGGAAAAGGAGAGATCATCTCCTGAGAAAGTTACTGTATTCATAATCTCAGCCGATGTCTAATATCAGAACCTCGATCACTTGTTCATGAACTGTTTTCTTGTGGTGGATTGCTTGCAACCATTTAGACATCTAAGTTCTTGGGGGACAGGCCAAAGTAGGTGGACAAAGACTTACTCCATAAGAAATGACAATTCACGTTCATCAATAGTAAAGGGGAATTCTACATTTCTCCATGTAAAAGAGGTCAATCTTTTGGTGGAGAGACAGAGATATAGAGAGAGAGAGAGAGAGAGAGAGAGAGAGAGAGAGAGAGAGAGAGAGAGAGAGAGAGAGAGAGAGAGAGAGAGAGAGACATAGAGATAGATAGAGAGATAAAGAGAGAGAGAGAGAGACAGAGATAGAGAGATAAAGAGAGAGAGAGAGAGAGAGACAGGGCCTGATTATGACTTCGGCAGATGGAAAAGCCCCTCTGCTGAAGTTTCGACGGGTAGGTTGCCGCCAGTGTGGCAACCACTCTGCCGGGGCCATTATCAGTTTTCCGCTGGGTTAGTGGGCGTAAACTCAGTTTCGGACCACTGGCCCAGCGGGAAGCAGCCTACAGCATTGACTCTGGCTCGTAATAGAGCCAGCTGCAATGCTGTAGTGCGTAGGGTGCACAAGCACCCGTCGCAAAGCAGACAGTGAACATTGCAATGGGGCGGGACGGGGGGCCCTGCACTGCCCATGCCTGCACCCTGACTCTGCCAGCCTTTTCATGGCGGTGTTACTGCCAAGAAATCGCTGGCAGAGAAGGGGGGGGGGGGGGGGGTGGGGGGGGTCGTAATACCCAGGGTAGCACTGCTTGTAGAGCTGCTCTGATGTATTATAACCGCCAGGCCATCGTGAAGTCGAAATCTGGGGGTCCGACCGCTGCAGTCATAATATGGTGTTCGGACTGCCACATTGGCCGTGGTCCAACCCCTACCGCCTACCGCGAGTCTGGCCGTCAGTAGACCACCAGACTCGTAATGATGTGTGTAGTGGTCTGTGAGTGGATGTCAAGATACTTGGCAAAAAATTGCTCACACTGGATTTTTTTATGAGTCTCAAAGGCATCAATGGATGGGTGCCCCCAGGGCCTGAAAATGGTTTGCAGCATTTTTTAAGGAAGTTTGTGTGGGAGAGTGGAGACACCCATATGCTCTTTGATGATGCCATTGACAATGTGCAAAACTAGCAAGAACATGATCTCAGTCTTAAGAGTTTACACCAAAGGCTGAAATGCCTGCCATCAGAGCTGATGGGAGTGATTGCTCCTTTGCGTTCATATATAATAGGCAGCCATGGTGTTACAAATGAGTAACAACTAATAGCAGCTGGATAATAAAGGGAAAGCTTTTAGAGGAAAGATCAAATGTTAACTCTAGCATGTTTATGCGGAAGGCCAAATCTGATCTATCCGACAACCACTAATGAAGAAATCTCCAAGTGATCCAACCTGCCAACAATTTCACAGTAACTATTTTTTGTAATCACAGGCAGCATCCCAACAGGTTTGGATCATGACCCTTCCCTTCTAAGGGCAAGCTTTGAGAGATGTGTGGAGGAACAGACACAACAACTTGCCCCATTCAAGATGCCGCCTGACACAGTAGCTTCTTGAACCACCATGTGAACACTGCAATGTTGTCTAGAAGCACACCCATGATTTGTGCAATCAATGATACCCTCTGTAGGGTGTAAAGACGATCGAGTTCAAATTACAAATTGGAACCAATCAACAGCATCCTCTTTTGAGAAATCTGGAACGAGTTTGGGTAGTTTACCAAACCTAAATAGGCTTCTGAAAGCCTGGGCTTAGCTGTACTATTCTAGTCCCTTTGACAAACATTTGTCAGGTAACGTTAAAAATGGAGCTACCATCTTGATAAAGACTTTGGCAGTACATTTGCAAATTCAGAGTCTTGAGACCCCACGGGTGATAAGCAGTGCTATAGAAGTACTGACTGATTGAGAGAATACAGTTAGTTTTAATAGACAGCTGAAAGATCTTAGCTACAGTTGGACCATTGAGCGTCTCCGGGGGAGGAACAGCTCAAGATCACAGAAGCCCATTTGATGAAGAGCCTAACATTCTCTTTAGGTTACAAGACAGAGGGAGCACTGTCTCTTTCCCCTTTTCCAACAGCTGAAACTGCTTGAGTGCTTAAACGTTTCGGAGATGCTGAATAGGGGGAAATGGCATGAACAAAAGTGGCTGGGAAAAATGTAGGTTCTACCTCTCCAACACCACTATGACACCAACGGTACAAATGAAGTGATGATTTGGAGCTTTGGTAGCTATATTTGTGCCCTTGTATAATGTTGAACCATGATCTAATTAGCAGTTCTTTTTACTCTTTAGAAGTATGTAAGTAATCTAATCTAATGATGGTACTAAAGGGAGGACCTGCCCTCCACTGGGATTTTGTAGCCGCCGCTGAGGCCTGTTGATGGCTTAATGTTTCCACTCAGGTACATTTTCTCACAATAGGAGGCAGAATCTGAAGAACAGTAGATGGCTGCCTGAGGCTTGGAATTAAAGGAGGTTGTGAGCCTTTCAAATACCTAAACTGTCTGTAATGAAATGATCCACAGAAGTGCCTATGAAGATGAATGGGGCATAGGTTACCTACAGGTCGGTAGTGTGGGAAAGCTATAGAGCATGGTTGTTCCACAACACCATTAGGAACAATTAAATTATGATTTAGGTCCAATATGCATTTACTTTGTGCAACTTAATTTGAGGTCTATATTCTTATTTATTCTGTTATACAATGGTTGTATACCCGTATACCAAAAAAACAGTGATAAAATGTCATGATTTGCGATGCGCTACTATTCATTTTTACTTGGTTGCTGATGCAGATACCAGCATTCTTTATGCAGTCTGTAAATGTGATATGTTTGGAGGAACACCTCTAGTTGGTACATTCAGTAATAAATGGGATCACATTCAAATAATTGTATTACTTATAGGAATATTTAAGTGGATGATTTAATGAAACTGAGTTTTTTTTCTCTCCAGTTTTTAGTACACTCTCTACTCTACACATGGCTTGAATTCTTACATAGAACTGATTAAGTCAATCTGACGAAATACGCTTGCTGTATCTGTCATGTCTATCATATGTGCCTGTATCTGCTATGATACAGATAGTTGATATGTGACCAAGACGAACACGTACCAAAGACTTCAGATGATCACTTACGGTATTCTGCTTACATATAGGACAGCATAGGGGTCCTCTGCTGTCAGAATAACTGTACTGAATATTTGCCTGTGTTTCACCACATCAGGGTTCTGCACATATTCTGTAGTCTACTATATGGCTAGTCTACTATATGGCTTTCGATTTATACTTGCATTTTTTTTATTATACTTAATATACTGTCCATGTAATATTGTTGTGTACTCCAGATAAATTTGGATTTGCTCAAACTAATGACCAACAGCTAGAGTGGCATAATCTGTTGCTGTCAGACACAAGTTATGCTGCCTCTGCTCCTGTGTGGGTGAATGAAGTCTTGCCCTTAGGGAACCTCCCATCAGGTTTAGCGCAGGGTCTTCAAACAGGTAATATTGGAAATGTTTTGGATGGTCTGTACTTGTTGTTAACAGACTTGACTACCAGGCTTGGAAGTATGCTTCTTCGAGACATCTTCAGCCTTCTTGAGGACTTGGGTCTCTGAAATCAATGCTGGCTTTTGTGGAATGTGATGTCACCAATAGATCCAAACTTTTATTCTCAACCAGGCACTCCTGGTTTCCAATGGACATACACTGAATTCTTCATGACAGCTGATAAGAACTGTTTGAATGGTTGCAATTCCTCAGGCACTGTTACCGACTTCTGAGTAAGTGTCTAATTCTAGCAAGCATGGCCTCTTCTAAGGAGGAGTCTGGGAGATGGATCAGCCAGAGATTCACCTACCGCTGAGAGTCCTGGTAAGGTAATTGTCAATTGGGTGTATATGGCAGCTGGAGTGGTGCATGCAGTGACAAGAGATCACTGAACGTATATGCCAAATGGATGTCTAACAACCGACTGGGCGGTGGGAGGGTAAAGCCCTTCAGTGGAGGAGGTACACCAGTGCTTCTGTAACTTGGGAAACAGTCTGTCCCCCAGGAGTTGAAACAACATCCATGACTTTCAACATGGCATTCAAAGCAACCAGAAGAACGATTTAACTTTAAAGTGATATAACAATGTTGGAGGCCCTAATCTCAGATTTAAACTGAGTGACTTACCTTGATCCAACTCAAGGTTCAGCTGCGCCAAATCGCGCAGATCAGGATTCAGAAGTGTTCAGGAGTAGGCAAGAATGTCTCATGCAACAGTAGTAGGGTGCCTCATGCAACCCAGACATGATGACCAGCCTTGCACACTGAACATGAGCTGTGCAGAATTGTCAGGAAAATGGGACAATATCCTAGATAGTAACAAAGAGGGAGGAGCTACAGTATGAAGAGTGTAAGGCAGAAAGAAGATTTAGAAAGCCAATTACTTTAATGATGCTAATAAGGAGAAATGTGAATACCTGTCATCAAGTGGCTCTAAACCTGCAGTGCACCTGGCTCCTAATTCTTTCACACTGCTAGACGTTCTGGTCATAGCCATGTCCAGTTAATAGCCAGTCTGCCCCCTACTCATGAGCACCATGAAGTCCACAAACTCACTCCCCATTTCACGATCAAACATTTGATTTCTCCTCAACTGCAGCCGAGGACAGCAGAGGCCCCACAACTTTGCTTCTCTCACAAGGGCTCATCAACAACTGGCTGGGAGAGGATGGAGCCTTTGGGCAAGGACAACACTTGAACTGGAATGTTATATCATTCACCGTCATATAATGACGCCCAGTCAAGCACAATTTCAGTGGTGATACTTAGCTGCTGGTGAGCCGTTCAGAAAGAAGCCAGAAACCTGGCTTTTGTTGAGTTAGTCAGGTGAGCAATGAAGATTGTAGGAAACATAATCCCCAGATGACTCTCACTTTGTAACTGTTTCTGATAATATGACCGCTGAAAACCTTTTTTTGTGGTTAAAAAGAGCCTGGCTTCTATCTTCCACTACATGGCTTGACCGTGCTACAGACTGGAGAACTCAGAATGTAGGATTAAGGCAAAAATAATTTTGATCATCTGAATGACTGCTGAGGAGATTGGTGATGAACGACTGGTTAGGGAAGACATTTATTGTACGTAGATACTGAAGAAATTAGATTATAATTACAAGCTCACCTGGGTAGTTTGAAGTGAAGAGTGTTTTATCTATATAGAGAGTAGTCCATAAATGAGTGAAGACAGAGTGCATTTGTATAGTGCAAGCATTTTAATCCGCTTAATACTTTGTGAATTATGCTTAAATTGTCCATGCAGTCATGATTTGGTTTCCACGTGTTAATCACAATAACAATTGGAAAAATATTTGTTAGTCAGCTCAGCGTTCATTGGAGCATGCATTACATTCATTTTGGTGGTTTATACTAAGCCAACATGCAGCGTTTAGACCCATTTTGGTGAGTTTTACATATTGGGAAAAAGACAAGTTTGACACACACACATATATATATATATAAATATTCCGCGAAAAAACACAAAGGTTAAAGTGATGTTTTAGTTCGGTGAGTCATTGACACATTAACGTTTTGAATTCAAATTGCATCATTGATGACATCATCCAATGAGCGTGTTAGCTTGCTTATAATTTATAAAGTGGCGAGCTAATGACCACCTTACTTACCTTTGGTAACGCCTTAACTGGTAGAGACGCAGACTAGCTGCAGATTCCTTATCTTAGAGTTCTCCCCAGGCATCAGACAGCACCTCTGCACGTTGGTAGAGGGCAATGATCAACATAGAAGTCAGTGGAGTCCACAGAGTCCCTCCCCCAATGTGCTGACGTCAGTGTCTTACGTGACTAGGTTTCACAGAGCCACATAGCAATTGGCAGTGGAACAGTGCATATACATCAACCAGGCTGGAAAGAAAAGGATGTCAAAATCAAAATAACGAAAATACAACAGGGAGTACCCTAAGCGAGAGAACACAGTTCGCAAGTGTGGAGGGTGGGTGGGTCGATAAGGAATCTGCGGCTAGTCTGTGTCTCTACCAGATATGGCGTTACCAAAGGTAAGTAACTTGTTCATCTGATAGAGACAACTATTCCTTATCTTAGAATTAGATATCAAAGCAGTATCAACCCAGGAGGAGGGTTGCGAACGAATCTCACCAGTCTTGCGATTGACAACCTGACAATGAAGAGGAAGAAGGCCAGGCAAGAGACAGACACAATAAGAAGAAAATTCAAGTTACCCACGAGGAATTGATAACCGACATATGAACAGGGAATATGATAGGTCATGACTAGAAAGGAATGTTCCTGAAAGGAAAGTGGTAGTGTCCACGACAAGTGAGGCAGGCAGAGCTGCCAATAGTTAAGAAAGTGAAAGAGGGGTAAAAATGGCCAATGGACTGTGAGAGAAAGTCACGTAACACTCATCAATGTACAATCTGTCAAGATTAACTTGGAAGAAGTGATAGGTAACAAAGTTGGTACCAGAAGGACTATAGTAAACGCAGTAGGGACAGCTGTATCACGTTGAAATAGATAACCTCAAAACAGTATATGTGTGAAGGAACACGCAAATAGTAAACAGAAAGACATGATGTACTGAAGGAAATTAACAGAACACAATAAGGTGTATAAAGACAACAGCAATGGGTGGCCCAGGAGGACTAGGAGAAACCAGCTCTAGAACCCAACAGGACAATAAATGTGGAAGGACTATCCAGCCCTAAAATGTGCAAAATCACATATACACCATAGACAAAACAGAACCCTATAGGCTGGGTGGTAACAGAACCCTGTGGTGGAAATGGTAGGGCATTAAGGTTAAAGAACCTGATGTTACCTTGTGCTCATTATACAATGAAATAATATGACAGAAAAATAGAGGGGAGGAAATTAACTTCCTTCAATTAAAACGGCAATGAAGAGGAAACAATGCGACCATCAAGGGTAACAGAAGGCGGAATAACTATCCGCTAAAAAAGGCAGACAGAACTGTGCAGCACAGAACGCAAGAAAACACTCGGAGACACGAGGAGCAAGCAATGGAAGAAATCCATTGCAGAGGAAGTGATACAGCCATGGAACACGAAGGTAAAACCAGGGAAAAAGAAGCAAATAAATTAAAGATGAGGTATGTCAACAGACAGACCTGGAATAGAAGCCATCTGTTACAGTGAGGATATGTGATCGTGACCATGAGGTCATGGGAATTTCGTAGGTTGAGGACAACAGGTGATGCTGAAGACCAGCACAACAAGACAATCTCTGTAATGGACTAAAGTAATAGACCTTAGAAACCTATAAGGTTGGAAAGGAAGACACCTAGTGAACAGAGAAAAAACTTTCTCATCACTGAGCTGCAATAACATGCAATGCCAGGGGAGGAAGCGTAGGAAAAAGTACTTATAGAGATGTGAACTGGTAAGAAAGAAACACACGTTGAGGGGAAAAAGAAAAACAACAGGTCAAAGTAACAGACCAGATGACAAACACCCAACAAATCCATGGTGCATGAAAGGAATACAGGCAACGATAATACATATATACTTGAACGTGCATGTTGGTGTACATCATAAAGCAATCATAATGGACCACAGAAAAAAATAGGAAGTCCACAGAGAAAGCCGTAGATGAGTGAAGTGAAGAAAAGGTGTGAAACGGTCAAGAGATACGCAGAGAATTACACACAATCAAGTATGTCACTCCACGTAATAGGACAAGGAGGTAAAAGGCGGTATGTATGCAGAGACACACCTGGACAGAACCGTCATCATCTAGTGTGAAGGACTGTGTTCATGAGCACCATGCCACAGTGAACACTAGCACCCGAAGCAATGTCCTTAAAGGAACTACTATATTGGACATTGGTTGTACAGAAAAGGAATATATGAGCATAGCATAATCAAGTAAATTGATTTACCGTGTTCCAACTTGAAAAAAAAAAAAAAAAAAAAAAAACACAGCGAGGTATATGACACACAGTCACTTCACAGACAGGAAGAAGGTGAAAAAAATAAATAAAAATAATCCTCAAAGGCCGACTGTGGTCCTGAAGGTGGCTAAAGATAAACCGGAAAAAGGAATCCAATATAAATCCCATGGAAACACGGGAAAAAAGACCTCCAGAAGAAGGAAGGAAGGAATTCAGCACTGATGGACAACAATCCTAAAATATTTAGGAAATAAATTGCTCCCTTCGGAGTACTAAGAAAGTTCCCAAAAGGGAACAAGGAGGAGGAAAAAAGGGCAATTAGCTTACACAAAAATGATCAAGAGAGCCAAGGTTAAACCCAATCTCCAGAAAAAACAGAGATTGTAGGCGACCCACCTAAAGGTAGAAATAAGGAGAGGCAGAGTTGGTCTGAAACCACAACAAAAACAGACCCACCATACATGGTAAGACATGTTACCAAGATGTGTGGAGTTGATCCACTGCTTTGGGAGGTCATATGATAATAAAGGCTCATGACCATGCCCCTGAGGTAGAGCACCTGCTCTACAAGGCTATAAAACTGCAGAACTTAAACGTTGCACAGAAACACAACTGCAAGTGAAAAAGTCCACCATATAAGGTGCTATGTTGTGAGAACAAAGAGCCTGCAACAAGCAGGAGCACACACTGGAGGTAAACAGAAGTCCAGAGGACCACATCAGCTGTGAAAAACAACTGAACTGCAGAAGGAGTACAAGCATAGAAACACACCCACAAGGACCTCGGAAACCTACAACATCATGCAAGTGTGTAGGTGTCCGGAATGAGCTCACAGAAGGAAATAACATCAGTTCCCACTATAAGAATCTCCGAAGTGGCACAAAGTCAAATCTGCATGTACGCCTATAAGACTTGCCATCAAATAGCATGTCAAGCAATGAATCCCTCACAAGACCCGAAAAATGTGAAGGTCTCGGCCAAGCCCTTCGTCATAGTGCAACCAACGCAGCCATTAGCCTACCAACAGAATCAGTGGTGTCCATACCAGAGTGAACCGTGAGTTTGGCCGCCTGCTGACCTTCCCCTACTAAGGGCATAAGAGCAAATCGAGCTTCCTCAGATAAAGTAGGTAACATACGCTCCACTGAATCCCACAGAACATGGGAGAAGCGAGCCAGCACACAGAAGGTGTTAGTGAAATGTAGGGCAGAGCTAGACGGGGGGGAACATCAGTCTACTAGAAGCATCAACCTGTCTGGCTTCCCGCTCTGGTGGGGCAGGAGGAATTTGTGTCACATCATGTGTCGCTAAAGTAGTTGCACAAACAAGATTTTGAGTTGTTGTGTGGCGGCGAAGGCATAATGAATCTTCCGGTGCTGGCCGGTGTCTGTGGGAGATAGTACACTCCACAGGGGGACCAGAAACTGACTGGTTCCAAGCACTCAAGAGGATGTCAAAGAACCTCACAATGTGGGAGGATCAGTTCCGTAGAAGACTGATCAGGATGTAAATCCAGTAACGGATCCGTTGACAACTGCACAAGAGGAAGCTGCAAGAGCAACACTTCTGCCATCCGTTTCAACATATCTGCAAAAGCAGAACTTGCCTCAGTATTCAATTTATGAATAAAACACACAAGATTTCAAAAGAAATTCCTAGAGTGCAAATTTGCCACCACCCTAATATTTTATCCTAAATATAAAAATGTGGTTGCTAAAAAGCCCTAAAATCCACATTAAAATACCATAATTTATGGTAACATCAGTGATGTCATAAATGATCTTATGGAACATGCCATAAGTGATTTAACATGTGAGGTCATAAGAAGTGCATAGAGGGGATGCAAATGACAGTTGGCTATGGTTAGCTATGATAACAATAACTGATGAATTTCTGTGGTTTTTAGTTAAAAACGTTAATGTTGTCATTTACATATTCATCTAACTATAATATTACTTTAACCTTTGGCATTTTCAGAAACATTTTTTTTTTTTTTTTTTAGAGTTTAACGCAAAGTAGTATTTTATTACCTTAGTTAAAGCCAACCTCCTGCTGCAGACAGATACAGCCTAGCCCTGCGACAACCCTCCCCCACCCCCCAGGCAGCCAAGCCCACACTGCGCATGACTTTTGGCAGTGCACAGCGGGCAGTTGGCAAAACGGCCTTTCCGCAAGCCAGGCCCTGTGGCCAACACACTAGAAGGCAGCCAATACCACGCTGCACACAACAAAAGACAGTTGGTCACAGGGACCCACCCAGAGGCAGCTAACCCCTATGGCACAGCCTTATTAGGTCCTGGGATCCAATCCCTGGGGCCAAACCAATAAAAAGGGGGGAAGTAGAGCTGCATGGCATCCTCAAGGGCACACATATGGAAAATGTCACTTACCCAGTGTACATCTTTTCGTGGCATTAGTCGCTTAAGGGAAAGTGTGGCCATGGGGACCCCTCCCTAAGCCTAATTAAGCCCTGGGTACCTCAGCCCCTCCATGAGGGCATGCAGCTCCTCTCACCAAGCATCATTAGGACCTGGGAACCCCATCTCCTAATTGAGGGGATTGGGGGGGTAAATGAACAAGTGACTTACCTTTGGTAACGCCTTTTTTGGTGGATACAGTAGCTACCTGTGGATTCCTCACCTTATGAATCCTCCCAATGCACCAGCATTAGATGGAAATTTTCTTCCTAGCTCCTCCCATCGACAAGGACGTCACAATAGCACAGCTCCGCACGCGACTCCATCTGACTTTAATGGAGCCATAGGAAGTCCTTGCCGGCTTGCTGATGTCAGTTTCACCATTTTTTACCATGTTTTCGAGGCGAACAGGTGAATAACGACCTCACAAGCATAACGTGCCAATCCAACAAAAATATATATATACATATACATACAAATAGGTATATAAGTTACAATATCTGTTTATATAAATAAACATATAAAAGCAAAAAATATACATTCTATGACAATGATCAAACCCTTGGTATGACGAGACAGGCAACGGGGAGGCGTGTGGGACTGTGAGGAATCCACAGGTAGCTACCATAGCCACCAGAAAAAGCATTACCGAAGGTAATTAACTCGTTCTTCTGATGGATACAACTACCTGTGAATTCCTCACCTTATGAATAGAATTCCAAAGCAGTCCCGCACTTGGAGGTGGGTGCCCAACTGGCCAAAACAAGAAATCCTGCAAAACAGAACGGGCAAAATGGCCAAACCTCCTAAGCAATAATGCTTTGCAAAAGTATGGAGGGAAGCCCAAGTTGCTGCCTTACAAATCACAACAGCTAGCACACCTCTAGCTAAAGCCGAACAGTGACAGACTTAGCCCTAGTAGAATGGGCCCTAGTACCCTTAGGAGGAATATTCTTTGCTAGCGAATAACAAATCTTTATGCAAAGAATGACCCACCTTGAAAGAGTCTTCTTGTGGACAGCTTTGCCCTTCATTTTGCCCACATATCCAATGAAGAGCTGATCATCAATTCTTAAGTCTCTCGTCATCTTAAAGTAGAAACTCACAGCCCTTCTTGATTCCAAGCGATGCAGTCTTTCCTCCTCCTTTGAAGGATGAGGAGGAGGGTAAAAGGACAAGTGTTATAGATTGTACCAGATGAAAGGGAGTGACCACTTCAGGAAGGAAAGCCGCCCTGGTTCTCAGCACCACCTTGACAGCATGAAAGATAGCAAAAGGAGGTTTGACACTAAGAGCCTAAAGCTCACTTACGTGTCTAGCTGACGGGATGGCTGTTAGAAAAACTGTCTTTAAAACTAAAAGCCTCAATGGGCAAGTATGCATAGGCTCAAACGTGTGTTGTGTAGGCTCTCATTATCCTAATGAGACTACTGGATTTTGAGCTGCAAGATCGTTCACAGTGTGGGGGACTAAGTCTGACCCACGGTGGAGGACCCTTGTCACTCGAAATCCGGGTTTTGCTCCGGCTAACTAGCAGTGCCTCATCTCTCCCAAATGGAAGAGACAATTGGGCAGCCTAGCGCATGACATCTTAGCACTTCCCAGGGAAGTCGTGATCACTCAGGTCACAACCGGTTCTCTCATTCACAGTACGGTCTCATATATAAATGACAAAGGCAGTTTAAGTTTTAAAGATTGGTTTAATAAAACAACTGCATTTTAGATAGCAAAGCGTGAGCTGCAATACCCCGAGCTACACAACACAGTAGGATTAAAATAGTAACGATGAGAGTGAAGCACAAGAATAAGGCTATCATAGTGCCGCTAGATTATTTTCTCTCCAAATTATATTTCGAGCACAGCATATGAAGCTCTAAGCCTGCCTTTCAGGTTCCCCCGGGAGGATATCAACCCTCATACCTGAGCAAAGGCCTGTAATCTGCATCAGCATCTGCAACGGGGCATTTAGCATCTAGGTTCCTGGTCAGAATCTCCCTCTTGACCTATACTAGGACTAGGAAGTGTTTTTATAACTAATACCCAGATGTTCTAAGAAAATGTCCCTATGTAAGGATGTGTATCTTCTACGAATACTGGAGACTAAATTTCTACAACGTTTACCGGCAATGTACCGGGACCGTAGCCTTGACTGAAGCACAGAGCGATCAAGAATGCACTATTTGAGAACACAGTGCTGAACTAAGCTAAACAGTGTGATAGAAGAAATTAAAACAAGACCGTAAAACTGGTTATTGTAAAGTAACAGTGCAAAGCTGAATAGATTATATCTAGGGCAAAGTGCACAGCGGCCTAGTGTGTTAAACTAACGTGCATGAAGCTATATTAAAAATGGCTACACTACACCCTCCCCTTGTTGGTAGAAAGTGGTTTAAGCTGAAGCTAAACTGCCCTGACTAAAATATATTTAAAACCCTACTTAATTTTAACAAGTTAAGAGGACACACAAGCATACTATTTCGTAATTTTAAAACGAGCATGCGGCTAAAAAGCTGAATTCAAAGGAAAATGTCAATTTAGGACCGTTCCAAATCAAGCATCAGTCACGGAAAGCAGGAGATTCTCCACCTCGGCAGATGACAAAACCGGTAAATCCATGGCAAAAACTATCAAGGAGCAGGTGTGTTCCATAGCCCCAGTGTCAACTAAGGCGGCATCCCGTGCAGTGCCTGTGAACGAGTGAATGGTAACTTCCTCCAGGAAGGGTAGCTCGTCATCGGCTTCTCTGAGCAAACGCAGTCCCAGCACGCATGTCTGGTAATGAACCCTCAACAAGAACATCAACAGATCAGCATCAATCACGGAGTGGCGTTGCTGTGAGAGACAAACTTCAAGTGCCTGTTCAAAAGAGCACTAACGGCATCGAAACACGGGCTGCACACAATCCAAAACCGTTCTGAATGCCAGAGACCAGTCACACCCCAAATGTTCCAGGAGTGTTGCTCCAAAGTGCTTCATCATGCGTTCACGACACAGCTGTGCTGATGGGAGCACCCTCATTTGTCCTTGTTGCGAAGGGACAGCCATTGCGGAAAAACAACAGCAACAGCAAAATGCCGGCTAATAAAGCCAAAGTTATCGGAAATCCCCCAAAAATGCTTCCGAAAATTGAATGAATAGCGGAAGGTATTAAACCGAATATGGAGGAAAAGGTGTGAACAAAACCAATACCAACAGCTTTTTAAAAAATGTGCTAATCCAGCCATGCTGGACGCAATAAATACACGTCCCACGAGTTCACCAAAGTGTCTCGGAAAGTTTGTATTTATCAGGGAATGTATTTCCGCTGATGACCTTGCCACCTGAAGTGTGTAGGTCTCGCGTGCAGATGTAAGGGCCACATGCTTCTGAAACAATAAAGCCTTCAGTCTACTTAACTTGTCAAAATTCACCTTGGAAGTAGCAATGTGAGGCCAAATATCTGCTACCTCCCTAAATTTAGTGGGGGGAAACAACACGTTCCCGCAGCATAGTGACCGAAACAACGTAAACTATTCCGGCCCGCATGCCACAACAGTCTTCACTATTGAGGAAGGGAGTTTTGGACCTTTCTACATGTGCTAAGGTCTTCACTATTGAGGAGGACGTAGCTTCTGTTTGAAAGCACATGGACCGTGCATTTAATCAAGAGGACTGGAACTCCCTTCAGATAGAAAGCCAAGTTCGCAACCGAGGCATTACACACCCCATGCAAGGACAGCTGCTTACAAATCATCGAATGGCTGACTGAAGACTCGCATTCACTGCCGCTAATAAAGACCTCTTTCATACCATTGAGGCATTTGTACGAGAAGGGAAGCTCCCACACCTCATGGATGTAGCTATCTCCCAACTTTTCATATCTGCCTACCGGAACATGTTTCAAACAAGAAGTGAGATTAATAACTCCGTGTATCAACCACTCTGCTGAGAGAATCTCGGCCACGGTAAAAGACAATCTTTCTATCTTTTCAATGTTAAGCATGACATAAGTCGCTTCCTTCTTAGCCATTAGTTGTTGTTGCCGCGTCAAATTAAAGGAAAAAAAATATTTCCCTTGCACTGATGTGCTGCCACGGAACGCGACCTGCCTTCAATGTCTGAAGTGTCCAACCCAACTGCATAATGGACCTGGTCTGACTCTGTCCATGATATAAAGAAGACATATCAGATCGTATAACGTCTATAGCAGAAGAAACAATGTTAATTGTGTATATCTGGTCGGACAAGGTGTGAATCCCATTATCCACAACAGCTAATACCTTTTTCAAATTTTCCTGATCTATCTGCCTTAACCGGGCTGAAGCCTCTTGTTGGGAAAGTTTCCATATTTCATTGTATACCTCATAAAAGAAACGCTTCCTACGTGGAGCCTGGGCTTGACAAAAAATCTTGTAAGTCAGTGTTGTTAGACAGGAGACTGAGATGTGTCTTAACTGCATCTAGTGAGGATGATTTCAGCCACTGTTGGCACAATTTTCCTACACTATATGTCGTAATTATGTCAGCATTTTCTGGTGATATATAGCGAGGGTCTGACCTACTCATTCGGAAACCCCCCGAGGAGGTGACAAAACGTTGATGCCACCCGTTGGTATCTACTGGCCACAATAACCACCCGCCTGGATGTGTCAGTGAAGTATTAAATGTACCATTCTGGACCCACTCATTAAGCTCACTAAAAGTTGCATTCGTGTACTGTTGCTAGTTATTAAATTTTGCAGGGGCAGGTATACTGGGCATGTTTAATTCTCTAATTGTAGCTAAGCCTAAGCAACTGGTCTGTTGTACTGTTTCATTTAAAAAAATCATTTGAACGGGGATGAGACATGCTCTAAACAATGTTTCTCTACCCTTGGTCTGCCAATTATTTGTTCCCCAAACACTTTTCAAATAAACATTTTTTGACCAATATTCATAACCTTCAATTGATAACCGGGAAACAAAGGAGTCCGAATATATAAATTTTGTGTTGGTCAACAACATTTGTTTATCCCTAGTCGGAGTTATCTTAAAATAATATGACTCAGCATTTTTTTGATGATGCCCAGAAAAATACACACATTTTTCAAAATAAGTTTTTGAACTCCCCTGCGGAGGAGTTGGGCAATGTTCCCATTGTGCATAATCAAATATCGTTTTTGGACTGCTCGCTTTATGTAAGAAGGGGTGCCCATAATAATTATAGCAAAACAGGTCACCATAATTGTCTTTAAACTGGTAAACATCTTCGTTTTCATAGACAGTATAATATTGCAATTCTGTTATCATTGAATCAACTGTTTTCACATCCCAATCATCAGATACAATGCCTGGTATTACTATATCGTTCATGGATAACTTTAACACATACGGTATTTGAATTATTTCAGTGGGACCATATATATTAAACATTACTTTATCCCACACAATCCCATCCGGAATTGGCACTGCAGAAATGTTCCACAAAGGACAAGTCTCTTCGAACCTTATGTGATGAAAAATATGGTTTCAATACCTCCTCCACCTGTTCAACCGCTGATCTCTCTGGAAGAAAATGACCATGTATTAACAGAAAAAAGGTAATAGCAAACCCAATCCAAAAAAAAAGTCTAGGACAGTCAAGGAAAGCCACACATAGTTCCATGGAAAAATGAAATACGTATCTTTAAGCCAATGTATCAGCTCACGTGCACCTGACAGTTCAGCAGTCGAAGAGGCAAACGAGTCCGATCAATCAATCAATTAATCAATCAATCAATAGATTTATAAAGCGCGCTATGTATCCGATAGACCGTCGTCGTAGTTGGCAAAGTAACCAGAGGCAGTTTGTGCAAAAGGAGTTGCCGTAGTCAAGGAGGAGTTGGTGTTTCCTGTGGTGGTACACTGTAGATAGCACCATCCGTCTGGCTGTTAGTCATAGTGACTTGATCAAATGTTTCTAAGTTGCTTGTTGTTAGTGGAACCAATGCAAGATCATCATCATCATCCACCTTCCCAAAGCTCGGAGAGGTATCAGTGTTGGTGTAAACAACTTAAAGCGGAACTTCTTCTCCAGTAGTGAGAGGGATTCGGGAACTACTGGATTTTCCTCTTGGTCGGCTGCGTAGAATCGGCCACATGTTGTAGCTTGACATTGTGAATAGAAACAAAGCACTTCTCTTTGGCATCTGGCAATGGTGGTAGAATAACAGTTCTGGTACTGTGTATCCCCAACACAGGGACTGGTGCTCGATAAGAAGGGCCAAATTCTTTTTTCACTGCGACCTTTTCACGCACAAGATCCCCAACTCTGGAAATCCAGTCAGTGGTATTACTGGCACATCCTTAATTCCTGTGGAGTCAGCACTTTGAAGAGTTATCTTCACGGAACTGCTGTAATTCCTGTAAAACAGTGACACAATCATTTATGTCAAAAGGTGTTTCCGCCGCCTCCACACCAGGACCGTCAAGTCCTGAACAAACATTAGTGTTCCGAACAGGCACTCATATGAAGTACGACCCCCCCCCAGGGACTCTTCTAGGCAGGTTATTTAGTGCTCTCTGAACTCCGTACAGGTGGGTTAGCCAACTACGACCCGTACCTAAGACTCTTGCCGTTAAGGATTGCTTGAAATTGCGGGTTAATTGCTCCACAACAGAATTTCCCTCGGGATGAAATGGAGACGAGTACTGGAGCTGGACCCCCAACGAAGCCATGGTGTCATGCCTTTGAGGCAAAAGCAGGGCCCTGGTCCGAATGGAATGCCGCAACTACATATGTACCGACAAAGACTCGCAAATCTTTAATAACAGTCTGAGCGTCAGCCAAGCATTGTGGCCAAACCCACACAAATCTGGAGCAAGAATCAACAGCAACTAGTATATATTTGTATTAACGATCAGGTGTTAATGGACCGCAATGATCCAAGTACACACATTGTATTTGAGATTAAGAGGGGTGTCTGCGGCGGGCGCTTAGCCATGGAAACTTTAATTTGTTAACAGATGTCACAACAAAGGACATACTGCTTAGTCTCTTTATAGAGCCCAGGCCACCAATAACAGGCCTGCAAGAGTGAAATTGTAGCAGCCACGCCAGCATGTGCAGATGCCACCCCCTCAAGCGCTGCTTTAATCAATTGTGATCTTACATCTTTTTTGGGGATGTCGCGTACGCCTAAGCCTGGAATTTTAACTTCAGCGTTCAGCATACTTCCCATCAAGTACTGATATTTATTAGGAAATCCTTTAGGATAAGGCTTACCATCGACCGTAGCTTTTATGACAGTCATAATGTCTGTGTCTGGTTTGGAACTCAAACGAGTCACTGCAGCTACAGTGGCAACTGCCACTGCCGACTTTGCGGCTTCATCAGCCAAAGTATTTCCAGCTACGTGTATCCCAACGCGCTGGTGTCCAAGTGTATGCACAACATGGACTTTGGTTAGCGTCTCTTTCAGGTCTGCTACCTTCCCCCACAGGAGTCTGTGTTTTATGATGTTGCCTTTCGAATCTCTGAATCCATTCAAGCGCCAGTAATGCAGGTATTCATTAAAAGACTGGACGCAATAATATGAATCACAAACAATCAGTGTGAACTGTGTCAGATCTGTATGTTCTAGTGCCATTAGTAGAGCCTTTAGCTCAGACAATTGTGCTGTACAATCCCCTAAGGTCTGTGTATAGGTATGTTGGGGACAGAATTTCTCCCCCTCCATATAGCCGCTCACAACCGCACATGCAGCAGAATATTGATGTTTGGTTCCAATCGCTGGTTGCGCAGAGCCATCGGTGTACATGACTACATGATATTGATCAATAGGCAAGGTGTCAGCGGGAACTGGATATTCTACTTTATATTGTAGAAATTCTTGAGTTTGTAACTGAGTCAAAGATTTTCTGGGAGCCTAGAGTGCTAAAGCTTGTTAAATCTCTGCTTTCAGGCGCTATGTTCTGGCAGAAGAATCCATTTGAGATATCTAAAGTCGTTTTATATTTTTTCCGCACAATGTTTCTCATTAGTGCAGTGCTATGCGAATTTTGTATAGCATATGTACATGTATGTCTGTTTAAATGTCTGTAGTCTAAAACTATTGTACAGTTTAGCTACAGGAAATAAGGGATTATTCATCGATGAGATACAGGGTTCAAACACCCCCTGGTATTCTAATTGCGTAAGTATTTCTCTCACTGGTGCCCTTGCTTCATGTTTTATTGGATACTGCTGCTGTGGCTGAGGTTCACCTTTAATGGGAATTACACGGTATGGAGAATCCCTGTCTCACCCTACGCGATTTCTATATGCAGGTGCTTGTGCGAGAGCCCATTCTACAGGCAGCCATTCTTGTTCAGCCAACAAAATGTCAATTTTAACTACACGATCCAAGAAGATTGCGTGTATGGTGCGTTCAATGTCTCCTTCTAATTGCAGAGTTACTCTATATACCCTATCGGGTTCGGAGACACGCATATCTGCTGTTTCTACTTGTATGAAGTCATCAGTTGCTTTCACCTCCAGATGCTCTAAAAGATTCCAGCGAACTATTGTGACCTCTGCCGCGCTGTCTAGCAGTGCCAGAGCCCATTTCTTGTTCTTCAAGAGAACCCTCTTCCTGAGTGGCATGTTTAACTGAGACAGCTGCCATTTTTTTCTTTTTAAATTGTTGTTTTTGTCGTACTGGTTTCTCTTCCTTCTTAACAGAAACCTCGGAAGAGCGTTGTGATTTCTGTCTCGGTTTCACGTACTCTGGTCTCCGCTCTGATCGCCCACCTCTCTCATTTCTCTTTTCCGATGAGTCCTGAAAGGAACGAGATTGGCGTGTATCAGTATATTGATATCTATCAGGTATTTTTATATTCTCTCTATTTCTGAGATATATACCTATTATGTGGAGTCTCCGTGCGTGGAGATTCTCCTCTTTCTTTTTTAGACGTTTGTTGTTTTTTCTCCCAGTGTTTCTTATTACCCTCAGGTTGTTGTTTAGTATTGTCTTTATTAATTTTACCCTGAAATTTAGGTTTTTGTGGTCTAGCCCCAAGGCTATCTCGACCAATACTGGAATATGTTTCCACTACTATTTTAGGCAGTACTCGCTCCTGATCTTGTTGCGGTACGTCACGTAGACTCATACACGATGCAAGTGCAACTGCTTCCCCTTTAAGGTTACTTAGGATAATTGAAGAAACTGTGGCAAAGTTGAACATCAGTTGCATTCCCAAGTCTAGGGCCGGGGCAGCCCCTTATTCATCTTGAATTTGTTTAAGCACTTCCGGTAGGTTGGCTAGCGTTGGTGTACCGTGTGTCGTTGTATAGAGCCCTGCAAATACTGTGCCCCATATATTATAGTTTTCAACTGTAGGAACCATCCCAAAAGGCAAGCACATAGTTAATATTCTATGTTTATCCTGAGGTCCCATATGGGGAAATACTGCCTCCAGCGTATTAATTTTTTGTGCTAGCCAAAACGGAGTTTCCTCTCATTTGGCTGGGACTTTACCCATAATAGAGTGTACGGTCACCGGATTTACACCTGGTGTTACTGCATGTGGTTGTGCTGGAGCAGCACGCACTGGGTTTGTATTTAGTGTCTGCATCACAAATTGTACTAATCGTCTATATATTGCTGTTAATTCAATATATAACCGTCGAACCTCAGCTACTGCCATATTCGCAGCCGCAGGATGAGGTGTATATGTGACCAATAAAGGCCAGGTAGGACCATCATTACTTAGTGGACCTAACCGTACTGGTAATATTGTATGGGGTAGGGCGCCATCAAGCCAACTATTGTGGTCTTGATAAGATAGAGGTATCTCTAGGTATGCGTACGCCCTGTACTGCCCAGGCGCGTTCGCAACTGTATATGTATGAAACATATTTGTGTTCCCATCAACTGCTGGAAATGTGGCCCAAGAGTAAAACAGCTCTGTTCTATAGGCTGCCTGAGCGTCCACCACAAATGTGACTGGACCTCCCTGTGCTGTAAGTCCATGTGCTAGTAAATGTGTCGTAAGTGGTTGTCTCATGTTAAGAGCTATTTGTACAGCCTGGGGATTCGCCATTATAATAGCAGTAAGGGTTCAGAGAAGGTACACCAAGACAGGGCCTTTTTTCTTTTAAGGTTCAAGCTTGAACAACCACCCACTGTAAAATAGGGTTCCCTATACAGCGGTGGTGGAAACCTCAGTACCACGGACGCCTCCGTATACGGAACTGAGGGGTCATTATATAAAAATGAGATCGAGATATGCCGGTGGACCCGAAAATTAGAGCCTGACCAAACGTTGGCGGCGCCATGTCGCGTAGGCTCTCATTATCCTAATGAGACTACTGAATTTTGAGCGGCAAGATCGTTCACAGTGTGGGGGACTAAGTCTGACCCACGGTGGAGGACCCTGGTCACTCAAAATCAGTGTTTTGCTCCGGCTAACTAGCAGTGCCTCATCTCTCCCAAATGGAAGAAACAATTGGGCAGCCGAGTGCATGACATCTTAGCACTTCCCAGGGAAGTCGTGGTCACTCAGGTCACAACCGGTTCTCTCGTACACAGTAAGGTCTCCTATATAAATGACAAAAGGTAGTTTAAGTTTTAAAGATTGGTTTAATAAAACAACTGCATTTTAGATAGCAAAGCTGAGCTGCAATAACCAGAACTACACAACACAGTAGGATTAAAATAGTAACGATGAGTGAAGCACAAGAATAAGGCTATCAGATGATCTTCCATGTAAAATGAATGACGGGCAGGAAACTCTCGAAAAGGAAGGGCATAACCTTTTCCCACTATGCTCAGCACCCAAGAGTCTGATGTAATAAACTCTCACTCATGGAGAAAATGCAACAGCCTTCCCTCCATGGGTAGAACATGCTGCTGGTAAATGGAGTGAGAACTAGGGCTGCTTTCCTGGTTGGACTCTCCCAGAGGATGAGGATGAAGCAGAGGATGAGGATGAAACGTAAGGCAGCTGTGTGGCTCCTTGCATCCTAACTCTCCCAGGGACCCTGTAAGACCTGTACAAAGGGATGGCAGGCTGATGAAGGTTGATTGTAGCTTTCCACAAAATGACGACCCACGGCCAAACCCTCTGAATATCTGAAAAGATCTAAAGGTTGCACAAGATGAAGCCTGAAGACCCAAAGATTTTGCAGTAGCCGTGCTTTCTTTGAATCTTTCCAAGGCTGAGTCTGACTTAGCCCCAAACAGTCTCTTGCCACAAAAAGGGAGGTCAATCAGCGTACTCTGAACATCAGAGGAGGAGAAACCAAGCATGCTTCCTAGTTGCAACAGAAGTGCCCATGGTCCTAGCAACTAAGTCTGAAGTGTCCAGATCTGATTGAATGACCTGCTTTGCTGCCGCTTGACTGTCCTGCAGGAGTTCAATAAAGTGCCCCTGCACATCTGGCAATTTTGGAACAACTGCTTTTGCCATGTCCATTAAGGCATAGATATATCTCCCCAGCACACATGTAGCATTCAGAGATTTTAAGGCCATGCTGCCTGAGAAAAAGCACTTCTTAGCTCTCTGCTCCGTACGTTTAGACTCTCTATCAGATGGAGTCGTAGGAAACGAACCAGGAGCCGACCGTGCAGAACAAGAGGCTTGCACTACCAAGCTCTCAGGTGTTGGATGTTGGGATAAGAATTGAGGATCTCCTGGAGGAACTCTGTATCTCCTAGCCACAGTCTTAGAAACTGCCGATGTCGTAGGCAGGAAGTAGTAAGTCCTAAAATTCAGCAGCCTGCCTTATCACTCCGTGGAAACTAGCTGCTTCTTCTATGAGTTCACCTCCACGGGATGAAAACTCCCACTCAGGGGACACATCTTAACCACTAGCAGAGTCTAAGCCCTGAAATTCACCTGCAGGCTCTCAAATTCCTCCTTTCACCAATAGCTATTCTTGATACTCTTGCTGCTCCAAGAGTCTCAAGGCCCTCCTTCTAGACCTCAGCCTGGACTCCAAACGTGGCGTCAACAGAGTTAACCGGCGTTGAAGATGCAGGCTTCAAAGTAGAAGGTAGCACTGGCAGAGGAGGAGAAAGAGGCAAATCCACACTCTGCGCCGCTCATGATCCATCCGGCGCCAGTACCGACTCCATCGGCGCCAGCTGGCACCATCATTTGGGGTACAGGTGGTGACATCGTCAGTACCTTCACAACGAATCGCTGCAAGAAAGGATACAGAAGTGGCCTGCTTATACGGCGCCAGTAACCCCAGCGTAAATGCCAACAGACCCGTGGGACCAGCAGGTGCACTAGAGGGGACCATACCTCTGTTAAATATGCTAAACATAACCGGAAAGGCAGAAAAACCTTACTCCACTTGAGATGGCTGAGCTGAATCTGTTGCTTGAACACTCGACTCCTGATCATGAGTGGATGCAGGAGAATAATGAGCTATTGGGCTTGCTGGGGACTTGTAGATCTCAATCAAGGTCAGCACCGGAGAAGCCTATGGGCTTTGAGGACGAGGAGACACTGTAGGGCTGACCTCCCACGCAATCTATGAGGAGATCGATCCGGGATGAATGGCGTTGTGACTCATGCCGTCGGCGTCACTTCTTATGAGACCTCGAGGATCTAAGCGACTTAGTATCCCTTGTCTTTCATCTTCAGCGACCTCTCTGCTCTTTCTTAGCATTTGCTAAGAAAAGCTTAGTCTCTCTCCCCTTTAAAGCTTTCGGGTTCATTCGCTGGCAGGACGTGCAACCCTCCACGTTGTGATCAGAGCTCAGGCACCAAAGGCAATTTTCGTGCGCCTCCGTTATGACATGTGACCCACACACTCACTACAATGTTTAAATTCCGATTTTTTCGATGGAGACATTGTAGTGCTCTAAAACAATTCCCTCAAAACAGTTCGCTATCAAGAGGTAGGAAAAAAACATTAGTGTCGAAGGCACGGAAAAAAGGGAACTGACGTCAGTACGCCGGTGAGGACTTCTTATGGCCCCACTGACGTCAGATGGAGTCGCATGCGGTGCCACGCTATTGTGATGTCCTCGAAGTGAGGAGCTAGGAAGAAAAGTTCCTTTGAATGCTGGCGCACTGGGAGAATTCATAAGGTGAGGAATCCAGAGGTAGTTGTATCCATCAGATGGAAAATGTCACTTACCCAGTGAACATCTGTTTGTGGCATGTAGTGCTGCAGATTCACATACTATGCATAGCTTTCGCCATCTAGCGTTGGGCTCGGAGTGATACAAGTTGTTTTTCTTCAAAGAAGTCTTTTTTCGAGTCACAGGATCGAGTGACTCCTCTCGGCCACATTGCGCGTGGTGTAGGAAGCTGGCTCTGTATATACTATCTCAAAGTGAGAGACAGTGTACACAAGGGTTCCCCTTAGAGGTTGATAGTGGCAAAATTAGATAATACTAATGCTCTATTCTGCGGTAGTGTGGTCGAGCAGTAGGCTTATCAGAGGGTAGTGTTAAGCACTTGTTGTACACACACAGGCAATAAATGATAACACTCTCAAAGACTTAACTCCAGGCCAATAGGTTTTTATATAGAAAAGTATTATTTCCTTAATTTATTTTAGAACCACAAGATTCAGAATTCAACTAAGTACATAAATTGTAAGGTACTTGGCATAGAAGAATATGGAATTAAAACAGTAATGTACACAGTTTTGACAAAAATGGCAATAAGCTATTTTAAAAGTGGACACTGCAAAAATCAATAGTTCTGGGGGAGGTAAGTAATGGTTAGTTTTTCAGGTAAGTAATGCACTTACAAGCTCAGTCTCTGGGGCACAGGCAGCCCACCTTTGGGGGTTCAAGTCAACCACAAACACCCAGCAACAGCAATACATGGCCGGTCAGGTGCAGAGGTCAAAGTAGGGCCCAAATAACATAGGCGCCTAGTGAGACTAGGGGTGCTCCGGTTCCAGTCAGCTAGCAAGTAAGTACCTGCGTCCTCAGGGAGCAGACCTGGGGGTTTTGTAGAGCACTGAGGGGGGTCACAAACTGGCATACAAAATACATCCTCCAGCGGCACAGGGGCAGCCGGGTGCAGTGTGCAAAGTAGGTGTCGAAATCAATAGAGAGACCCTGGGGTCACTCTTGCGATGCAGGCGGAGCACAGGGGGGCTTCTCGGGCCAGCCACTGACAGGGCAAAGATGAGGGCCATCTGCTGTTCACTCCTCCACCAGTAGTTGGTTTCTCTCAGGCCTGGGGCTGCGGATGCAGTGCTTCTTCCAGGTGTCGGGTTGTTTGTTACCGGGCAGTCGCAGTCAGGGGGAGCCTCTGGATTCTCTCTGCAGGCATCCCTGTGGGGGTGCAGGGAGGTCGTCTCAGGGTGTCCACGTCATTGGAGTCGCCTGGGGGTCCTCTCTGCAGTGTTGGTTCTTCTGGACAAGAGCTGGGGGTGTCGGGTGCAGAGTGTTGGGGACTCACACTTCCGGAGTGAGGCTGGAGTCCCTTTAAAGATGGTTTATTTGTTGCTGTTTGGACAGAGCCCCTGTCCACAGGAGTTTCTTGGCCCTTTGGTTGCAGGGCAGTCCTCTGAGTCCTCCAAGGTCGCTGGTCCCGCTGGATACATTGCTGTGCAGGTTCTTTGAGTCTTGAGACAGGCCGGAAGGGTTGGGGCCAAGTCAGTTGTCGTCTCCATCGTCTCTGCGGGGCTTTCAGGTCAGCAGTCCTTGTTGTAGGTCATCAGGAATCTACTTTCCTGGGTTCCGGATCACCCCTAAATACTCAATTTAGGGGTGCGTTTAGGTCTATGGGGCAGTAGCCATTGGCAACTGTCCTTGAGGGAGGCTACACCCTCTTAGTACCTCCTCTCTCTGGGGAGAGGGGTCACAGCCCTAATCCTATTGGGGGGAATCCTCCAAAGCAAGATGGAGGATTTCCTAAGGCAGGGGTCACCTTAGGGGCTGTCCTGGCTGGAGGGTGTCTCCTCCTTGTTTTTCTAATTATCTCCTCCGGACTTTCTGCCAAAAGTGGGGGCTGTGTCCAGGGGGCGGCCATCTCCACTAGCTGAAGTGCCCCAGGGCACTAACACCAGGCTTGACCCTTTGAGGCTCACCGCCAGGTGTTACAGTTCCTGCAGGCGGAGGTGTGAAGCACCTCCACACAGTACAGGCTTTGTTCCTGGCCACAGAGTGCACAAAGGCACTCACCCCATGTGGATAGAAACCCGTCTGGATGTGGCAGGTTGGCAGAAACTGGTCAGCCTAGCACTAGAAGTTGGACTGGTATACAGGGGGCATCTCTAAGATGCCCTCTGTGTGCATTTCTCAATAAATCCCACACTGGCATCAGTGTGGATTTATTGTGCTGAGAGGTTTGATACCAAACTTCCCAGTATTCAGTGTAGCCATTATGGAACTGTGGAGTTCGTGTTTGACAAACTCCCAGACCATATACTCTTTATGGCTACCCGGCACTTACAATGTCTAAGAATTGACTTAGACACTGAAGGGGCATAGTGCTCATGCAGATATGCCCTCACCTGTGGTATAGTGCACCCTGCCTTAGGGCTGTAAGGCCTGTTAGAGGGGTGACTTACCTATGCCACAGGCAGTGAGAGGTGGGCATGGCACTCTGAGGGGAGTGCCATGTCGAATTAGTCATTTTCTCCTCACCAGCACACACAAGCTGTGAGGCAGTGTGCATGTGCTGAGTGAGGGGTCCCCTGGGTGGCATAACACATGCAGCCCAAAGAGACCTTCCCTGGTCACAGGGGCCTTGGTCCCAGGGGTACCATTTACAAGGGACTTATCTGTGTGCCAGGGCTGTGCCAACTGGAGAGACAAAGGTACAGTTTAGGGAAAGAACACTGGTGCTGGGGCCTGGTTAGCAGGGTCCCAGCACACTTTCAATCATAACTAGCATCAACAAAAATCAGAAAGTTAGGAGGTAACCATGCCAACAGTGGCATTTTCCTACACAAGGGCATCAAGTCCTTTGTTAGATTGTTTTCCCGCAAAAGGGTGTAGGAAGGAGCGATTGAGTGAAATAATGTAAATGTGCTAGAAAATGTAGTAAACAAATAAAATGTCCATGCAAATATAAATATATATACAAATAAGAAACTGCAACGACTACAGGCTTCCGGGGAGGAGGGAGGGCGCATGTGAATCTGCAGCACTACATGCCACGAACAGATGTACGTGACATTTTCCGTTCAATGGCATGTGTGTCTGCAGATACACATGTTATGCATAGACTAAAAAGCAGTTGTTCTCCCCCAAAAGAAGCGGTGGCTACCCTGTAGGAGTTGAAGTTGATTGAAATAATGTTTTCAGTACAGCTTGACCAGCATTGGCCTGTTGCTTTGAGAATACATCCACACAGTAGTGCTTTGTAAATGTATGTGGTGTAGACCAGTGGTTCCCAACCTTTTGGCTTCTGTGGACCCCACTTGATCATTACTGGAACCCAGGGACCCCCACTAAATCATTATTGGAATTCGGAGACCCACAATTGAGTCATTACTGAAAGCTGTGGACCTATTCTGATAATATTATTTAATTTTCTAAGCATTCGTGGACCCCCTGAGGAGGTTTTGCGGACCCCCAGTGCTCCCCGGACCACAGGTTGGAAACCACTGGTGTAGACCATGTGGCAGCTTTGCATATGTCTGCCATTGGTATGTTCCCTAAAAATGCCATAGAAGCACCTTTTTTCCTAGTGGAATGAGCTTTAGGGCTTATCAAAAGTTGTCGTTTTACCTTAATGTAACATGTTTGAATACATTTAACAATTCATTTAGCTAATCCTTGTTTAGAAATAGGATTTCCTTTATATGGTTGTTGAAAAGCAATGAAAAGCTGTTTAGTTTTTCTAAACTCTTTTGTTTTATCCACATAATACATTAGAGCTATTTTAAGGTCAAGAGTGTGAAGGGCTGTCTTAGCAGTTGAATCTGGCTGTGGGAAGAAGACTGGCAACTCCACGGTTTGGTTAACGTGAAAAGGGAAGACTACCTTTGGCAAGAATTTTGGATTAGTTCTAACAACTTTATGCTTGTGTACTTGGAAAAAGGGTTCCTCCAGAGTGAATGCTTGTATTTCACTCACTCTTCTTAATAAAGTAATTACTATTAAAAAGCTACTTTCTAAGTTAGAAATTGAATCTCACACGAATGCATGGATTTCAATGGTGGCCCCATTAGTCTTGTGAGTACAATATTTAGATTCCAAGCAGGAACTGGTGGGATTCTTGGTGGAATATTACATTTTAGTCCCTCCATGAAGGCTTTAATAACTGGAACTGTAAAGAGAGAAGTATGTTGTAGATTTTGTAAGTATGCTGATATAGCAGTAAGAGAATTTTAATAGATGAGAAAGCTAAATGTGCCTTTTGCAAATGAAGTAGGTAGGATAGGATATCTTGTATAGATGTTGTAAGTGTGTCAATATTTTTAGATGGACAGTAATAAACAAAACGTTCCCAATTCTTAGCATAACATTGTCTAGTTGTAGGCTTGCATGCTTGTTTGAGAACTTCCAAAACACTCTAATGGAAGTTGCAAATATCCAAATTCTATGACTTCAGAAGCCAAATCGCTAAGTTGAGAGCACTGGGATTGGGATGTCTGATTTGACCTTTGTTTTGTGTTAACAAATCCAGTCTGTTTGGAAGTTTGCAGTGAGGTACTACAGACAGATCTAGGACTGTTGTGTACCAATGTAGTCGTGCCCACGTGGGGGCTTTGAGTATCATGTTGAGAGAAGTTTGACACAGTTTGTTGACCAGAAATGTAATTAGTGAGAGGGGGGAAAAGCATAAGCAAAAATCCCTGACCAGTTGATCCATAGAGCATTGCTCTTGGAAAGAGGGGGTGTGGGTGCCTGGATGCGAAGTTTTGGCATTTTGCATTTTCGCTTGTTGCAAAGATGTCTATTTCTGGGGTCCCCGAACTCTGAAAGTACTGTTGAAGTACCCGAGAGTGACTCTCCAATTCGTGTATCGGTTGGTGTGTCCTGCTTAGCAGATCTGCTAGCTGACTGTGAATTCCTGGGATGTATTCTGCTAATAAGTAAATATGATTGTGAATCGCCCATTTCCAAATTGTTTAGGCTAGAAGGGACAGTTGAGATGAATGTGTTCCCCCTTGTTTCTTCAGATAGTACATGGTTGTCATTTTATCTGTTTTTGTCAAGACAGCTTTGTGTTTGAGAAGGGGTTGAAATGCTTTTAGGGCAAGGAACAGAGCTAACAATTCTAAATGGGTTATGTGATAAGTTAACTGTTTTGAGTTCCACTCCCCCGGTATGGTAAGGTTGTTGAGATGAGCTCTCCAACCTATCATTGAAGCATCTGTTATTGTGGTTTGAGGCACAGGGTCCTGAAATGACCGCCCCTTCATTAAATTGCTGAGATTCCACCATTGAAGGGACTTGTGCATCTGGCCGTCGAACAACAATATATTTTGCAACTGACCCTGTGCCTGAGACCATTGTTGTGAGAGGCACTGTTGAAGTGTTCTCATATTTAATCTTGCATGCGGTACTATTGCTATGCAACATGCCATCATTCCCAATAATTTCATGATAAATCTTACTGTGTAATGTTGATTTGACTGCATTTGTGGTATGAGGTTTTGGAAAGCTTGTATACTTTGTGTATTTGGATAGGCTAGGGCTTTTTATGTATTGAGAATTGCACCTAGGTAAGGTTGACCCCGTGCTGGTTGAAGATTAGATTTTTGGTAATTTGACAGTGAACCCTAGTGTGTGAAGGGTTTTTATTGTGTATTGAGTGTGTTGTTGACATTGTATAATAGTGTTTGATTTTATTAGCCAACCGTATTGATAAGAAAAAACATGTATGTGTTGTCTTCTTAGATAAGCTGCTACCACTGCTAGACATTTTGTGAATACTCTTGGAGCTGTTATGCCGAATGGTAAAACGTTAAATTGGTAATGCTTTCCCGCTATCACAAACCATAGGTATTTTTGGAGAGCTGGATGTATGGGGATATGAAAATACGCATCTTTGAGATCTAATGCAGTCATTTAATCTTGTTTTTGTAGTAATGGAATGACCTCCTGCAGAGTTACCATGTGAAAGTGTTCTGACAGGATATATAGATTTAGTGCTCTGAGATCTAGAATGGGTCTGAGAGTGCCATTCTTTTTAGGAATGAGGAAGTATAGTGAGTATACCCCTGTTCCATGTTGAGATTTTGGAACTAATTCTATTGCCTTTTTTTGCTAGTAGTGATTGTACTTCTTGTTGTAACAGAACGTTGTGTTCTGGGGACAGCCTGTGGTAACGAGGAGGAATGTTTGGAGGGCTAGAAATCAATTCTAGGCAATAACTATTGCGGATAATTTAAAATACCCATTGGTCTGTGGCAATATTTTGCAAATGGGAGTGGAATTGCTGCAGTCTGCCCCCCCCCCCCCCCACAGGAGATGTGTGGGGTTGTGGTATGCTTATGGAGTCACTTTCTTGATGGATGCACTAACACTTTTTGAGGCCTGGAATGTTTCTCTGGCTCTGAAGAGTTGGCCTCTACAGAAACCTCTAAATGTTCCTCTTTGGTATTGGTGTTGTTGGCCCTTTTTAGGCTGGGAGATGGAAGCATCTCTAGATTGGGGCTTGAAGCATCCCCTAAATTGCTGTTTATGAAAGGAGCCTCTATAAGGTGTTGTGTATAGAGCTCCCATTGCTTTTGCAGTGTCTGAATCTTTCCAGAGTTTCTCGATTGTTGTGTCAACCTCAGGACCAAATAGATGTTTTTTGTCGAATGCCTTATTTAGTACTGCTTGTTGTATTTCTGGCTTGAAACCAGAAGATCTTAACCATGCACGTCTATGTATGGTTATAGCAGTATTTACGCTCCTAGCTGCTGTATCTGCAGCATCAAGAGCAGACCTTATCTGGTTGTTGCTTATTGCCTGATCTTCTTCCACAATTTGTTGAGCCCTTTTTTATGTTTTTTTGTCAAGTGTTATAATAATTCCTGCATTTCATCCCAGTGTGCCCTATCATATCTTGCTAGCAAGGCTTGTGAATTGGAAATGCCCCATTGGTTATCTGCCTGAGTAGCTACCCTCTTGCTAGCAACATCAAACTTCCTGCTTTCTTTGTCAGGGGGAGGGTTATCCCCGGACTATTGGCTATTGGCCCTTTATCTGGCAGCACTAACAGAGTCTGGAGGCACCTGATGCGTGATATAAGCTGGATCTGTAGGTCCTGGCTTGTATTTTTTGTCTATATGTGGTGTTCAAATCCTAGCCTTAACAGGTTCCTTAAATATTTCGTCTACATGCCTGATCATGCCAGGCAGCATTGGTAGGCACTGGTAGCTTGAATGCGTGGAGGACAGTGTATTGAAAAGGAAATCCTCTTCTAAAGGCTCACTATGCATAAGTACCCCATGGTACCCAGCTGCCCTAGAGATGTCCTGTGTGTATGCAGTTGTATCCTCTGGTGGCGAAGGTTTTGAAGGATAGAGGTCTGGGTCATTTGTTGGTATGGGATCTGGATCATACAGATCCCAAGGATCAATTGTATCACCATGCGAATAAGTGTGGGAGTGAGTCAGTGAAGGCAATGGTGATGGGCTAACAGGTGGTGAAAAATAAAGCTGTGGTGAATGTGGTGGAGAATTTTGTAAGGGTAATGGCTTCTCCTTCCTTTTAAAAATCTTTGCTGGTGGTGGAGCAGTATCCAACTTTCTTTTTGTTTGAGGAGGAGGTGCAGCAATGATCCTCCCAGTCTCTTTGTGGATATGAATTTTGATTGTTTCTTGTCCATGATTTCAATTATAGGCTGAATTTCAGAATCTTCAGAAATATATTCTGATGTTTTTGGCAATTTAGAGGAGTGTTCTTCGAATGTCTTTGATCTCTGCTTTAAACAGCTCGGAAGTCCTTGTTCCTCTGTAGACGAATATTTTTTCGGCCCGAAGCTGACAATTTTTCGGTCCCGAAAGTACAGCCTGTTGTTTCGGCTCCGAAGTGGTTGTCTAACTTTTGACACTGAAGAGTGTGGACACCTGCTCGGCTCGGATGTGGAGCTTTTGGACAATTTGCTCGACTCCAGCATCGAAACCGGTGTGGCCTTTATCGGCGCCGAACCCGAAGGCCGGTCGCCGACGATTTACTTTCGGATGTAACCATGGCTCTCCGGCAGTGGTGCACCCAAGAACTTAGATAGTCTTTCGGTAGTGGGCGTAGGGGCAGTTGTACTCACATGCTAAGCCGCGGTGAGCTGTTGGCTATCTTCCTCAGAGTCTTCCTCAGAGTCGGTGTCCTGAATGGAAACTGCCATCTGGGCCTGTTCTTTTTCTACAGTTTCGACGTACCCTGTATTTTTCGACACCATCTCCAGTCTTCTGGCTCTCCGGTCACGCAGCGTCTTTTTCGACCGGAACAATCGACAGGCTTCACAGTCCTCTTCTCGACGGTCGGGAGAGAGACAGAGATTACATACCACGTTTTGATTTATATATAGAAATTTTGTGTGGCATCAAGGACAGAATCAGAATGGAATCTGATCCATCAGGCTTCGGCGTGGTAGGCCTAAACAGGCTAGAGTTGGGCGCACGCACCCAAAAGGGTGTTTTCTGGTTTTCAACGGTACTATTGGCTCGACTATAGATGGAAACGCGATCGAAACAATACTGACGCACAAATAAAGTTATATAAACTTTCCGAATCGAAAATCTCTGAGCGAGAGGAAACACGTCCAAACCAGACAGCAAAAAGAAAACAATCTAACAAAGGAGTCGATTCCCATGCGCACTATGGCCGAGAGGAGGAGTCACTTGATCCTGTGACCCGAAAAAAGACTTCTTCGAAGAAAAACAACTTGTAACACTCCGAGCCCAACAATAGATGGTGGAAGCTATGCATAGCATGTGTATCTGCAGCTACACATGCCATCCAACATGTTGGAAATGGGGTCTTTATTTGGCAGTCGGTTTGCACCCTGTCCAAGTAGGGACCCTCAGTCTAATACGGATAAAGGAGATACCCGCTCAGATAACCCCTGCTCACCCCCTTGGTAGCTTGGCACGAGCAGTCAGGCTTATCTCAGAAGCAAAGTGTAAAGCATTTGCACATAACACACAGTAATAAGTGAAAACACTAAAAAAAAGGACACCACACCAGTTTTAGAAAAATAGCTAATATGTATCTGTGTAAAACAAGACCAAAACGATAAAAATCCAACATACAGTGTTAAAGATATGGATTTAGCAAGATTTACTCAAAAATACAGTTTCTTAAAGTTGATAGCTCCACCTGGGTCTATCACGGCATTGCGATCAATAAAAGCAATAGTTTAGGCCGGCCGCAGCGTCGCAGGCCAGCTACACAGTCTGGGAGACCCGCACACAGTACCTTTGGAATTGCAGGGCGTCGTGATCCCCGCAGTGAGCTCTGGAGAGCGGCGTCACTGGCATCGCAGTGTCGGTTCCGGCGTCAGTGCAGGAATTGTCAGTGTCTTAAAGTCACAAGCGTTGCAGATTGAACTCCGGGCTGATGAAGTCAGGAGCCCTGGCATGAATGGTGTCGGGGCTGCGGTGCGAAGCGGAACGATGCGACGTGCGGTGCGCATAGGTCACGGTGCAGGCAGCAGATCAATGACTGCGTCCAGCGGCGTCGTGAGACTAGGGCTGCGGTGTAAAGCAGGGTGGTGCGAAGTGCGTTGTCAACAGGTCACGATGCAGGCAGCAGCGGCGGCGTTGCTAAAGAGCTGTGTTCGGTAGGTCCAAGCCGGTGCTATGGGATGGGATGGTGCTTGGGGACCCTCACGAGCGGTGTCTACAGGCCACGGTGCAGGCAGGGACGCCTGGTGACGACACTTGAGTCGATGGTGCTGGCGTCGGAGGACCAGGGCTGCACTGTGGGACAGGACGGTGCTTTGTGTACCTCACAAGCGGTAATCGATAGGCCACAGTACAGGCAGCGGCGCCGGTGTCAGCAGTAGCGTCGCCATCGGGGATGCCCAGGCTGCAGTGTGAGCCGGCGATGCCATAGTACGGGGCCCACAGCTCACGGTGCGAGCAGTGGCTCTGTGAAGTCATTCGATGACTGTGTCGGTGAGACCAGGGTCACAGTGCAAAGCAGGGCAGTGCGGCTCCGTATGGCATCAGCAGGTCACGGTGCAGGCCAGCGGCGTCGTTGACGGAGTCAAGGTGGTTTTTCTCCTTGAACAGCACAAAACACACAGTTCCCAGTGCTGTAGGAAGAGGAAACTGTAGACTTTGATATCCCTGAGACTTCCAACAGGAGGCAAGCTCTACTCCAAGCCTCTGGAGAACTTTTAAACAGGACATACAGCAAAGTTCACCCTTTTCACTCTTTTCAGGCGGAAGCAGCAACTGCAGGCCAGTCCAACAAAGCAACACAGCAAAGGGACAGTACTCCTCCTCCAGCTCTTCTCCTGGGCAGAGGTTCCTCTTGATTCGAGAAAGATTCTAAAAGTCTGGGGTTCTGGGTCTTCTTCTTATACCCCTTTCTGCCTTTGAAGTTGGCAAACTTCAAACCAAGTCTCAGGTATTTGTGAGATCCTTCCTTGTCCAAGCCAGGCCCCAGACACAGACACAGACCAGGGGGGTTGGAGATTGCATTGTGTGAGGGCAGGCCCAGTCCTTTCAGGTGTGAACCACCACTCCTCCCTCCCCTCTATCTCAGATGGCTCATCAGGATATGCAGGCTACACCCCTGCCTCCTTTGTGTCACTGTCTAGAGAGGTGCAAAACAGCCCAACTGTCATACTGATCCAGACAGACAATCCACAAACAGGTAGAGTCACAGAATGGTTTAAGCAAGAAAATGCCTACTTTCTAAAAGTGGCATTTTCAAACAGACCATTTCAAAACCAACTTCACTAAAAGATGTATTTTTAAATTGTGAGCTCAGAGACCCTAAAATCCAAATTTGTATCTGCTCTCAAAAGGAATCTCTGCTTTAAGAATATTTAAAGGCAGCCCCCATGTTAACCTATGAGGGAGATAGGTGTTGCACAATGAAAACCGAATTTGGGAATATTTCACTGTTAGGACATATAAAACACTCTAGTATATGTCCTACCTTAAACATACACTGCACCCTGCCCCTGGGGCTACCTAGGGCCTACCTTAGGGGAGCCTTACATGTATAAAATGGGAAGGTTTAGGGCTGGCAAGTGGGTACACTTGACAATTCGAACTGGCATTTTAAAACTGCACACAGACACTGCAGTGGCAGGTGTGAGCCATTTTTAAAGAGCTACTAATGTGGGTGGCACAACCAGTGCTGCAGGTCTACTAGTATTCTTTGATTTACAGGCCCGGGGCAGCTCTGGTGCACTGTACTAGGGACTTACCAGTAAATCAAATATGCCAATCATGGATAAACCAATCAATAGTACAATTTACACAGAGATCATATGCACTTTAAAAAACTGTTTTAGCTCTGGTAAAGTGCCCAGAGTCCTAAAGCCAACAAAAACTGGTCAGAAAAATTAGGGAGAAGGAGGCAAAAAGACTGGGGGGGGGGGTGACCCTGCAAAAAGGGCCAGGTGCAACAATAGATAGATATACATACATTTATTTTAAAGGGGAGGGGAGCCATCTGTCCCTTCACCTTGAGCCTCATCAGGTCTTGGGAACCCCATGACCCAGGGCCATATCTAATATCTAATTCAAAGGGATGGGAGGGCCTTTGTGGCTCCCCTTCCAGAGCCTATAATGGCCATGGGGACACCACCGCCCAGGGCCAGGTATATTATTTATGGGTATGGTGACACATAGCCCCCCTCTCTCAGCCATTTTCAGACTCAGGGACCCCATCCCCCAGCGTGCCAATGTGTAAATTAAAGGGAGAGGGGGGTCGCAGGGCCAAAAACAGCTCGAGCGGGAGGCCATGCAGCACCTCCCCTTAATTAAACAACATGCTCCGGGTCACAATTGTTTTGTTTCAGTCCCACAGGATCATGGCAACATTTTTTTTATTTTTTTATATTTTGGCCCAGGGGCAGGATGCCCCCCCCATTGTCACTTTTTTAAGTTAAAGTTCAGGACAGGTAATCCTGTTGTCCCTGCCAGCAACATTTTTCTGATGCTGCTGGCAGCCAATCAGAGGACTCGCGCCCGCTGGAGCCTAACAGGAGAGAATTGGCCGAAGGGGGGGAAAAATCTCCCGAAGCCAATCAGCATACTCAATTTTATTGTCACTTCCGCAAGACTCTTCTATACTCAACTGTCCAGATATACAATTTTTTTTTTAATACCTTAATT
Source organism: Pleurodeles waltl (assembly GCF_031143425.1). NCBI lineage: Eukaryota > Metazoa > Chordata > Amphibia > Caudata > Salamandridae > Pleurodeles > Pleurodeles waltl. Next base: position 82,501,460 of record NC_090444.1, read on the forward strand.
TCTCAAACTACTGAACGCATTTACACTAGATCACAAAAAACACAATCAGCGCACCAAGATATAGCTTCTTGTCAAATTTGGTATAATTCCATTCTGCAGTTTTTGCTGTAACTCTGCGTAAAGAAGTCCATGGGAAGTGTATGGACATTTTGCGTTTTGGGGCCCCCCCCCTTTTTTTCCCCTCGGCCCCTACTTGACGGATCACCCCCAAACTTTCTATTGACAAACTACGCAAATAAGAGCACTTTTTTTGAAAGTTTAGTGGAGATTTGTCAAATGGTGTAAAAAGGATTAGAAACATAAAAAAGGCATTTCCTTTGAAAACTCTGACCTAACTATTGCTACCCAGTGGCGACTGCCACTGAAAAATACTAAATATATATATATATATGGGTACAGAGCTAGATATTCAAATGAAGGTAATTAAGCCTGGCCAGAGTCGCAGACGGGTGTATTTATGTAAAGTGTCCTCGTTAGCTACCGCAAGGAAGCGTAGGCAAACTTGCGCTTCATAAATAATTAATAACGTGTTACTAAGCACCAAATGTTAGGGTAAGCGCGGTGTACGGCAAGCACTAGGCTTCGGCAACGAACAGCAGACAGTTTGTTGTGGGCTGTGCTGGTGTATTGACGGTAAGGGAGGGAGAAGGCCTTTGGGTGGGACAAGAAATCAATTCATAGAACCGGTAACGCCAGAAATCCTATTGTACCTATTGTATGGTTCATACCCTTCAGTATATCAGTGTTCCTCAGAGACTACACAATGATTTTACGTAGTCATAAGCCTGAAATACCGACGTTTACGTTTTGTAGGTGTGCGAGCAGGAGCACGGCCAGGGTATGATCAATCATCGTGCACTTTTAGACAACATGGAAAGATGCACTCCCTCGTGCGAACACAAGGTGGTGGCAGACTCCTAAAGATTGACAATGTAAGGAGACATGCATCAGATTAGATAGAGCACCTTTACTTCCTTACAAGGAAGGATGAATTCTGGACTCGCAGCTTCATTCTGTGAAGCACCCATGAATATTAAAGTCCGTGCACCTTTGTATGTCTTGAAGGTCTGGCGAGGGTGAGCTAAAATAGTGTGAAGCGCCTTCCTAGACTAAGCTTTATTACTTCAAGAAGGCAATGAAAAGATGCTCACCGTCAATATAGTGCCTCAATCCTTGGTGTTAGGACGACGATTCAGCTATCCTTCGGTTCCTCTTCTTCAAACAATAGCTACCGGCCATCGATCAGCAAACTCGCCCTACCGTGAGGCGCTGCATCACCTGGGTAAACAGTCTAGTATATTCGTGTCATCTCGATAGGAAAAACTCACCTCTAGGACGGTGCTTTCCAAACTTCAGAACCACGACCGCCTTTGTATCATAACAATTACGACCCACCTAGCTTTAGCGAACACAAGGCAGGTGATTTTGCAATGTAACTAAAGCGTCCAGTGGTAGATCACCGTCATTTACAGACGGGCACATTTTCCATTGAGATGGCCACTACCTTTACATACACATACAGTTTTACTAATACAATTATTTAGTACACAAATGACAATATGTAGAAATAGGGTTTCAGTGAGTATTTATCATTTGCGCATCACCAAGAAAAAGTGTCTTGATTTGTTTTGATCCTATTAAAATATGTTTCCACCACACTTCAGAATTACAAAAACAGTCCTTCATTATTGCTTTTGGAACTGTTTAATGTGTACAGTTCATCTACCGTTGTTTTTTGTTGTGTTACAAAAATGACATCCTACAGCCTTTACTTACACTCTGACTGAAAACAGTTTATTCAAGGAGGGCAACAAAACCATATCAGTGACTTGGAGAGACTGCCTCTCAGAAGCCATGTAACACCCATTTCCAAAGGGAGAGGGTGTGGCCTCACACTCCAAAATGAAATTCTTTGTTCTGCCTTCCTGGGTTTGAGCTGGTCAAGTAGCAGGAGGGCAAGAAACCTTTTGTAGGATGGCACCAGTGCGGGTGGCCCAGGAAAACCCTGCCAACTGGTAGGAGCAAAGCTGGCGGGTCCCTCAAGGGAGCCCAAAGAGTGCATTGAATCATATAACCAATACTAGCAACAGTTTTGGGGTATGATTCCGATATGCTTGATACCAAACATACCCAGGTTCGCAGATACAATTATGTACCACAACACAGGTAAAATGGCGTCCCCACATTTACGAAGTCCAGGAAAATGGAGCTGGAGTTCGTAGGGGCCCCTCTGCTTCTGCAGGAGTGCCCTCACACACAGGTGTACCCTGCCTTCTGGGCTAGGAGGATCCGCCATAGGGATGAATTGCAGTGACCTGGTGCAGTGACCAGTAGTGAAAGGGTAGGGAAATAAGTTACTTACCTGTAACAGTAGTTCTCCAGTATTGGAATCTTTCATAGATTCACATGCTTGAATCCTTCCCCGTCGTCGAGATGGGAGCCCCCGGTACATCAAAACAGCAATACATATAAGCTACTGCAATGAAAAAAGGCCCAAAGGCTTTCACTTTAGTAGCCTATCCTTATCTCTATGAGCAAAAAGGACCAAAGCAAGGTCCAGCCAATCAGGTTTCCCCTCCCTCTAGAACCCTCTTGAGAGGAGCTCGCTTCCCTCAGATTTTCTCAAGCACGAGTGTTAGAGTATCTGAAGAAAACAAGAAACGGTGGGCTTCCCGGAGGAGGAAGGAGGGATCGCATGTGAATCTATGAAAGATTCCAATACTGGAGAACTACAGTTACAGGTAAGTAACTTATATTCTTAGTCCAGTATTGGAACTTTCATAGATTCACATGCTTGAATCAGAATAGAAAGCAGTAATGAAGCACATTGTATAGCATCAATCCATATGTATACCTGTTGTTATATGCATATATAGTTTTATATATATATATATATATATATATATATATATATATATATATATATATATATATATATATAGAGAGAGAGAGAGAGAGAGAGAGAGAGAGAGACAGACATAATCCTGGAACATACATTATCAGCAAAATCATTAAAGAAAACATATTATGTAGGAAATATACAATATTAGATAAGCAATAAATATGACAAAAGAACATTACCTTGAGTAGGTAAAACAAGAAATATCACAGCCTTAAAGGAAGAGACAAATCTATTCAATGTGCGCAAATTAAACTGGGCTGGCGGGAAAAAAGGAATAAAGACATACCGTTACTGGAAAAGATGTCGTAACAACGCTTGTCCTACTGCCAAATCACCTTGCTGAGTTTCCTCTAAACAGTAATGCTTCGCAAAAGTATGTGTTGACTTCTACGTGGCTGCCCTGCAGATATCGTGAATGGGCACTCCTGCAAAAAGCGCCATAGATGCAACCATTTTTCTTGTTGAATGTGCAAGTACAGGATTCTTCAAGGGTTTTCCTGCCGCTGTATGACAATAGTTAATCGCAGAGGCTAACCACCATATAATCCCCTGTTGGATAATGCTCGTCCTTTACACAGAGCACTGAATGCCACAAAAAGTTGGTTCGATTGTCTAAATTGTTTAGTTCTGTCAACATAAAACTTCAGGCACCTCTGAAGTCCAATGAATGCAGGAGATTGCTCCACTGGTGTCGATGGATTAGGAAAATATGACTTCAGTATCACCGGCTGGTTTATATGAAAATCCAACGGGACCTTAGGTATACATTTTGGATTTGTACACAAAATTACCTTGTCCCTTTTGAATTGTAAGAAAGGATCCTTAATAGTAAATGCTTTAATCTCGCTCACTCTTGTGGCTGAGGTAAGAGCGAGAAGAAGAGAGACCTTCCAGGATAGAAACTTCAAATCCGCTTTGTGAATTGGCTCAAACAGTGGTTTCATTAATTGAGACAAGAACAAATTAAGGTGCCATGATGGAGGAGGAGGCCGAACTGGGGGAAAAGACCTGAACAGACCCTTAGGAAGCAGTCTTATTACCCTTGCAGACCACAGAGGAGGGCCGTTCTCTGTACGCCTATAATCGCTGCCAGGTGGACCTTAATCGAGGAAATAGCCAAACCCGATCTGGGCAGGAGGAGAAGATAAGGCAGTATCTGCTGCAGTGATGAAGAAAAGGGATGCACCTGAACTTGTGCACACCATGAGCAAAATCTCCTCCACTTCTGACGATAACATTTGCTGGTACTCTCAGCTGTAGTTCTGGCGAGGATGGCTCTGCAATCCGAAGCGCAAACTCATGGTGTTCAGGAGCCAGGCTGTCAAGTGAAGTGAAGCCGGATCCGGGTGGAGAACTTGGCCCTCGTTCATAGGGAGGGCATCACTGGTAGAGGGATGCTCCGGTTCTGCGAGAGGTGAAGGAGTTCCGTATACCAAAACTGACGAGGCCATGCCGGAGCAATCAGAAGGAGCTTGCAACGTTCAATCTTGATCTTCGCCAGAACTCCTGGTATGAGGGGAATGGCAGGAAAAGCGTAAGCATAAATTCCTGACCATGCCATGGAAAACGCATTCCCCAGAGAGCCCCGATGTTGATCCCAACTTGCGAAGAACCGGCATTTCGCATTCTGCGAGGTGGCGAAGAGATCCAGGCTCGGTTTTCCCCATAGGGAGAAGACTTGATTCAAGACTCCTTGGTCCAACTCCCATTCGTGGTTGGACGATCGGGTTCTGCTCAGGGAATCCGCAATGATGTTCTGTACGCCTGGGACATGTTCCGCTCGAAGGTTTATCTTGTGGTTGATAGACCATTCCCAAATGCGCTGAGATTCTCTCCATAAGAGCAGGGACCTGCTTCCTCCCTGCTTGTTGATATAATGCATTGTTGTTGTGTTGTCCGTACGGATGAGAACTGATGAACCTTTTATTTTTGGAAGAAAAGCGCAAAGAGCTAGTCGAACAGCTTTCAATTCGAGGTAATTGATGTGAAAGACCTTCTGATGTGGCTTCCATTTGCCCCTGACTCGTAGGTGCTGGAGAAAGGCACCCTATCCTTCGAGAGAAGAGTCTGTAGTTATCACCCAAGGAGCTTGTTGGGGAAGAAAAGAAAGTCTCCTCGCTAAGTGAGACTCCTGAGTCCACCAAGCTAGAGGTGATATCATGGGCTTCGTTATTCTGATGACACAGTCGAAAGACCCCATGGATTGCGTCCACTGGAGATCTAACTGTTCCTGTAGGCGCCTCATTTTTAGACAGAAAGGTACCAGTGGAATGCAGGAGGACATCATCCCTAACAGGGACTTGAAGAGGCGAACTGAAACATACTTTCTTTTTAGTAAGAGCTTTCTCAGTCTGTCCTCTGTAGGAGCTGCATTGTTGGTGGAAGTGTCCAGTATTGCCCCTAAAAAAGTTCTCCTCTTTAAGGGCTGGAATGCTGACTTTTTGCGGTTGACCGTTAAGCCCAGGTTCATGAACAGCTCGATGCAAGCGCTCATGGAGTTCCGTGCCTGAGACTTGGATTTGGCTTTCACCAGCCATTCGTCCAGATACGGGAAGACTTGATGGTTCTGACTTTTGAGGAAAGCTGCCACTGGAGCCAAGGATTTGGTAAAGATCCTGGGGGCCGATTTCAGGCCGAAGGGTAAGACTTTGAAATGGAAATGGTCACTGGCTACTGCAAATCTGAGGTACTTTCTGTGGGAAGGGTGAATAGGGATATGGAAATATGCGGCCTGCAAATCGAGGGTGGCCATGTAATCCACTGGATTTAGAAGAGACAGAATGTCTCACAGGGTGATCATACGGAATTATTGTTTCTTGAGATAGGTATTGAGAGATCTCTGAGGTGTAAGATTGGACGCCAACTTTTCCGCTTCTTTTGAACTAGGATGAATCGGGAGTAGTAACCCTTTCTTCTGTCCTGATGTGGAACCCTTTCTATAGCTCCCTTGAGAAGCATGGACTCGACTTCCTGCTTGAGCAGATGAAAGTGCTTCACCTTTCGAGGGAGAGGAGGTTTTGTAGGAGGGTACTGCAGGAATTCCAAAGTATGGCCAAATTGAATGAGATTTAGGACCCATTGGTCTGATGTTATCTTTAGCCAATTGTGAAAGTAGAGGGAAATCCTTCCCCCCAGTCTTGCATCCAGGGGGAGGTTCGTAGCCGGAGACGGTAGCAAGTCATTGTCTACGGCCTGTATCTTTTGGCTGCCTTCCGGCTTTTCCTCTCTGTGAAGCTCTCGAATAAGCCGCCTGCGGAGGCATTCTCTGTTGGAACTGGGGGTTAAAGGAATGAGATGCCGCAGAGACAGATGGGTATCTATACTGTTGGAAGCCTGTTCTATATTATGCATACCCTCGGCCTCTAGCTCCTCAAAAAGGCTGTCTTTTAAACTGTAGGGTGTCAAGAGACCTGGCCGTGTCAGTGCCCGTCTTTATTGACTGAAATGCATCATCAATGTGCTTCCTGAATAGGGCTTCACCATCAAAAGGAAGGTCCAGAATTTTGTTTTGGACTTCGGGTCTAAACGAAGTCGCCCGGAGCCAACCCTGCCTGCTGAGTACGGCAGATCCTGCCATCTGATGGAAAGCTGTGGTGGCGATATCCATAGCACAGTCTATGACTTCAGCAGAAGACCTCTCTCCTTCTTGCAAGACTTTCTTGGCTTCCAATTTAAAATCCTCTGGCAGTTGATCCAGACAGGGCGCAATGTCCGCCCATAGCTGTCTATCATAGCTGCCTTAGATGGCCAAAGAATTAGAAGCCCTTATAATAAGCGAAGCCATCAAAGAAAACCTTTTTCCTATATCATCTAGCCTCCTACCCTCCTTGAATGGTGCAGCAGAGATTGGCGCTGAAGGGTTCCTGGATCTACGCTGTGCCACCTGGGCAATAACTGAGTCCGGTCTAGGATGTCCAGTGAGGCTGGCCGGAGAGTCTTCCGGTGCCTTATATTTTTTGTCAAGGCAAGGTAGAACCGGGGTGACCGTCGCCGGGTTCTTCATTACCCTGATGTCCTCATCCCAAATATAGTCCACAATTGGCATGGATTTTAAACTTTCCTGAAATGGTTCCTTGAAATCATACAAGGAGCAGTCCATCTGTTTCGTGGGCATGGGCCGCTCAAACCTCTTTGCAGCTCTTTCTAGCAAGTTGTGAAAACCCCGATGTCACCAGGAGGGGAATCCACAGGAACCAGAGAGGGTGAGGACGGAGTAGGAATTCGATAATCATCCCACTCTGTTATGGCATCCGGCAATTCTCCCTCCTCTCTGTCATCATCATCATCAGAGGAGGAGGACAAATCCTGTGTAGGGATGGAAACTGGTGTACGTGGTGGCACATGCAATGGCTGGACCCCTGGATGAACCAGAGTAGAAGGAAGTGGCACAGAGGGCACGATAGAAGGCTGCTGAACGTCCGAGCCAGCTGGAGGAAACCGCCTTCTATAGTCATCCAACATCAACTGCAAATCCGCTATGAGCGACCCTGGCAAATAAATCATCTGCTCCTGATAGGGATACTGGTGTGAGTGTGGATAATATGAGTGAGGACCATGCTATATGTCCTCCTCTAGATCCTGGAACTTGACATGCAGTTCTGATAGGCTATGAGCAATCCCAAAAGGACCTTCATTATCTGAATCCTCTTGTTCCAATAGATGTGTAGGTACCAAGGCTAATACCCTATTTGGAGATGTCACCAATGGCAAAAGGAAATCAGACTTCCTATGTCCTTTAACTCTCGTCGACGATGCAACGGCAGCGCCGACGGGATCATCGGAGACATCACAGACGATGGAGAAATTCTCGTCGATGAGGAAGCTGACAACGGTAGAATCATCGGAGACTGTCTCACCGGCAGCAGCGTCAACAGAGGAGAGCTGATGGGCGAAGTGACCACAAACGCCGTCGACAAGGACGTCGTCAAAATGATCGTCGTTGAGGAAGACGCCGCTGTAGAGACTGTAGATGTTGTCGCAGTCAACGACGAGGCTGTAAAGAAACCTTTAGACCCTGCTGTCGACGGTGCTCTCATCGACGATGTCGTCGTCACAGATTCTTCAGATGGCTTCTTAAAGACATGTTCTACCACAGGAGGTGGCGTTGGAGGCTCAGAAAAGGCTCTTTTGCTGCACTTTGAGGAGACAGAACGTTCTTTAGAGTGTCTTTTAGATGAAACAGAACTCCTGTGAGAAGAATTGGAAGGACTGCCAGCTTTAGAAGACACCTGTTTGGTCTTTTTATGAGCCTTTCTAGGTAGACCCTCAGAATTGTGGGCTTGAGGAGATCTGTCTCTTTTCTGTAGTTTTCTGGAGGAGGTTGAAGATTGCTCACTGTCAGAACAAGACACTGGGTTTGATCTGGATTTTAACTTCTGGAGCCAAATCAGTAGCCTACCCTCTCAGTCTCTGAGGGTTTTGTTGGAAAAGGTCCTGCAAACCTTGCAGTCTTTGGCTACATGGTCAGGATAGAGGCAATAAATGCAGTCCTGGTGTGGGTCTTCAAAGTGAAGTTTTTCTTCCCACAGGTCTTACAGGCTCTGAAAAGACCTTTCTTTTCCTTATCTGACATGATGAATCTCCTCAAAATAGAGCTCTTTTAAGTAAAATAAGAAGATGACACCTTATTTGCTGAAGAAATCCTCTTTTGTGAAGAAAGAGTAGCAGAAATAATCTTCCCTGGAGATTTGGCTGAGCAGAGCTCAATGGAGACTCCCTAGCACAATGTGTGGTAGAAAATCTGAGGGAAGGGAGCTCCTCTCAGGAGGGTTCTAGAGGGAGGGGAAGCCTGATTGGCTGGGCCTTGCTTTGGTCCTTTTTGCTCATAGAGATAAGGATAGGCTACTAAAGTGAAAACCTTTGGGCCTTTTTTCATTGCAGCAGCTTATATGTATTGCTGTTTTGATGTACCGGGGGGGCCCATCTCGACGACGGGGAAGGATTCAAGCATGTGAATCTATGAAAGTTCCAATACTGGAGTAAATGCACCTTTTCACGCAGGCTGCAATGGGAGGCCTGCAGACACATTTTGCATGGGCTTCCATGGGTGGCATAATATATGCTGCAACCCCTTGCGCCCCAATGCCCTGGCACTGGCACTGGGGTCCTGGTTAGCAGGATCCCAGTGAACACAGTCATTACACACTGACAGCAGGAAAAATGTGGGGGTAACCATGCCAAAAAGAGGGTACTTTCCTACATCATGGAGCTACGCAAACTGAAATGCACCGCAAAATGTGAACATCAAAGCACATGAGCAGTGCACACTTAATTCCACACAGCAAATTTTGTTTCGGAGACCCATGCCAGGACTCACCTTTTCCTTATATTCTAGTTGATGTTGTTTTGTTTTGCCTGCTTAATAAACGCAACACTGCAACTACCAGCATGCAAAGAAAAGCAGGATTAGATAACTTATTTCAGCTTGAAGAATTCTGGTCAAACTACAGTGTTATCGCACAGCATGACTGCATGATGTCTTAATACATGCCAGAACAAGAGCAGTGCAGCCAGTGCAATGTTCACAGGCAGCGAAAAGTACTCATTACAAATTCCCCTCACTGCACAGCAGCTTATGAATTATGTCCATGGGCATTTGTGCATGCTGTGTTGTGAGCCTTGAGAGCTGCAAGCATATGCTGTGCAGTCAGAACACTGTTGCCACCCTAATGAACGTAGGTGCGCAGTTGTATGCTGAGATGCAAGAGAAGAGATCACCAATGGGAAGGTCTACAGTGGTGTTTAATTCTGCATCACGCTGGCCTTGACGCATGTGGTGTCAGCAGTAGCGTGTACAGTGCCACTGACAGTAAGAGGCCAGCATTGGAACGCAGCCTCGATCATTGGTGACATCCAAATGATGTCCAGGAGATTGTGCTTTCCTACTATATCTATTTACAAATTTGGATAGAAAAAATGCACTTTGATACAGAGCTTCCGCATGCACTATCCCTTACCACTTTTTGGATGGAATATAAAAGTCTACTTTTAGAATAAGAACTGCAAGGTGCTACCTTGCCCTTAGATACAAAGTACCACTCGGGCTACAGTGATTTGTAAACAGTGTGATTCTCTCGCGCCATGCTACCATGTAATAAAACAGACAATGGACTTAATTTGTTGTGTGTTCTGGTTAATGAAATAGTGGTTGCTATATTTACACAAACGCACCAGGGTAGAGCATGGACAACAACATCAACTGAGTCAAAAAAACAAATGGATCACATATGGATTAATTAGATCTAACTATGTAAGTTAATTACACAGAAAGAAATTTCAAAAGAACAAAACAAACAGACGTACATGTGCAACAATTATTTAACCGTTAGGGTGCCTGGGGCGAGCTGGTCTCATCCTCCCACACGGTTCCAGTGGGCCTCCCTCCCAAACCCACCAGTCAGGGATGGAAGGGGAAAATCGCTTCCCCTTCCACCCTCGACCCCCCCCCCCCCCTCCTCCTCAGCAATCTGATGACGTCAGCGGGTTCACAGCGCGCTGTCATCTAATGCGGCTGAGGACGCGCTTAACGCCATTTGCTTCCAGCACGTTAGGAGAGAGGGCGCGTATATGGTGAGTCCTTTTCCTGGGGGATGATTGGAGGTGGAAAACAGACACAGGGGGAAAGGAAATAGTTTTTCCTTTCCCCCTGTGCCTGTTTTCACTGAATTAGGCATTTTCCTTTTAGTTTATTTTGGAGAGCGACCCCTTGGGCAAGTGTCGCTCCCCTGGGGGCATACGTTGTTTCAGACCCCCTCTTCCCCCCCGGGGTGGGGAGGTCGAAACCTAGTAGACACCAGGAATTCTGTTTAAAATAATGTTTTCGGGCAGCAACCGCTTAGGCAAGGGTCGCTGCCCTGGGGGCAATAATTTTTTATATGTTTTGGCGCCCCTGGGGCTAGATCAGCCATGTTTGTGGCCTATCTTGCCCCAGGGGCTGTGTATGTGTGTTTTGTGTCTTGGGGGCACCTTTTGGGCAAGGGTCGCCCCTCCCCAAAAGGGGGGACATTAGTGTTGGCCATTTCTGCCCCCCTTGGGGGCAGATCGGCCTATTTTTTTAAGGTCCATCTGCCAAGGGTCGGCAGAAGCCACCAAGACGCCAGGAAATATTTTGTTCCCCTTTGTTTTTTTTGTGCTGGGGCTTTGGCAAGGGTCACCCCCCAAAGGGGGCACAGAACTGTTGGCCATTTCTGCCCTCCTTAGGGGCAGATCGACCTATTTCTTTAGGCCCATCTGTCCCCAAAGGGGGCAGAAGCCACTTAGGCACCAGGGATCTTGTGTGCTTTGTGTGTATGGGGGGGATGGGGGCCTTTGGCAATGGTCACTCCCCCCCGCCCCCCAAGGGAGCACATTACTGATGGCCATTTCTGCCCCCCTTTTGGGGGGGGCTATTTTTTTAAGTCCATCTGCCCCAAAGGGGCAGAAGCCACTTAGGCACAGGCAAAATATGTAAATTCTTGGTGGCTGGGTGTTTGTCAACTGGCGAAGTATTTGTATTTGTGATTGTAACAGTTTATTTCTTCTTTTTGTTCTAGTTCAAAGCTTTTGCTTCCTTTGCTGTAGATCCTTGCAGTTTTGGCAGCAGTTGACCTGCCATTTGCATAGTTGCATGTTTTAGGTAAGTAAAAGTAATTTACTCCTAAGGAGTATTGTTGAAATGCATGAATGACATGTTTGTAGGTGGTGTACTAAATGCAGGATTGTATGTGAAATTTTCCTTAGATTTGTGCACAATGATATTTGTGTTGTCTTATGTCTAATTTGTTTTTCTTTTTTTCTTTTTAGTGGGATATCATTGGTGATTGCTGTGTCTGTGCAGAGTAGTTGCTGGCGAGTCTACCTTTTTCAGGCAAGTGAGTGGTATAGTTTTTTAGTACATAACTCTTTGTGATAAAGCCACACTTTGTTTATTATTTGTTTTAGACAGTGCTGGTTGTTGTTGGCAATCCATTTGTTATAAGAAAGGATCGTGGCTAGCCACAGAGTGACCGCTCAGCAAGTTGTTGGCATGCTTTTTGAGTCGTCTCCTGACCATGATTATGAGACTGACTGTGCATCTGAGGCAGAGGAGGAAGTGAGAGATTCTGGCAGTGAGTTTTCTGTCCGAGAGGAATCTTCTGTTGAGGAGGCCACTCTGAGTGCAGATGAAGGTCCTGTTTTAGAGGAGGACACTGATGTGCCAATAGTGCAGCAGCCTGGGGCTGAAAGGTTTCCCTTTGGAAGACCAGAGACCTGGGTTGCCACAGTTGCCTGCCTTTACTGGACTCCCAGAGTGTAGAGTAAATACGAAAAACTTTTTGCCTGTCAATTTGAGTTGTTTATGGACAATGTATTTTTGGAAGAGATTGTTGAGCAGACTCATTTGTAGGCAGAGCAGTATTTGAGGGACAACACTGCCAGACTCAGGCCTCAGTCTAGAGCTACCTACAAATCTGGAAGATGAAAAAATTCTTGGGTTTGACTTTTTTGATGGGGTTGATAAGGAATCTGTCACTGGCTTCTTATTGGTCAGCTAGTCCCTTGATGGCAACGGCTATATTTCCTGCAACCATGACTCGTAATCGCTATTTGCTTCTTCTTCGAATGTTGCGTTTTGTTGACAATGCTTTAGCCTTGCCATGAGATCACACTGATTGTGACCGTCTTTTTAAGGTTAGCCCTCTCCTTGATCATTTTGTAGATCGGTTTTCAGAGGTGTATGTTCCATGCAAATAAATAAGTGTGGACCAGTATTTCGTCCTGTTCAAGGGGCGTTTGGTTTTTAAGCAGTACAAACCTAGCAAGAGAGCACGGTATGGAATTAAACAGTATATGCTGTCAGAAAGTAGTACAGGATACGTGTATAATTTCCAGGTCTACACTGGTAGGGATTCCAGTACTGTCTCCCCTGGCTGTCTGCCCACTTTTGGAGTTGGCGAGAAAATTGTGCAGGGACCTGGTAGACGACTGTTTAACAAAGGTCACCATTTGTATGTAGATAATTTCTACACTGGAGTGCAGTTGTTCAAGGAGTTGTTCAGATTGGACACAATCCGCTCTAACCGGAGAGGCTATCCAGCTTGTCTGCAAAAAACTTGAGGGGACAGTGCAGTGCCGTGCAAAAGATGAGCTGCTAGCACTGACATTTTCAGACCGGAGGGATGTGTACAAGCTAACTACCATCCATGATGAGAGTAGTTCCCCGGAGAATGTTTGGGGTCAGGTTGCCGAAGTGCGCAAAGCTGCGTGCATTTTGGACTACAAAAAGCACATGGGTGGTGTAGATAGACTAGATCAGAGGTTGGAATCTTACACTGCTCTTCTTAAGTCTTACATGTGGTATAAAAAGTTGGCCATATATTTATTTCATTTGGCAACTTTTAATGCTTTTATTGTGTTCAAGGATTGTTCCCCTGAGTCAAGGATGAAATTTGTTAAATTTCAGGAGTCAGTGATAGAGCCTTATTGTGGTGGAACAGGCAAGAGTTGTAAGAGTAGCAGTGGTGGAGGATGTGGCTAGATTGAAAGATATGCCACTTTCCTGATCACATTCCTCCCACTCCCAAAAAAGACTTGGCCACTAAGAAATGTAGAGCCTGTGCCCAAAGAGGCATCCGGAGGGAGAGCCGGACGTACTGCCCCGATTGCCCTTTGAAGCATGGGCTGTGTGTGGCCAGCTGTTTCAGGAGTTACAACACCAAAAACAAATTGGGGAAATACTGTGAGCATAAACTGCCTGTTTTATATTTTCATATGTTCAGTTTCACGGTTGGCATTTCTGTCATGTAATCAGTTAGAGCATGGGTACTCGCAAGCATTTTCCCAGGGGCCACAAAGTTTGGTCTGTGGTGCGACCGAGGGCCGCATTGATGCTAGAAGCATGCCAATCAAAGGGAGGAGGCGGCTCTGGGTGGGGAGGGTTTGTGGCGTTATGGTGGCGATAGGGGGCAGAAAAGCATATAGATTTAGTAGCTAAATCGCACAATGTGAAACCAGAAAACCTGGCATTAATCCCAGCTTCCCAACTTTACCAAACTGTGTGATCCTAGGCAATTGTTTTATTTCACGTTCCCTTCTTTTTCTTCATTAGTGTATGTAGGAGGACCGCACAATACATCACTTTGGATTGTGCGCTGTGCAAACCATTCTCCTGTGTTTGATTTAATAAACTATAAAGTTGTTCATGTATAATAGCAAATCAGGCCAATCAAAGAGTGCAGATAACATCTGACTTGCCTCTTAGTTCACTATTGGCATTGTTATGAAGGTGGGGGTAAGAATGAATGTTGGGGGTGGGGGAAGAATTAAAGTTTCTGAATTTATGTTTGAAACCTTCGTTTTAAAACAATACTTCTCCATGCACTGTTCGATTAAATGGTTCTGTGTGTAAATGAAATAAAATTTTTAAGAACACTTATAGTTGTAGACATTTGCTGCAAGATTTCTTAAAGAATGAAAGTGTTCCTGCAGTTAAAGCGGTGCAGGACAAATTCCTTACTTTCTTTCCTTATCTTCTATCATGTTTACATAAAGTGTCCCCTGTTAAATCCAGTAAACAGCAGCCTAGTGCTACTGCTGCTCTGGGGGCCGCATGTAAAGGTCAAAAAGGCCGCATGCGGCCCCCGGGCCGTACTATGACTATCACTGAGTTAGAGCTTTTGTGTTTGTAATTTTGTACTTATTTATAATTAGTGGTTTCTTTGTTGTTTAAAAATGAAAAAAAGTGATGGCGGTGTGCATGGAGTGCCGCTTGGCTGGAGGTGTGCGTGGAGTGGCGCTTGGCTGGCAGTGTGTGTGGAGTCATGCTTGGCTGGCAGTGTGCATGGGGTGGTGTTTGGCTGACGGTGTGCATGGGGTGGCGCTTGGCTGGCGGTGTGCATGGGGTGGCGCTTGGCTGGCGGTGTGCATGGGGTGGCACTTGGCAGGCAGTGCCAGCCAAACGTCAGTCCACACACTCCCATCAGCTGTTGTGATTGATGTATCAGGCATGTGGACGTATGTAAGTGATGGGCCCTTGAGTGGCGCGTCTGTTGATGCAAATGTTGTAAAATGTGCTGTGTCCGTGGCTGGCGGCGTCAATGGTCTTATGTATGTCATGTATGAAAGGTGTGTGAATGGACTGTAAAGCGGTTGGTGCCTCGTCGTGGCTTTACAGCTTACAAGTTGAGTCACAGATTCAGTTTTTGGCCTTTCAGTTACTAACAGTGCATTTCATTTTTGTGTTACATCCAAAAAGAAGGGAGGGTCCAAACGAGATAACTTCCTGTATGAAATGCCTTTTTTCTGTGCTGTGGGAGCTTAAACCGGAGGACATGGACCCAAGTACTTCCTTGGTAAAAAACACTACTCTAAATGGTAAGTTCCCACAACTGAGATATCATAATGTTAGTAATAGTATTTCTAATAAGGAAAGGAACAAGCTAAGACTCTTAGGTCCAATTCAGTGCACTTTAATTGATGAAAAAGTGATATGTTCCAATATTTAGGTTTCAGAGTTCAACAAAGTTTCAGCTTCCAAGTTGACACACTTTGATTTGAGAAAGAAAAAGGTGATATATTCCAAAAATTTAATTTCAAGGTTCAGAGGAGTTGCTGCCAAAGTTCAGTAGAGTATCAGCCAACACGTGTTTCGCCCCACACTGCGAATACGCCAGGGCTTTCTCATGGTGTGAAATGTGAGTAATCCGTTATCATGCCAAAATCTCAGTGCTGAAATGCTTATTAGTTGGCAAAAGTGAAGGTGGCGTGTACGTGTTATTATTTCATTTTTGTGAAATCTCCCGTTAATAAAATTTGGTCTACTGAACAATCATTCACCCTTGTGCCAAATCCAACCAGTATGTGTGATAAAAATGTCAAAACCTTCTCCACTGTAATCAGGTGTCGCAGCACACCCATGACACGCTAGGTGTCTCAGGTGGGACCCATGATGAAGCATGCCACCAACTAGGTTGGTGGGTTAGGGGTCTTTTTAACATACCCTAAGTGCGTTTCTTTTCACAATTTTAGTGTTTGGAACATCACAGAATTATGTGGACACATCAAAATGATCTATTACAAAACTACCTGTGTTTGGGGGGTAGGGGAACCTATGTTTTTGGTCCCGGGTGCGGCCTTCATCTAGGGAAACCTACCAAACCCAGACATTTTTTAAAACTAAACACCCCAAGGAGTCCAGGGAGGTGTGGCTTACGTGGATCCCCCAACATTCTCTTACCCAGACTCCACTGTAAACCTCAAAATTTGCTTAAAAATTCATATTTTCCTCACTTTTCCACTTTTCTTTGTAGGATCACCGCTCCCGCACAGAGTTCCTACCCCCCAGCGATCCCCTCAGTCTCCCAAGTAAAATGATACCTCACTTGTGTGGGTCCCCAAAGCAGAGTCAGCTTATGATGTATAAATGAAAAATATGTGCTTATCAACTCGCTGTGCTATCCCCTCAATCTCTACAGGTTTTTGGCCTTTTTCTGTTGCAGGCACCTGCGCCACCCACACAAGTCCAGTATAATTTTTCTCGGGAGACTTGAGGGAACGGTGGGTGGAAGGAAATTTGTGGCTTCTCTCAAATTCCAGAACTTTCTGTCACCGAAATGTGAGGAAAAAGTGTTTTTTTAAGCCACATTTTGAGGTTTGCAAAGGATTCTGGGTAACGGAACGTGGTGAGAGACCCACAAGTCACCCCATCTTGGATTCCCCTAGGGGTCTAGTTTTAAAAAATTCACAGGTTTGGTAGGTTCCCTAAGTGCCAGCTGAGCTAGAGGCCAAAATCCAAAGCTAGGCACTTTGCAAAAAATAGCTCTATCATCTTTGGGAAAATGTGATGTGTCCACGTTGTGTTTTTGGGGCATTTCCTGTCACGGGACTAGGCCTACCCACACAAGTGAGGTAACATTTTTATCGGGAGACTTGGGGAAACTCTGGGTGGAAGGAAATTTGTGGCTCCTCTCGGGTTCCTGAACTTTCTGTCACTGAAATGTGAGGACAAAGTGTTTTTTGAGCCACATTTTGAGGTTTGCAAAGGATTCTGGGTAACAGAACCTGGTGAGAGCCCCACAAGTCACCTCATCTTGGATTACCCGAGGTTTATATTTTTTTTAAATGCACAGGTTTGGTAGGGTCCCTAGGTGCCACCTGAGCTAGAGGATCAAAATCCACAGCTAGCCACTTTCCAAAAAAACACGTCAGATTTCAATGTAAAATGTGTTGTGTCCATGTTGCGCTTTCTGTCTCATGCATTAGGCCTACCCACGCAAGTGAGGTACCATTTTTATAGGGAGACTTGGGGGAACACAGAATAGTAGGACAAGTGTTATTGCCCCTTGTCTTTCGCTGCATTTTTTCCTTCAAAATGTAAGACAGTGTGTAAAAAAAAAAAAAGACTTCTATTTGAGAAATGCCCTGTAATTCACATGCTAGTATGAAGACCCTAGAATTCAGAAATGTGCAAATAACCACTGCTTCTCAACACCTTATCTTGTGCCATTGTTGGAAGTACAAAGGTTTCTTTGATACCCATTTTTCACTCTTTATATTTCACCAAATGAATTGCTGTATACCCGGTATACAATGAAAACCCATTGCAAGGTACAGCTCATTTACTGGCTCTGGGTACCTAGGGTTGTTGATGAACCTACAAGCCCTATATATCCCCGCAACCAGAAGAGTCCAGCAGACGTAACCGTATATTGCTTTCAAAACTCTGACATCGCAGGAAAAAGTTAGAGAAAACATGAAGAAAAATGGCTGTTTTTTCACCTTAATTTCAATATTTTTTTTTATTTCAGCTGTTTTGTTCTGTAGGAAAACCTTGTAGGATACACAAATGACCCCTTGATGAATTCAGCATTTTGTCTACTTTTCAGAAATGTTTAGCTTTCTGGGATCCAGCACTGGTTTCACACCCATTTCTGTCACTAACTGGAAGGAGGCTAAAAGCACAAAAAATAGTACAAATGGGGTATGTCCGAGTAAAATGCCAAAATTGTGTTGTGAAATGTGTTTTTCTGATTCAAGTCTGTCTATTCCTGAAAGTTGGGAAGATGGGGATTTTAGGACCTCAAACCCTTTGTCTATGCCATTTTCAGGGGAAAAAAACACACTTCTTCTGCAGCCATCTTTTCCCCCCTTTATTTTTTTTTTTTTAAAACAACATTTTCGCTGTTTTTTGGCTAATTTCTTGGTCTCCTTCAGGGGAACCCACTAACTCTAGAATCCCTAGGATGTTGGAAAAAAAAGAGGCAAATTTGGCATAGGTAGCTTATGTGGACGAAAAGTTTTGAGAGCCTAAGCACGAACTGCCCCAAATAGCCAAAAAAAGGCCAGGCACCTGAGGGGGAAAAGGCCTGGCAGCGAAGGGGTTAATCAATGAGTGGATTAATCAATCAGTTTGACAAACAAATGAAAATGGGTGCATTTTCTAGTAAGCATCATACACTTGTCGAAAGACAAAACAGCATAATTTACAAAGAACCTCGACTTGTGTATAACGATCCACTCTTATCCTAACTTTATAGGAGAGATAGGCCTTGCTATAGTGAAAACCAAATTAAGCAGTATTTAACTATTAGGACATACAAACCACACCAGTACATGTCCTACCTTTTAAATACCCTGTACCCTGCCCAGGGGGCTAGCTTGGGCCTAGCCTAGGGGTAACTAACTGATAATAAAAAGGAAGGTTTGGGCCTGGAAAGTGGGTGCACTTGCCAGGTCGATGTAGCAGTTTGAAACTGCACTCACAGGCACTGCAGTGGCAGGCCTGGGACGTTTGCAGGGCTACTCATGTTGGTGGCACAATCAGTGCTGCAGGCCCACTAGTAGCATTTGATTTACAGGCCTTGGGCACACCTGGTGCACTATAATAGGGACTTATTGGTGAATCAAATATGTCAATCATGGATAAACCAATCACCAATATATTTTAGACGGCGGGCACATGAACTTTAGCACTGGTTGTAGGAAAGTACCATCTTGCCTGGCATGTTACCCCCATATTTCACTGTATATATGTTGTTTTAGTTGTATGTGTCACTGGGACCCTGCCAGCCAGGGCCCCAGTGCTCATAAGTGTGCCCTGTATGTGTTACCTGTGTTATGACTAACTGTCTCACTGAGGCTCTGCTATCCAGAACCTCAGTGGTTATGCTCTCTCATTTTCTCTCCAAATTGTCACTAACAGGCTAGTGACCAATTTCACCAATTCACATTGGCATACTGGAACACCCTTATAATTCCATGGTATATGGTACTGAGGTACCCAGGGTATTGGGGTTCCAGGAGATCCCTATGGGCTGCAGCATTTATTTTCCCACCCATAGGGAGCTCTGACAATTCTTACACAGGCCTGCCCTTGCAGCCTGAGTGAAATAACGTCAACGTTATTTCACAGCCATTTACCACTGCACTTAAGTTACTTATAAGTCACCTATATGTCTAACCTTTACCTGGTAAAGGTTGGGTGCTAAGTTACTTAGTGTGTGGGCACCCTGGCACTAGCCAAGGTGCCCCCACATTGTTCAGGGCAAATTCCCCGGACTTTGTGAGTGCGGGGACACCATTACACGCGTGCACTATACATATGTCACGACATATGTATAGCGTCACAATGGTAACTCCGAACATGGCCATGTAACATGTCTAAGATCATGGAATTGTCACCCCAATGCCATTCTGGCATTGGGGAGACAATTCCATGATCCCCCGAGTCTCTAGCCAGACCCGGGTACTGCCAAACTACCTTTCCCGGAGTTTCACTGCAGCTGCTGCTGCTGCCAACCCCTCAGACAGGTTTCTGCCCTCCTGGGGTCCAGCCAGGCTTGGCCCAGGAAGGCAGAACAAAGGACTTCCTCAGAGAGAGGGTGTTACACCCTCTCCCTTTGGAAAAAGGTGTTAGGGCTGGGGAGGAGTAGCCTCCCCCAGCCTCTGGAAATGCTTTCATGGGCACAGATGGTGCTCATTTCTGCATAAGCCAGTCTACACCGGTTCAGGGATCCCCCAGCCCTGCTCTGGTGCGAAACTGGACAAAGGAAAGGGGAGTGACCACTCCCCTGGGAGGTGCCCAGAGCTCCTCCAGTGTGCTCCAGACCTCTGCCATCTTGGAAACAGAGGTGCTGCTGGCACACTGGACTACTCTGAGTGGCCAGTGCCAGCAGGTGACGTCAGAGACTCCTTCGGATAGGCTCCTTCAGGTGTTGCTAGCCTATCCTCTCTCCTAAGTAGCCAAACCTCCTTTTCTGGCTATTTAGGGTCTCTGCTTTGGGGAATTCTTTAGATAACAAATGCAAGAGCTCATCAGAGTTCCTCTGCATCTCTCTCTTCACCTTCTGCCAAGGAATCGACTGCTGACCGCGCTGGAAGCCTGCAAAACTGCAACAAAGTAGCAAAGACGACTACTGCGACATTGTAACGCTGATCCTGCCGCCTTCTCGACTGTTTTCCTGGTGGTGCATGCTGTGGGGGTAGTCTGCCTCCTCTCTGCACTAGAAGCTCTGAAGAAATCTCCCGTGGGTCGACTGAATCTTCCCCCTGCAACCGCAGGCACCAAAGAACTGCATCACGGGTCCTCTGGGTCTCCTCTCAGCACGACGAGCGAGGTCCCTTGAACTCAGCAACTCTGTCCAAGTGACTCCCACAGTCCAGTGACTCTTCAGTCCAAGTTTGGTGGAGGTAAGTCCTTGCCTCCCCACGCTAGACTGCATTGCTGGGAACCGCGTGTTTTGCAGCTACTCCGGCTCCTGTGCACTCTTCCAGGATTTCCTTTGTGCACAGCCAAGCCTGGGTCCCCGGCACTCTAACCTGCAGTGCACGACCTCCTGAGTTGTCCTCCGGCGTCGTGGGACCATCCTTTGTGACTTCGGGTGAGCTCCGGTTCACTCCACTTCGTAGTGCCTGTTCCGGCACTTCTGTGGGTGTTGCTTGCTTCTGAGTGGGCTCTTTGTCTTGCTGGACGCCCCCTCTGTCTCCTCATGCAATTGGCGACATCCCGGTCCCTCCTGGGCCACAGCAGCATCCAAATCCCCTAACCGCGACCCTTGCAGCTAGCAAGGCTTGTTTGCGGTCTTTCTGCACGGAAACACCTCTGCACGACTCTTCACGAGGTGGGACATCAATCCTCCAAAGGGGAAGTTTCTAGCCCTTGTCGTTCTTGCAGAATCCACAGCTTCTACCATCCGGTGGCAGCTTCTTTGCACCCACAGCTGGCATTTCCTGGGCATCTGCCCACTCCCTACTTGATCGTGACTCTTGGACTTGGTCCCCTTGTTCCACAGGTACTCTCGTCAGGAAATCCATCGTTGTTGCATTGCTGGTGTTGGTCTTCCTTGCAGAATTCCCCTATCACTACTTCTGTGCTCTTTGGGGAACTTAGGTGCACTTTGCACCCACTTTTCAGGGTCTTGGGGTGGGCTATTTTTCTAACCCTCACTGTTTTCTTACAGTCCCAGCGACCCTCTACAAGGTCACATAGGTTTGGGGTGCATTCGTGGTTCACATTCCACTTGTAGAGTATATGGTTTGTGTTGCCCCTATCCCTATGTGCCCCCATTGCATTCTATTGTGACTATACATTGTTTGCACTGTTTTCTATTGCTATTACTGCATATTTTGGTATTGTGTACATATATCTTGGGTATATTTGCTATCCTCATACTGAGGGTACTCACTGAGATACTTTGGCATATTGTCATAAAAATAAAGTACCTTTATTTTTAGTATATCTGTGTATTGTGTTTTCTTATGATATTGTGCATATGACACTAGTGGTACTGTAGGAGCTTCACTCGTCTCCTAGTTCAGCCTAAGCTGCTCTGCTAAGCTACCTTTTCTATCAGCCTAAGCTGCTAGACACCTCTCTACACTAATAAGGGATACCTGGACCTGGTGCAAGGTGTAAGTACCCCCCTTGGTATCCACTACAAACCAGGCCAGCCTCCTACACTGGTTAGCAGTGGTAAAGAGCCCAGAGTCCTAAAGCCAACAAAAGCAGGTCAGGAAAAACAGGAGGAAGCCCCTATAGGTATGAATATTATAAAACTATATTAAAAAAAATAGTATTCTGGATAAACCAGTCTTCGAAAGCCAGACCTAATAACTGTCTTAAAAGCATTCATGTTGCTTATAATAGAATTAAGGTGATGGATGGACAGAAAGACCTTACACCTATGAGCTCAAGCTCCCTGTTGCTGGAAAACAGTGCAATAAAGTGTTTCAAGTTACAATTACGTACACCTTAAAAAGGCATTAAAAACCTGGTTATCTATGCAATGATTTTCTGCTGTCTCGTCCTGTGGCACTGTACTAGCTCTGGGAGGCCTCCGGGTAGCCATGCACTTTATAAATCTCCTAGACCAGACTTCATAGCATTGTTAGGTGCACCTCATCAGATGTGTTTGAAACACTCTGGGCCATATGTACTAAAGGTTACTCAACCAGTCACAAACTAGTTAATGAATGGTAAAAAGGGCTTTTAGTATGCACTAAAGCCAATTTGGTGACTAGAAATACAGATTATGTAATTCACAGAATAGTTACAGTAATGTTTCAAAATAACAATTTATTTCCAAATCAGAAATAAGAAATTGCTTTTTTAATGTTTCAAATATTCGCAAACACCGAATTGACTCCAAATAGCTGTTGTGCAGCTGCAATTTACATCAAGTGAACAGAGGTGGTAACCACATGCAAAACCTAAACAGGGACTCAGGATGTATTTCTGTTTTTCAACATGGCTGCCCTATGTAATTGTAAGGAGGATGCAAAAGTTTGGAGTTCAACAAAACAGGAGGAGGAGAATGAAGATGATGTTTAGACAGTGTGTAACCTTTTTTAGGCAAACAGAGGTAGAAATCTATGTCAAGTATACGTTAAGAAGGCAAGTTTTATTGGAATTATTAGATGAGTTAAACTTAATTCTATAATCAGGACCGGAGACAAGGATTATGCTCTACTTTCTATCCTTTATTTATTTCCAGCTGTGTTGAATAAGAATAAAACCACCTATCCCAGAGTACCACTGGAAAGGACTACAAAGATAGCAACCAATCAACAGTCCATAACACTTAATATATGTAGACCATTGGTTCCCAACCTGTGGTCGGGGAACCCCTCGGGGTCCGCAAAGCCTCCTCAGGGGGTCCGCAACTTCATAGAAAATTCAGTAATATTAACAGATTAGGTACCCAGCATTCAATAATGACTCAGTGGGGTGGTTCCCGATTCCAATAATGATTCAGTGGGGATCCCCGGGTTCCAGTGTTGATAAAGGAGGTGTCCACAGAAGTCAAATGGTTGGGAATCACTGATGTAGATGACTCCCAGGCAGTTCCTCTGTCTTTCCTGCTTCCAGAGAGGTAAGTGCCTTCATTTTTGCTCGCTATTTTTGCCTAGTAGTGAATGTTTCCTGATTTGTATTTTGATAGGGTTAAAGTTGTATTGCTTGTTTTAGCTGCATTGTGTGATTTGATCGTGTTTTGCCACGGGAGCGAGTTTACCGCTCCAATCGCGGCTTCCTTTTGATCAGGGCCGCAGAGTAGGGTAAGGCCTTTCTGCCCGTAGAGGGCAGAGCAGAGTACGGCTATACCTATTCTTGTCCAAGTCATGCATTTGCTTTACTCAGGAAGTTAGCCAGGTGTAGCTGCAGTAGTTTAAGGAATGTTGTAAAGTGTTTTTTTCACATATTTTCAGGACAATTCTAGAAGCCCTGTTAACCAGAATAAAAAAATCTTACGTCCTTCATCTTAAGTAGGACACCATGGTAAAATGTTATCACGTAGCAAGATTTCCTTGGTATAACGATCCATGAGGACGTTATACCTCAAGACTTCAGTTGACAATCTTTGGTAGACATATACAAATACAGTAACTTCTTGCTATTCTGATTCAAGCATGTGAATCTATGAAAGATCCAATGCTGGAGTAGAAAATAAGTTACTTACCTGTAATTGCAGTTCTCCACTATTGGTATCTTTCATAGATTCACATGCGACCCACCATCCTCCCCAGAGAAGCTCCTCTTATAGCTTGGGATTATCTATTCCCACTTGTGCTTGAAAATCTGAGGAACTCGGGCTCTGTTGGAAGTGTTCTAGAGGGTGCTGTCGCCTGATTGGTTATAGTTCAAGTTTGGTCCTTTTTTGAAAAAAGGACATGAATAGGCTATAAAAATGCCCTTTTCATTGCCATTATAGCCTACGATAGTGATATAAGGGCACTCCCATCTCGACGACGGGGAATGATTCAAGCATGTGGATCTATGAAAGATCCAATACGGGAGAAAAATAATTTTAACCTTGAATGCAAACCAAGTAACATAAGGAAGTATACTGGTGTATAAAGAGTATTTGCTCTTTTCTCACTTGGTAAAACTGGGTGAGGAAAGGCCAAACCTAAGTTAACTTATAAGACATGCTGTAATTTTGCTCTGCATAACTTGTAATCCAAGTGGAAATACGTGATGTATCTAGAGCGAAGGATGTGGTTTGGTAATACTGCAATCAATAAACAGGCACTGTAGAAAGAGCAAAAATATTACAGACAATGGCAACTCAAAGACAGACAGAGTGATGAGGCAGTGGTGTCTCCTTTCACCTTTATTGGTGGAGTCTTCGGCATAGTCAGATTGAGGTACAACAGTGTAGCCCCTACTCACAGTTTCTATGTAAACCGGCCATGTTGGTGCTGCTTAGAGAACATGATTCCTTTGGCAGTTCCCAGAGAGCATACCAAATGAAACAACTCAAAACTATTCTCCTTAAGAAGGCTGGCAAAGGTAGAGGAAAGACTATATCCAAATGTAGGAGAGGGATGAAAAACATACCGATTTCGGTGCCTAGGAATTCAAGTGTCACAGAAACAATTCACACTCAATAGTGGAAGAAGTCAATCGCATTCTGCATCATGCTAGATCAGTCATGCATAGGGTGGCTCTCGCAAAAATGGTGCTGTAGCCTTCTTGGTGCTTTAAATGGAAATATAGAAGAGCAAGTACTCACTTTTTAGAATATTTGTTTGCTTCTGAGAAGTGCTGGTGGGGTTGAGGTCCTGGATAAGAAAGTAAAGAGCCGAAGGATCATGGGGAGAGGCTCTTTTGTGGTAATTGGTAAAATGGTCAGTGGTTATAGTCAGTCAGATGGCCACAGGCCAGTTCGAATGTAGAAGGAGCTACATGCATTTTGAAAATCCTCTATTAAAAAATGTAAGCAAAAAATGTCCAAATCATAATAAATGGTAATAAAAGTAGAGGATGGTAGAAGCAAACCTAATAGAAGTGTTTATTGTAAATTAACACAACATGTTCACTAATTCCTCGTTAAGTTGCTAAATGAAGGAATCTGTCCAAAACTGCCAACACTGCTAACTCTGAATCCCTAAGATTTCAGGGCTACTTATGTTCTCTTCCTGTTGGTTGGAATGTATTCTTAATTATGTTACACCGTAAAACACTGATGACTAGGTGAGGTCAACACTAAGTAACTAAAGAAACCGACTGGAAAAAGTAAGGAACAAAACAGCCCATAAGCACTACAAAGTTAAACAAGATATATACACAGCCGCCTATGACACAACGTAGAACAGATATTAATCTTTTTCAAACAAAGGTGTGATAACAGCATGAAGTGCAAAAGGTTATGTTAGAGTTAGAGGTAAGATCATGGCAAAAAGAGATAATTCTAATGCTCTATTTTGTGGTACTGTGGTCGAGCAGTAGGCTTATCAGAGGGTAGTGTTAAGCATTTGTTGTACACCCATAGGCAATAAATGAGGAACACACACTCAAAGACTTACTCCAGGCCAATAGGTTTTTTTATATAGAAAAATATATTTTCTTAGTTTATTTTAAGAACCACAGGTTCAAGATTTACAAGTAATACTTCAAATGAAAGGTATTTCAATCAGGTATTCTTGGAACTTTGAATATTCACAATAGCATGTACAGTTTTGACAAAAATTGCAATAAGCTATTTTAAAAAGTGGACACAGTGCAAAAATCAACAGTTCCGGGGGAGGTAAGTAATTGTTAAGTTCACAGGTAAGTAAAACACTTACAGAGTTCAAAGTTGGGTCCAAGGTAGCCCACCGTTGGGGGTTCAAGGCAACCCCAAAGCTACCACACCAGCAGCTCAGGGCCGGTCAGGTGCAGAGGTCAAAGAGGTGCCCAAAGCACATTGGATTAAATGTAGAACAGGGGTGCCCCGGTTCCAGTCTGCCAGCAGGTAAGTTCCTGTGTTCTCAGAGGGCAGACCAGGGGGGTTTTGTAGGGCACCAGGGGGGTGGGGGGGGGGGGGACGACAAGCAGGCACAGAGAATACACCCTCAGCGGCACAGGGGCGGCCGGGTGCAGAGTGCAAACAGGTGTCGGGTTTTGTATTGAAAGCAATGGGGAGACATGAGGGTCTCTTCACCGATGCAGGCAGGCACGGGGGGGGGCTCCTCGGGGTAGCCACCACCTAGGCTAGGCAGAGGGTCGCTCCTGCACTGGAGTTCGGTTCCTTCCAGTCCTGGGGGCTGCGGGTGTAGTGCTGGTTCCAGGAGTCGGGTCCCTTGTTACAGGCAGTCGCAGGCAGGGGGAGCCTCTGGATTTCCTCTGCAGGCGTCCCTGTGGGGGCTCAGGGGGGTCAACTCTGGCTACTCACGGACCCGCAGTCGCCGGGGAGTCCTCCCTGTAGTGTTGGTTTTCCGCAGGTCGAGCCGGGGGTGTCTGGTGCAGAGTAGAAAGTCTCACGCTTCCGGCAGGAAAACGTGAAGTTCTTGAAGTTGTTTCTTTGTTGCAAGAAAGTTGCAGATGGTTGAACAGAGCCGCTGTTCACAGGTGTTTCTTGGTCCGTGGGTGCAGGGCAGTCCTCTGAGGCTTCAGAGGTCGCTGGTCCCTGTTGGATGCGTCGCTGTTGCAGGTTTCTTCGAAGTTGGGAGACAGGCCGGTAGGGCTGGGGCCAAAGCAGTTGTCGTCTCGGTCTTCACTGCAGGGCTTCAGGTCAGCAGTCCTTCTTCTTCTTTAGGTTGCAGGAATCTAGTTTCTTATGTTCTGGGAGCCCCTAAATACTGAATTTAGGGGTGTGTTTAGGTCTGGGAGGGCAGAAGCCAATGGCTACACCCTCTTTGTGCCTCCTCCCCGTGGGGAGGGGGGCACATCCCTACTCCTATTGGGCTAATCCTCCATCCACAAGATGGAGGATTTCTAAAAGTAAGTCACCTCAGGACACCTTAGGGGCTGTCCTGACTGGTGGGTGACGACTCCTTGTTTTTCTCATTATCTCCTCCAGCCTTGCTGCCAAAAGTGGGGGCAGTGGCCGGAGGGGCGGGCATCTCCATTAGCTGGGATGCCCTGTGGCGCTGTAACAAAGGGGGTGAGCCCTTGAGTCTCACCGCCAGGTGTTACAGTTCCAGCAGGGGGAGGTGAGAAGCACCTCCACCCAGTACAGGCTTTGTTCCTGGCCACAGAGTGACAAAGGCATTCTTCCCCATGTGGCCAGCAACATGTCCGGTGTGTGGCAGGCTGACAAAAACTAGTCAGCCTACACTGGAAGTCGGTATGTTTTCAGGGGGCATCTCTAAGATTCACTCTGGGTGTATTTTGCAATAAACTGCACACTGACATCAGTGTGCATTTATTGTGCTGAGAAGTTTGATACCAAACTTCCCAGTTTTCAGTGTAGCCATTATGGTGCTGTGGAGTTCGTGTTTGACAGACTCCCAGACCATATACTCTTATGGCTACCCTGCACTTACAATGTCTAAGGTTTTGCTTTGACACTGTAGAGGCATAGTGCTCATGCACCTATGCCCTCACCTGTGGTATAGTGCACCCTGCCTTAGGGCTGTAAGGCCTGCTAGAGGGGTGACTTACCTATGCCACAGGCAGTGTGAGGTTGGCATGGCACTCTGAGGGGAGTGCCATGTCGACTTAGTCATTTTCTCCCCACCAGCACACAGAAGCTGTGAAGCAGTGTGCATGTGCTGAGTGAGGGGTCCCCAGGGTGGCGTAAGACATGCTGCAGCCCTTAGAAACCTTCCCTGGCATCAGGGCCCTTGGTACCAAGGGTTCCAGTTACAAGGGACTTACCTGATTGCCAGGGTTGTGCCAATTGTGGAGACAAAGGTACAGTTTAGGGAAAGAACACTGGTGCTGGGGCCTGGTTAGCAGGGTCCCAGCACACTTTCAAATCATAACTTGGCATCAGCAAAGGCAAAAAGTCAGGGGGTAACCATGCCAAGGAGGCATTTCCTTACAGATTAAAACGTGGAAGTCACAAAAGAAACTGATGGAAAGCCCATAAAAGCTACTTTGAGCTCCTATAACCGCACAACATGTCATCAAGCTAAATGAGAGAATAAAAACATAGGCATTGACTTCTGTACTGCCAGGGGTTTCTACGGCCAGTTGTTATGAATTGATGCACCCTAGGATGCTGTCCCAGTGCCCGCAGGGTAAAAGACAGACCTGAGGGAAGCTGGTAATGGCAGCAGGGGAAACATTTTTTCTTTTTTTTTTTTTAAATACAAAGCATGCAAGGAAAGATGTGGCGACTGGATCACTAGGCTAGAGTATACCAAGTATTTTTAGGCTTGGATTTCCATTGCAGAGCAGTCAAACAGGCCTGTTATCTTTAATATACCCCTAAAGTGCTTTACGCATGTGCCTTTCAACCATAAGGTTTTTTGACAAGCCTTTTAGCCACTGGCTAGAAAATCAATCAAATCGTGGTTAGCCCAGAGAAGTATTTCTCTCTCACCTGATGCTATTGGCTGTTAAGGGGTTATCCTTTTGCTCCAACTGAGTTTTTGTACTGAAATGCACGAAAAACGATTTTACCACTGTACCTTTAAAGTATATCATCTCTAGTGGGCAGATAGTAAATTACCATGAATATCTGTAATCAATGATATCTGTAATAAATGCAGGTGTTGAAGAACTACATTCACAGTATTTCTCTTCTGCACTGGATGTTTCACAGATTCACATGCTCTAATTGTAATAGAAACAACTGGTACCTTGGAGGCAGGTGAAGAGGTGAGACTTGAACATTAGGAAGTCTTCAGGACTTTCTGTCGTATTTGCCATTTATGTCCACTCATCAGAGTCCCAAGTAGCTGTCTCTGATCTGTGTCAGGGGTATTTTTGACAACGATATAAAATTCACAACTGGAGTGTGCCCAAAGCATTCAGGATAATAGTCTATTGGCTTTGTGATATAAAACCATTAGTATTATATTAGCAATCCAGCATCTAATAGATGACGTCAGTGTCTGACCCTGCCCACCTGAGCGATATTCCACAAACAATTGAGAAGTCAATGGTAACAGTATAGTACTCTCTCTAGTGCGCTCCTTCTGATATTCTATCATTAAAAAAACTGAGAAAAATGGTCTACGCAAAAGGATAACATCACATTAACAATGAGGTTTGGATGGATGAGTCTTTATTATTACTTAACAAGCATGCAATATTATCTACTGTTCCTCTGACAACATGGCTTGGGTCTATTGGGCCCTCTTGGCAGAGATAACAGAAAAGCTGTCTTCCAGAGGAAGAATGCAATGGTTATTTAATTTAAGATAACTTTCTTAATAGCTCCTTAAAGTAATTCTTGATTAGAAGTTGGGGGAACATGGTGTTTTAGCATGGCAAATTCCTATTTTATGGCACGGTGCAAACCAGAATTTTTCAGATGAACTTAAGTATGAAGATACTTTGTGAGCATCCTTGGTCATAAGGTCCTTCCTCCAACACCACATGCAAAGCTTTGTTTGTTTAATGCAGTATTTCACATTGGTAGAGCTCACAGATTTCCAGCAGCTGAAGGTAACATGTTTTTCTTACCTAGTGGCAGCACCATCTGAAAACTGCAAGTATGTAATCAGCACAATGGGTGAAGAAAGGATACTGGAAAAGCGCTGTAGGTAAATTATTTGTTCCGGGTTAATCAAAGGAACTTCTCCACATCCTACCTCTAGAAATCGGGGGAGAGATTTCACCTGC
The DNA here is from genome assembly GCF_031143425.1 of Pleurodeles waltl. NCBI lineage: Eukaryota > Metazoa > Chordata > Amphibia > Caudata > Salamandridae > Pleurodeles > Pleurodeles waltl. Next base: position 82,531,312 of record NC_090444.1, read on the forward strand.
TACTATATCTTAACTGCCACTCAGGTTGCTGTTCTTTCAAACTGCCTAATTTGTCTACCTTTTACTACTTGTCTCTTGGTAGGCCTTGTGCCTTTAGCACCATCTAATATGCTTCAATTACTTACTGTTAATTCCATTATTTTGAGTCCAAAATTCCTTGTTCTGATTAATACATATGAGGGGATTGTACCACACCCATGTGGCATAGGTAAGTCACCCCTCTAGCAGGCCTTACAGCCCTAAGGCAGGGTGCACTATACCACAGGTGAGGGCTAGCTGCATGAGCACTATGCCCCTACAGTGTCTAAGCCAATTCTTAGACATTGTAAGTGCTGGGTAGCCATAAAGAGTATATGGTCTGGGAGTTTGTCAAACACAAACTCGACAGGTCCATAATGGCTACAGTGAAAACTGGGAAGTTTGGTATCAAACTACTCAGCACAATATATGTACACTGATGCCAGTGTGCAATTTATTGTAAAATACACCCAGAGGGCATCTTAGAGATGCCCCCTGAAAACATACCCGACTTCCAGTGTAGGCTGACTAGTTTTTGCCAGCCTGCCACACACCAGACATGTTTCTGGCCACATGGGGAGAGTGCCTTTCTTACTCTGTGGCCAGGAACAAAGCCTGTACTGGGTGGGGGTGCTCTCACCTCCCCCTGCAGGATCTGTAACACCTGACGGTGAGCCTCAAAAGCTTCTTGTAGATCATGCCTAAAACTTACAGCTGGCTTAGAGTCCAATCCATTTTGTACTACTGATTGGCTTTATTGTCAGTCATTTACTTGCTCCTTATTCAATGGCTTGACTTACTCTTTTTTGTTTGTCCCTCCCCGGAGCATGCCTCTTTGACATCCTTATGAGTGGCTGACTCATATTCTTTCATTACTCACATTTAAAGAGCTTTTGTTGCCCTGTATTAAGCACTCTCAAAGAGTGCATGTCTTTTCTTGCTTTCTGTCGTGCTCGTCCTACTCCTCTCAAAATCATCACTACCCTATTGCTTACCTTTTTCCTTCCCACACGCATCCCCCTCCTTTGCTACTTTACCCATTGCTGTCCTTAAAAAAATTATTTTACTTTATTTTTTTGTCGGGCCCAGCAGTTGCCATTTGCTGCTGGGCCCCTCCTGAGAACTTAGATGCCAACCTCATCCTCTGCCTGCCCAAATTGCCCTACATAGCCCCACACCTCAGGAACCTCCACAGGCTCCCCTTCAAGAAAAGATGCCAGTAGAAGATATTGACACATGCCTACAAAGCCTTCCACAAGCTAGGACCAGCATACATCAACCACTGCCTAAACTTCTACCAACCATACTGAGACCTTTGCTCCGCCACCCTCGCACAGACACCTCATATCTGCCGAAGCCACAGCGGAGGCCGTTCCTTCTCCTAACTCGATGCCAAGTCCTGGAACGGCCTCACTTTCATCTCCGGACATCACCCTTGGTGGAAGAATTCATGGAGAAGGTCAAGACCTGGCTTTTCGACTGAGCTGTGCTACTGATCGCCTGGATACCCTTACGAGTGATGAGCAGCGCTATACAAATACCGATTAATTGAAGTCCAAAAAGATCGTTTGCACACATCTGTTGCTCCCTAGCTTCCCCCTTACCTGCCACACCCTGTTGTTTCAACCAACCACCGCCACCTGTGTCTTCCTCACCCTACAGACTTTTAAAAGTTGGTTTAGTTTTGGTTTTTGGGTGGGAACCCAGCAGCTGCCATTGTTCGCCAGGCCACTCCACACTGCCAAAAGTGCTTTTGTGTAAGTAAAAAAAAAAAACTTTTTCAATTGGAGTCTACGATCCTTGATCAGAAAATTTAAAATAAATATTTTGCCCACTTCATTCCACAGATGTGTACGTGTGGTGAGGAATGCGCATGCATGTGTACGTACGTCATTATGCAAGTGTGAGCATATCAAATAACATAGCCACCGACAAGAGGCCACATCATTTTTTTTCCCTTAAGAGTCTTCCTGGAAATAATGAGTTTATTTACTTAGAGAAGAATAGACTGTATTTCTTATTAGAACAGCGAGCCAAAAGGAACCGCACCTCCCCTTGTCCACCGTGTCTCTATGTTGTGCTCCCAACCAAAGCGCCTGCTGCTCCAAAGGTTCAACCAAGTGGGTCCAATGTTCACATATTATGAATGGAGGGGCACCAACGAAATTCACAACAAATGACAGAACATCCAAATATGTTGCTCCGGTGCAGCTTTTATAGTTTCAATATGCCAAACGGAAACCAGCCAACGTGTTTCGTTCGTCATCCGTGAACTTCATCAGGGCACTGTAATCCTCTCAATAATTCAAGAGGCCATGATGAGCCATACTGCCAGCTCTCCAAACACTCAATGCGACGTTTGCAATGCAATTTGCAGAGTTTTGGCCACTGCATTATGCATGTACCACAGAATTCTGGCCAAACTCCACTAACCACCATGTGGCGGAATTTTGTATCAAGTGTGGCTCGCCAACAGTAAGCTGCCGAGCATGAGCAGGAAACTGATGCAAAAGTCATGCTAGCAGGGTACCCGGTGAGATTTTCCCTACGTGGGCAGTCACAGGTGGCTGTGATCATTGGCACAGGAAAAGCTGCAGTTCAAGTAGAAAATCTACTCGAGTGACGGTAAAAACATCTTGAGCAGCAGCGCCTTCTGGTGCACCATGTGGTGCCGTTCATGTTATTTTCTCAGGGAGAAACACGTTCCTGACATTAAAAATCAGAATAACACCCCAATTTCCGCCCACTTGCACAACTCCACGGAATCTCGCTGAGTTTTTATGTAACTCTGCTGAATTCCACAAAGTGAAACTCTGCGAGTTCCGTCTACCCCCAGTTAAAAGAAACAAACAATAACAAAGTCAGTCTGTGTGGCTTTTGTGGCCTTTGTGTAGTGAACATTTTTACCAAGCTTGTCTAATACACAAAGAACAGGCAAGATATGAGCAACAGCACCATCAACCTCCTTAACATTCACACAGCAGATAACGCACCTGCAGGAAAACAGACACAAGCAGAGGACATGCACAAACACTATAAGCGTCACCTACAAAACAGGTATGCTTGCAGCAGCAATGCAAGATTCACAAACAATACTCGAGAGGTGGCTTTGAAATTGGTACACAATATGCAAGAGGTGACTCTAAAACTTGTGATCTGGGTGGGGAGAGTGAAAGAGAGGCAGCTGACAATTAACTGTGGCAATGGTATAGTGAGTGCTAAGTAATAATAGCCTGAATGCAATCTGCAGCTCCTCAGTCCTAATAAAAGTAAATTACAATTAGTTCGATTAGAAATCAATTGCAAAACAGAATATTTATGACACGAAGTCCGGTTATAATTTTAAAATCAGTGCACCTAAAAATGGGTTCTTCTTTAGCAATTTTGCGTAATTTTGTGAGGTAGTGACCCTCTTTCAAACTTTCCAGTAACAAACAAGTACAAATTCCACATGACGTGTAGACCAGTATCCTCTGAAATGGGTGATGGTTTCTTTAACTGAAATGCCAGCAGTGCAGGAGTCCCTTGACCACCTGTGAGTGCTCGTATTAAATGACCTTAAAGAATATGAACAAGCATTGGCAAAGCCAATGGGTGTCCCTTTTATAAGGACCAATGACGTTTGTATTTTTTTTTTTTAAGGTAAGAACAAATCTAAATACTGGATGACAAACGCATAGCTTACGTTATCTCGAAAATGAACACAAAATTCAATATTTTCAACCTTTATAAACAGGCCGCCAATACGAAAGTGTCCGGTAAAAACTTTCCGAGGCCTAATTTAAATTTACTTTCCACACAGCTCTGAACTGAAACTGACGGCTTGGCTCTTTGCAGCAGCCAGGAGACAGAGGTATTGGCCTCCAGGGGGAAAAACATTTCAGAGGTGAGTGACGCACCAACACTTTATGACCACAGTACGTTTTTGGAATGGTCCACAGGAGGTCGTTCACAAAACAAACAGCAAAGTGCTGTCTGATAGGCGAGACCGAAAAAATAATGGGAAACCAAAAGGTGTGTGGAGGTGAACAAGGATAAATAATAAAACCAAACGGAAAACAAAAACATAGAACACGTATCAATGGTAGGGCTGCATGGAGTACTGCGTTCAGTTTTGAAAGTAACATCTGAAACATAGAACAGTTACCTACATGTAACAATAATTCAACCCAGATTCTTTACTTTGGAAAAATCTCCGACCTTCCAAAGAGGACCTCAAAACACCTAAATTTCAATTCCCCCATAATAAAAAAAGTTCACTGCTAAAAATGTTTCGTACTTCACAACTAAAAAACATTTTGCCAAATAAGAACTCAAAGCAAAAACGATTTAAAACTTCAGCAGCCACAGAATTGGGTAACTGTTCTTTAAACTCTCTTTCTAGGGCAGGTGGAGCCTCCTCTGGCTGACCAAGCCCAGATTCAGAGGAACCATTTTACCCCTGTACTTTACGTTTCAGGATACTAAGCATAGCATCAACCCTCGTCAAGAGGCCGCAGCAGCTTGCACCACCCGCTGCCAATTAAGGTACCAACACAACTACTAACCGTCACATTCCTACAAGTGTGACAATTCAAACTATTCCAGGCCACCCACAGCTATGCGAATGGCATGGGCTGCAGGTATTAGTCATTTTTACTGTATAGTGAATTAATTAATAACTGCAGTTGTGCTTATCCCTATATTAGGCAAACGGTGCCACAGTATGGGAGACTGCCGTAAGTGCCAGTGTTGACAATTAAGTGCCAGTGGTTCGAATTAGGCACTGCGTTATTGATGTGAAAAAGAAAAAAGACCCGGTTTAAAATTCTACAGTGTCACATATTAAGCCATATATGACCTTCATCTACATCTCACCTAGTACTGAAAGTGGAATCGCATATAAAAGCAACTTGTGTAGTGTTGCGTCTTGTTTTACATGGCACATCAGAGATACTGTGCCAAACGTTTGAAACATAAAATGAGGAGTGTTACGACAATTTCTGAAAACCAAATCTCGGGTACTGGGTTCAGTTTAGTGTACTGAAGGTCACAGGTGAAGAGATTATTTCAGTTCTACAAACCACGCCTCACCTAATTATGTGTGACTTTAAGACAGACATCTGAGGTGCTAAGGAATTCTGGCCTCTAGTTTTGTGATACTTTAACCTGCAGCGAAGAACGGCCCAGCCTTACGATCTCGTTTCAATTCCAACAAAAAATAAAATGTCTAAAGTGGTAATGGCATTCCACAAGCCTCAAAACTACGGTGAAACAACCCCTTTAGACTAGACCCCTTTACCTGGCGATTACTGTCATTGCACTGTCTGTGCAAATAATGTCAACCTACAGGTCTGAATTTGTTCCAGTTGACCTATTCAGAATGTTATCTCTGTAGCTGGTATCCGTTCTCCTGGTTAATTTTAGTGCACATCTTGATACAAGGAGGATACATTTTGTATTCAATTTGTGCAGGTAGTTGCCAGTGGTTGGCATGTCATTTATTCTTCACCACTGGCACTTTTTTTTTTCTTTCTGCGAGAAATCTTACTCAAAAAGGAAACGCTGCCCAGAGCAAACGTTTCATGCAGTTTTTTCCGTGCCCTCTTCCAGTCAGGCCTAAGTATGTGGGACTACGCCTGTGGCCCGTCAGAATTAGGACCAACACCACCGACCATGACAGAAACCTGGGAATCATTTTTGAAGACAAACTCTCCATGACAGAATAAGTCAATGCAGTGAGCAACTCCTACTTCCACATCCTACGCGTGCTACGTAAAATCTTTAAGTGGCTGTGACAGAACACCAGAGGACCATCACCCAGCCGCAGCCTAACTGTACAAGCGGAGGGGCCACGCCAGCTACCTTTTTCCCCAACAAAAATAGTGTCTGTCAGGCTAAACAAAAGTCTCAGCCTGGCAAAAGTGCAACTAGGACCTCCCACCACACAAGGGAGAGCATCATTCATAGCCTCAGACCTGGGTGCTTCAGTTTTAAGCTCTGAAGTGTCCAGGCTAAGTGTCAATGAGTGACAGCAGTCTCACTAATTGCATACTACTATGTCATGAGTGAGGTAAGGCAGCAGTCCCAACCCTCCTGGGGCCTCCGAGGCTTCCCTCACGGTGAGCTGCAGTGAAGGTAAGTTTTATGATGTTGATGTTTGGTGCGTGCATGTATGAGAACGTATGTATGTATGTATATATGTAAATTTCCGAGTAAGTGTTGTTAATGGGTGTGTGCGTGACTGCATGGGTGTGAGTTAGTTTGTATGTGTGCATGTGTGTTCCCTCCCCCCTCCTAAAATTACCAGCCATCACTGCTGTCACCCAAGCACTCATCACAAGCAGGCTTGACTCTACACCAGAATCTCTAAATAAGTCTGACTACAGACCATCCAGAACACCGCCACAAGACTCATAAAATCCCTCCCATGCAGCATCCACATCGAACTGCACAGAACTCCACTGGCTCCCAATTCAAACTACTCACACACTTAAAAAGTCCTACACAACATCAGACCAAGATAGAATACCAACCTCATACACCTTCACCAGCCGACCAAGACATCTATGCTCGACCTCACTCTTGCTTGCATCCCCCCACCATTCAGAAAAACAAAGCAGGAGGTCGCTCCTTCCCCGCATCGCACCCAAAACATGGAACAACCTCCCCCATCACATTAGGGCAAGAAGCTGAAGACCTGGTTATTAGAATAACTCAGCATGGATCATATGCCACTTGTAGCGTGTAGTGCCATATATTCATATGCTTAGCATGGTCCTGCCGTCTAGTGTTGGGCTCGGGCATCTGCAACTTGTTTTCCTTTGATGAAGTCGTCCGAGTCACGGGGTATAGTGAATCCTCCTATAGTATGTGTTGCATATGATCATGGATTCCGCTGTTAGATTGTTTTTAGCTCATCAGGTGAGCTTAGGACAGGAGTAGTATAGTGATAGAAAATACTAACATGTGAGTAAAGATCAGAATAATGTAAATATTAATAAAGAAGGAAGTACATCAGCCAGTGGCTTCCGGGGAAGAGGGTAGGTGCATATGAATCTATGATACTACACGCTTCAAATAGATGCTTAAATGGTAAGTAACATATTCCATTCACAGCATGTGTTGGCCGTAGATGCATATGCTTACAATTGAATGTAAAGCAGTACTTTCTAGAGGCAGTGGTTAGCTAGGGGTGGACGTTGAAGTTTGAAAAAGTGTTTGTAATACAGCTTGGTCCACTCCAGCCTGATTATTAGCTAAGACATCAACACAATAGTGTTTTGTGAATGTATGTTGGTTATGCCATGTAGCTGCAGCACAAATATCTGCTAGTGGGACGTTTCCTTAAAAAAAAAAAAAAAAAAAAAAAAAAAAAGCCATTGAAGCTTTTTCTTTTTTTACATGTGCGTGAGCTCATGGAGTTATGGGTAGTGCTTGCTTTGCTCTACTACAGCAAGTCTGAATACATTTAACTATCAATCTAGCTGTTCTCACCTTGGAAACAGGGGACACTTGATGTTGTCTTGCAAATGCAAGAGTTTTTGCATCTCACAAAAAGGTTTAGTTCTCGCTATGTAATCCATTAAAGCTCTTTTAACATCTAGTATGTGAAGAGCTATTTCTGAAACTGAATCTGCTTTATGGAAGAAAACTGGTAGCTTTATTGTTTGTTTCACATGGAAAGTAGACACCACTTTAGGGAGTAACTTTGGGTTAGTACTAAGTACTAACTTTGTTGGATATACTTCGAAGAAAGGTTCTTCCAATGTGAGTGCCTGGAGTTCACTTATTCGTCCAAGGGATGCGATAGCTACCAAAAAAATACCTTCTATGCGAGGAATTGTAGCTCATCAGAATGAAGCAGTTCAAAGGGTTGTCCCATGAGGCTATTGAGAACAATATTAAGGTTCCAGAGTGGAGCTGGTGGGGTGGAAGGTGGAATGACTTCTTAGAACTTCCATAAATGCTTTAAATTCTAGAACTTTAAAATGTGACATGTTGTCTGTTTTGCATGACACAGCTAGAGCTGTTAATTGTCGTTCAATTGATGTATAAACAAGTCCTGCTTGCTGTAAATGGAAGAGATAACCAACAAGGTCTTGTACTGTTAGCGACAGCAGATGGATTTGTTTGTTTAAACAATTATGTAGAAATCTTTTCTACTTCGCCACATAACAAGTTTGTGTAATTGGTTTATGTGCTTTTTTTTTTTTTTTTAAGAATGTCCATGCATTCATTTGGGAGATTTAGGTGTCTAAATTTTAAGGCGTCAGGAGCCAAATCACCAGATTGAGCTGTATGGGACTTGGATGTATTACTCTAATGTGTTCCTGAGTTAGAAGATGTGGCCAGAGAGGTAACTTCTTGTGTGGCACCACAGATAGTTGTAGTAGGGTTGTGAACCATGCTCTCCACGTCCATGTTGGGGCTATCAGAATTAGTTGTGAGGGATGTTTGTGTTAGCTTCTGAACAACGTATGTAATGAGTGGGAGAGGGGGAAAAGCGAAAGCAAATACCCCTCCTGTTTATCCACAGGGTACTGCCCTTGAATTGAGGGTGAAGAAGCCTGGAGGTGAAGCTTTGCCATTTTATGTTTGAGTGTTGTGTCATTTTCCCACTTTTGTACTTGCTGATGGGGTACCCTGAGCATATCTGCGAAATGGTTGTTCATCCGTGTTAGATATTCTGCCAGGATGTGGATTTCTTGATGTATGGCCCAATGCCTTGTGTAGCCTGCTATGAGGGAGAGCTGTGGGGAGTGTGTGCCCCCTGTTTTTTTAATATAATGCATTGCAATCAGGTAAGACCAGGACTACTTTATTGTGAAGATGGTTAGGAAAAGCTTTTAGAGCTAATTGAGTTGGTAGAAGCTCTAGATGACTGATGTGAAAGTGTTTCTGAATTGGTGATCGTAGATCGTGTACTGCGAGGCTCTGCATAGGTGCCCCCTCAACCCAGCTGGGCACAACTGTGGTAACGGAGATTCGCAGGATTGGGGCTTGAAGGGCCGACCTTGCAACAGATTGCTGCTGTTCCACCACAGTAGAGAGCAATGGAACTCTGGCCCTACCAACACTAGATCCTGTAGATTCCCCTCTGCTTGAGACCACTGTGACTGATTAGTGCATTGAAGGGCAGGCATATGAAGTTGGGCGTTTTGGTGCTATAGATATGCATGACGTCATTATTCAGAGCAAACTAATGTCTGTCTTCACTATGACAGTGATGTGGTTGAAACAGAGCTAACGTTAACTGGAATTTTTTGCACCCTTTCCGGACTGGGACAGGCTTTGGCTGTAACTGAGTTTAATGTTGCCCCTAAGAAACGCTACACTTGCAAAGGTTGAAGGTGAGATTTTGTTGTATTGCATGTGAAGCCTAATTTGTGTAGAAGGTTGATTTCCTTCTGTATGTCCTGCAGACGTTGCTGGCTGGTGGGAATTTTGATGAGCCAATCATCTACCGATGGGAACATGTGTGCCCAACCTTCTGAGATGCGCTGCTACCACTGCAAGACATTTGGTGAATACTTGTGGACCTGTAGTTACTCTGAATAGTAAGACCTTGAACTGGTAGTGCTGCAAGTTGACTTGAAAACAGACATGCACTGGGTGTGTGGGAATGTCAAAGTAAGCGTCTTTGAGATCTATTGCGGTCATGAAGTCTCCTTGCTTTAGCAATGGCATCATGTCTGGTAATGCGACTATGTGAAAGTGTTTTGAGGAGATGTATCTGTTGACTGGCCTGATGTCTAAAATAGGCCTTAATGTATTTTTTTGAGAATCAATAATGAAGTAGTATAGGGTGTATACCCTGTGTCACTGACATTGTTTTGAGTCTATTTCTATAGCCCCTTTTTGAAGTAGTGCTTGAAGCTCCTCTTGGAGGAATGCAAGATGTTCTGGTGACATTGTGTGTTTGTGGTGGTATTGTGGGTGGGGTATTTGTAAGTTCTAGACAGTACCCATCCTTGATGATAGAAAGGACCCACTAATTGGTGGTAATTTGTGTCCAATGTTGTTGGTACTGTTGCAGCGTCCCCCTTCCGGTGTTGTATGGTGAGAGGGACACTTAATTTATTACTGTTTACTAGGTGTGGTGATTTTACAGGCAGAACCACAACCTTTGCCTCCATTATTTTTATAATGTGGTCTCTAGTAGGTACCCACGTATACTGGGACTAGTATGAGCTTTGCTGTTTTTTGGCATTGCCTGAGTCTGTAGATGTAGCAGGCCTTGCAGAACCTCTATAATGTCCCCTTTAAAATGAGCCTCTATGCTGGAACGTTTGTGAGGCACCCATGGCGCTGGCTGTATCTGCATCTTTTTGTAAAATTTTCTCTAACATCCACTTGTAGTCCAAAAAAATGTTGACCATCAAAAGGCACATTGAGTAAATGTTGTACATCAGTACTTTAAGCCATGCATGGCGCCTAATGATAATATTTGTATTGCCTTCAAAAACACTGGAATAGGCAGAATCTAGCGCAGACTGAATGGTGGCATTGGAAATCAATCAGCCTTCTTCCACCAACGAAGTCCCTCTTTGGCAATAATGCTTAGGAAGATACAGCAGTAGATCTTGCATCTTGCCTCACTGAGCTCTAATATAACATGAAACTAAACCTACTGAATTAGCTATGTGGAGGTGATTAGCTGTTTGTGCAGCAACACGTTTTCCTGCTGCATCATATTTTTTACTTCGCTTTTCTGTTTGAGGGGCATCATCAGTGCTCTGAGAATTAGCCCTATTTCTATCCATGTGAACTTGATGTAAGGAGGATCCAAGCAAAATGGCTTGTATTTTTTGTTCACCCTTGGCGTTATTACCCTGGATTTGACTGGCTGCTTAAAAATCGCCTTTGTGGATTTAAGCATTCCTTTCAACATAGGTAAGTCTTGTACATATCTTTATAATCTAGTCAGCGTCTCTACTAAGAAGTCACCCTTGTCCTGTAAAGTGTGGAGACCAACTTTTTTTTATTTTTTATAAAGACATTTTTATTGATTTTGCAAAAGGTAAAACAGTGATACATACATGTAACTAGGCGCCAACGGGCACCGAACAATGGTCAATCCCAAGTCCCAGACAACACCCTGGTGGGAAGAGTATGTATATCTCTGCAAAGTGTCCCATGAATGTTTCCACCCATTAGAGGGGGAGGAGGAAGGGCCTGTTTAGGCTCTTTCGGGTGTTGAGCCCGTCGACAGTGCAGGGAGGTTGATTGTTGTGGCCTCCCACTTCCCCCACACCTTATTATATTTATTCGGGCACCCTCTGGCCTCATAAACAAGTTTTTCACGTTGAGCACACCAATCCACTCCTCGCCTCCATTTAGTCAAAGCTGGTGCACTTTTGGTTTTCCAGTCCGTCATTATGTCTATCTTGGCCACTAGGCATGCCACCCCCAGAAAGGTCCATTCCGCCCTCCTCAGTCCAGTATCACCCATGATCCCCAGCAGGAGCGGCATTGGTGTCAACCCCATGTCCGTCTGTAAGGCCGTTGAGATCTCCTTTGTAACAGCCTCCCAATAAGCTTTAATAATTGGGCAAGACCATACCATGTGGAAAAAGTCTGCGTCTCGGTCCATACAACGTGGACAGTCGGCTGGGTTACGGAGACCTGCTCTGTACAACCTGACGGGTGTTAGGTATGCCGTATGGAGATAGTAAGTCTGTATTAGTCGGAGACGAGTCGTCATCGTTAAAGTGTGCAGAGCTGCTAATGCTTCGTTCCAGTCTTCCTCCTCCACAGGACCCACCCACCCCTCCCATCTCCGTCGGAGCCCCTCCAGGGAACCGGCAGTGATGGTGATTAATGAACGATAGATCTGGGAGACACCTCCTCTACCCAGGTTTCCCATCAGAGCTTTCGCCTCCATAGGGCTATACTCAGGTATGTTGTCACCTGTCCGGATTTCTGTCAGCAGGGCGTGGCGGATCTGGAGGTACTTATGGAATTGCGTCTTGTTTAGTGAAAACATTTTCTGGAGGTCTTCAAAAGAGCGCACGTGTGCCATCCCATACGTCGCCCAGTGTAGAAATACCTATGTTGTCCCACTTCTGAAATCCTTCCAAACCCGCCACTTCTCTTAAATGTGTTCCCTGCCATAGTGGGGTCTGATGGGTGGGGCACCCCCACCACCCTGTCACCTTTTGGGCCGTCCGCCAACCCCGCAGTACCACCCCGGTCACCCCAGGGGTCCCGCGCGAGATCGGGCCCCCATACAGGGCATCAAAGATCTTTGAATAACTCATGGTCTGGAGTTCTAGCCGATACGCCGGATCTGTCCATCCACCTCCCATCCAATCATTGATCACTAGTAGTTGCATTGCTAGATAGTAGTAATGGATGTTGGACATTCCCAGTCCCCCTTCAATGGAGACCAACATTATGAATTTGTGCCGCCCTACTAATGACCTCATGTTAGATTGTGGCGTCACTTGGAGGCAAGGGTCTGGGTCAGTATCATCCACAGGGTCTACATCATATTGATCCCAGGGATCCTGTACAGCGTCTGAGTCTCCCTGTGGGTCTGCAAAACATGACAAATAATGTGGTGCTATATCCTCCCCTGTATCAATGTCACCCGCGGAGAATGGTGCAGTGAAATGTGTGGCTGCTCCGAAGAATGGTGCTCAGGTGAGTGTGTTTGAGCTGGTGATATTGCAGGTGGTGGCAATATAAAAGGTAGAGGAGGAATAGTTATATGTGTAGAAGCCAATGGAGTTGGAGGAAAAAGAATAGTGCTTGTGCCCCTATCTTGTGTTTCTTCTTGGGAGCCTTAGGTGGGATGGTCCTCATGATCTACTCCTCCAATCTCTTCTTCCTTTTTGGAAGCGTGGCTATTGCGGTTAGAGTCAGTTTTGCCACTACCCACCCAATCTGGATGAATGAACAAAAAGTATTTTGCCTTTTACCCAATTTGTCTTGAAGCTTTTCAAGATTTGTAACAGGCCTCTGTTTGGGCTCTGACAAGGTCTTTGGCAGTTTTGACGTGACGGGTAGTTCCGCCGCTGAGGGCAGTTTCAGCACCGACAGTATTTTCAACACCACTGATGATTTTGGTAGCTGATGGTGTTTCGGTGCCAAAGGTGTTTTCGTGTCTGAAGGTGGCAGTTTCTGCTCCAACATTTTATGGTGCTCTGAAGGCACCAAATGTGATTTTTTGAGTATCTGCACTGAGGCTACTTTTAAAGTCTTAGACTTTTCAACACTTGTCAAGCATTTTGGAGGTAGAGGAACTTGTGTCTGCTCCTTTGCCTCTTTTTGGGTACCAACTTGTATAGAGGGCAGTGGGGATCCATGAGCAACCTTAGATGGTTTTACGGGGGTGAGGGAGTCTTTTGCTGGGGTACTCACATGCCCTTGTGACATGGAGGGATCAAGATTGGAGGCAGAACCTTCACCACTGCTTGCCAGCAGTATGAGGATGTCCATAGGCATAGCCTGTGCCTCAGTGTCCTCGATTTCTTGTTCCGTCTCTACCGACTGGTCTCCGAAAATATCAGGAACATCGTCAATTGCTGTCAGCATTGTGGTTTGGGCCCAACTACATTCTCTCTTTTGCCAAAGCGTCTTCTTAGAATGAAAGGCCAGGCATGCCTTGCACAACACCTCATTGTGATCTGCGGGCAAGCAAAGATTACACACAGAGTGCTGGCACTGTCTGGAGTAATTTGGTGCGGCACAAAAGGCAGAAACTAAAAGTCATCTTTCCATCCCTTGTCGTTGTCGAGTAAAGGAAGATGGTGTCTGAAAATGAAAAAGTAGAACTGGACCCGAGCACGGGCGGGCAGACTTAAAAAGTTTAAGGAACACCAAGAGGCACAGTCACTGTCAAGGTTTCTGTCGACGGATGATGAAAATGTTGTGTAGAAACGGCCTTGTGGCAGGAATAGCGCTTCAGTCACAGAGTGCAAAGATCAAAGTCCGAACCAGAAGGCAGAAAAAAAGCAACAAAGGAGTCGATGATCATACACAACACAGCCTATTGGAGTAGTCACTATACCTCGTGACTTTAACCCCATAAGTGTGTGGCCGACGCCCGCACTACCTCCCTGGTGCGGGTCACGACCAGTGGCCGACACCAGGGAGGGGGTTAAAAATCCTCCGCTGCAAAGCACCGGAGGATTTTGTTATATATTTTTTTTTTTACCCCCGTGGGAGACGCGGAACAACTTCCGCGTCTCCCCCTGCCCCTCTGTGACGTCAGCGCTCCGCGAGGCACGCTGACGTCACATTTTCCCCACCGGAGCAGCAAGAGAAGCACGTAAGCGCTCTCTCCCTACTCCGGTGGGGAAAAAAAGTCCAAAACGGCCTCCCCAGATGCCAGGGAGGCATCCATGGAAAGGGGAGAGTCTCCTCTTTCCACTGATGCCTTCCTGGCACCGTTTCCTGGCCATGGATGCCCCCACGGGGCGAGAATACTCCAACACCAATGCGTGATCCAAATGTCTTTACTAAGCGAATGCCTTCACACAACACGCTTCGCGTTGTGCAAAGGCATCCGCTTTGGATCACACATTGGTGTCCGAGTATTCTCCAAATATTTGGAGGAAGTATGGACTTATATATATGTGGTTGCTGGAACCACACTCGGACCGCCCCGAAATTGAGCCTATATATATGACATAAAGTAGCGCAGATGGTTTATTGTCCTGCTGCAAAGGATATACATTTATATCTATTTAGCTGACTGTCGCACTGGGTGCCACCAGCGCTAAAGGCTGTGATGATGGGGCTGTGATGATGGGTATGTGGTAAGGTGAAGTAACACTATCTTTTTTGTTTTTTTCAGCTTCTTCAGAGAATCTGCGGAATTGGAGAAGAAGCGAAGTAAGGTGACAACATTTCCTATTGGACACATCAAACATACCCAGGAGCAATTTTGTGATTCTATCTGCCTTCTACGTAGGCTAGTACTCAAGAGGGACAGTTTATAGCCAGTAGCAGAGATGGCGTCTCGTTGGATGACTGCTGCTCCAGCCCTAACTCGGGTTATAGAGGAGAGCTCTGATGTAGGATCAGAGACTGAGACAGCAGATACTGAGACAGCATCTGAGGGAGAGGACAATGGGGTAGAATCTGGGAGTGATTTTTCAGTCGGCGGAGTCCCATCGGACAACACCTCTTCCAGTGATTCTGAAGGAGATGATGACGACAGCTGTGCTGTCCCTTCGCAAGCACAGTCTGTGCAGCGGGACACCATCGGGTTAGTCGAACTCAGAGAGCAGGTGCATGCGGCCACAAGCACAGAGAGAGTGCTCTCTTGGCAGCCCCCCTGTTTAGTTCAGCCCCAAATTCCACCTTTTACTGGTGATGCTGGATGTAAAGTCGATACATCTATTTTTGGATGTTGACTTCCTTCAGGAAATTGTGCAGCAAACAAATTTGCGTGCAGACCAATTTCTGAGGGAGCGTAGAGGCACCCTAGGGCCCCGTTCTAGGGCACGCCAGTGGACTCCCACTTCGCTGGCGGAGTTGAAATATTTTTGGGCCTTACGCTCAAAATGGGGTTAGTGCAGAAACCCACCTTGCAGTCCTACTGGACGACTCACACGGTTTGGGTAACCCCAATCTTCACACCATACATGAGCAGAGATTGCCTTTTGCTACTGCAGCACATGCTGCATTTCAATGACAATTCTGCTGCATTGCCCCGGGACCATCCAGACCATGCATGACATGTTATTCAAAATTTGGCCTGTCGTGGAACATTTGTCTGCCAGGTTTCCAGAGATCTATACTCCTGGAAAGAATATAGCAGTTGATGAGTCCTTGATCCTGTACAAAGGACGGCTGCTTTTCAGACAGTACATTGCGAGCAAAAGAGCTCGCTATGGCATAAAGCTGTACATGCTGTGTGAGAGCTCTTCTGGCTATGTGTACAGCTTGAGAATGTATACAGGGAAGGACTCTACCCTAAACCCTGTAGGTTGCCCTCCTGGCGTTAGGGGTCACAGGTAAGATTGTATGGGAACTTGTCCAGCCACTTCTTCACAAAGGTTATAACCTTTATGTGGACAATTTCTATACAGGAGTAGAGCTGTTCAGTGAGCTATACAAAGCTGGCACTGTGGCCTGCTATACAGTTCATTGTAACCGCAAAGGATTCCCGCAGGAGCTTGTTTGCAAGAAGCTCCAGAAATCCCAGAGTACTGCATTGCGTTCTAACGAACTGCTCGCAGTCAAGTTCTTAGATAGGTGTGATTTATACATGCTCACTACAATTCATGATGAGAGCACTTCTCCCATCACGGTTTGGGGTCAGATGGCCGAAGTCCACAATCCCATCTGTATATTTGATTACAATAAGTACATGGGCGGAGTGGACAAGAACGACCAGGTTCTTCAACCATACAATGCGTGTCGTAAAACTCGCACTTGGTACAAGAAACTATTTATCCACCTGTTTCAGATGGCAACATATAATGCGTATGTTGTTTACCATCAGACAACCACAGGAAGACTCATGACTTTCCTTAACTTCCAGTTGTTTGTAATTGAAAGCCTCACTGCTGTTACAGAAGCAGCAGACGCCTCCACCTCATATGTTTTGGAGGATGTGGCAAGGCTGCAGGAGTGACACTTAGCGGATCGCATTCCTAAAACACCCAAAAAGGATCGTCCATGTCGTCGTTGTAAAGTGTGCTCGAAGCATGGAAAGCGGCAGAAGAGTCGGTATTACTGTCCATCACAACCAGGCCTCTGTATCCCTACTTGTTTTACGTTGTATCATACTAAAGCAAAGTTCTGGGAAATCGACTGAGGTTGAGCTGCCGTTGGGTAATCCTTTCAGTGGCAGTGCATGGATACCGAACGTCCATGGGCCACTGCTTCGTTAGGCAAGGAGCCACAGAATTGTACTTCATCATGGACTTCCTTTTGGACTGCTTGGGAGCTAAATCCACCATCAGAACATGGTCGGTGTTCTGTTCAATTAACATGCATTATATTCCCCCTACTGCATATACTAGTGGACAGAACATACGCCACATTGTCACGGAGTACCCTTTCTTCACCAGCATGTCTACCTTACTTTCAACGGTAGATATGCTCTCTCAGTTCGAGGAATCACTTTGTACGGTATACTTGGAAACCCTCAACTTGCATCCACAAACTAGTATAGGTTCACTTGGCAATTATACAGGATTAGCCAGGACACTGATGAGAACAGACATGAATGGGTAAGGAAAGCTTATGGTAGGTGTGCCTTCGCAGGGTTATTGCACAGGTAGAAGGCAGATAGTAAAGGTAGTACAGATGTACATCATCTACACCTATGGATTCAAACCCATTGGTGCCATCCCAGCACTGAAGGAGAATGACTTGTATAGGTCAGTGTTTGACCTGCTTTTCATGTTCATCCTCCATCAGAACTTAGTAGATGTTCAGTTTGCTGTATAAGTGCATTACAGTCACATCACTGCACATAATGTTGGCTGGGACATATGCTACGTTCTCATGGACTCCCCTATGTACCAAACACTACCCTTTTCATAGCCTATGACCTTCTCTTTAGGGAACATCATGAGAAATCCACAGCATGTCTCCCTTAGTTTCAAAGGTAGATATGCTCACTCAGTTCGAGGAATCGCTTTGTACGGCATACTCGGACCCCCCCCAACTTGCATCCACAAACTGGAAGGAGTTGGATTTAGCAAAGAGAGTGCGTTAAAGGCGCATGAAAAACATGTCTTACTGAGCCTCAGGTGGCGGTCACAGGAGTCATTAGTAAAGGTTCTTTATTCATGCATTTGGTAATGTTAAGGAAGGAGGCAGTTACTTGACAGGTGGTAAAATGTAGTCAAACTTATTCCGTTCTGTGGCGTGTGAATGTGATGGGCCCTTGTCTGGCAGTGGTAAGTTAATGTGAGTGCAGTGATTGGTTGGATTGGGCCCGTGGCTGGCAATATGAAAGGGTTGTTTGCTGTGCGTGAATGGCGTGTGAATGGACCATAAAGAGGGACGCGGCTTTATGGCCCACCTTCAGAAGGATGGATTTTAATGTTCAGATACTTTGATAAGTATTCATGCTTTGAAACCATAATTTCTGGAGGTGCTAAAACCAACCAGTGTGAGTGGTGGGTTAACTTTAACAAACTTGTACCAGGGGAGTCCAAGGGTGCCAGACTTGTGTGGCTCTCACCAGTTTTCCTTCACTCAGAATCCCCATTAAATCACAAAATGTGCTTAAAAAACACATTTGCCTTGCATTCCAATGAGCAGAAGTCAGGGATCTGCAGGGAGCCCCAAGTTCCACTAAGTCTCCAGTGAAAAACTGCCTCACTTTAGTGAGTGGGCAAGTGACCACAACAGGGAAGTACCCAAAACGGATTGTGGAGACATTAAAATTACCTACCACAAAACAGCCTCATTTTTTAAGACAGTCATCTAAGTATTTGGTCCTGGGCTCGGCAGCCATATAGGGAAACCTACCAAACGCAGACATTTCTGAAAACTAGACACCTAAGGAAGCACACGTAAATGTGGCGTGTTTGGATTTAACTATGTTTTCTAACCCAGAATACCCTGCAAAAGTGAAACGTTGATTAAAACCACTATTTTTCCTTTTTTTTTTTATCACAGAAACTACAGGAATGTGCAGAGATCCTCAAAATTCCTACCACCCAGTGCTTCCCCACTTGTCCTGATAAAAACACAACCCCGCTCGTGTGCCTGCGCCTGCTTCAGGAATGGATCACTCCAGGGTTAACAGTAGCCCTCATGAAAGGACTACCATTGATCCTTGTGTGATCCATTCCTGTCGCGGGCACTAGGCCTACCCACAGATGTGAGGTATCATTTTTATTGGGAGACTTGGGGGAACGCTGGGTGGAAGGAAATTTGTGGCTCCTCTCAGATTCCAGAACTTCTGTCACCGAAATGTGATGAAAGCGTGTTTTTTTTAGCCACATTTTGAGGTTTGCAAAGGATTCTGGGTAACAGAACCTGGTCAGAGCCCCACAAGTCACCCCATCTTAGATTCCCCTAGGTCTCTAGTTTTAAAAAATGCACAGGTTTGACTAGGTGTTGGCTGAGCTAGAGGCCAAAATCTACAGGTAGGCACTTTGCAAAAAACACCTCTGTTTTCTGTCAAAAAATGGGATGTGTCCACGTTGTGTTTTGGGGCATTTCCTGTCGCGGGCGCTAGGCCTACCCACACAAGTGAGGTATCATTTTTATAGGGAGACTTGGGGGAACGCTGGGAGGAAGGAAATTTGTGGCTCCTCTCAGATTCCAGAACTTTCTGTCACCGTAATGTGAGGAAAACGTGTTATTTTAGCCAAATTTTGAGGTTTGCAAAGGATTCTGGGTAACAGAACCTGGTCAGAGCCCCACAAGTCACCCCATCTTGGATTACCCTAGGTCTCTAGTTTTCACAAATGCACAGGTTTGGTATGTTTCCCTAGGTGCCGGCTGAGCTAGAGGCCAAAATCCACAGGTAGGCACTTTGCAAAAAACACCTCTGTTTTCTTTGGGAAAATGTGATGTGTCCACGTTGTGTTTTGGGGCATTTCCTGTCGCAGGCGCTAGGCCTACCCACATAAGTGAGGTTTTATCAGGAGACTTGGGGGAAACATAGAATAGCAAAACAAGTGTTATTGCCCCTTGTCTTTCTCTACATTTTTTCCTTCCAAATATAAGAGAGTGTGTAAAAAAGACATCTATTTGAGAGATGCCCTGCAATTCACATGCTAGTATGGGCACCCCGGAATTCAGAGATGTGCAAATAACCACTGCTCCTCAACACCTTATCTTGAGCCCATTTTGGAAATAGAAAGGTTTTCTTGATACCTATTTTTCACTCTTCATATTTCAGCAAATGAATTGCTGTATACCCAGTATAGAATGAAAACCAACTGCAGGGTGCAGCCAGCTCATTTATTGGCTCTGGGTACCTATGGTTCTTGATGAACCTACAAGCCGTATATATCCCCACAACCAGAAGAGTCTAGCAGACATAACGGTATATTGCTTTCAAAACTCTGACATCGCAAGAAAAAGTTACAGAGTAGAACAAAGAAGAATGGCTGTTTTCAGCTCGATTTCAATATTGTTTTATTTCAGCTGTTATTTTCTGTAGGAAAACCTTGTAGGATCTACACAAATGAACCTTTGCTGAATTAGGAATTTTGTTTATTTTTCAAAAATCATTAGCTTTCCGGGATCCAGCATTGGTTTCACACCAATTTCTGTCACTAACTGGAAGGAGGCTGAAAGCACAAAAAATAGTAAAAATGGGGTATGTCTCAGAAAAATGCCAAAATTGTGTTGAAAAATGTGGTTTTCTGATTCAAGTCTGCCCTTTCCTGAAAGCTGGGAAGCTGGTGATTTTAGCACCGCAAACCCTTTGTTGATGCCATTTTCAGGGAAAAAACCACAAGCCTTCTTTGGCAGCCCTTTTTTCCAATTCTTTTGAAAAAAAAAAGGACATTTTTGCTCTATTTTGGCTAATTTCTTGGTCTCCTCCAGGGGAAACAAACTGTGGGTATCTTTAGAATCCCTAGGATGTTGGGGAAAAAGGAAGCAAATTGGCATGGATAGCTCACGTGGACAAAAAGTTATGAAGGCCTAAGTGCAAACTACCCCAAATAGCCAAAAAAGGGCTCAGCACTTGGGGGGTGGGGGGTTAGTGGAGAGACAGCAGCTAAGAGGTTAAGGACTTCTTCGAAAAAAAACAAGTTGTAGACGTCCAAGCCCAACACTAGATGGCAGGAGTATGCTAACCATATGTATCCACGGACAAAACAATGCTACAAATATATAATTTACCAAAACATCGTGCTCCTATAATTTTAATAGTAAGTATTAAAATATCTGGGGGAAAAATATAAATAGAGCTTAAAGTAGTAAATTGTAAATATTTTAGTACATGAATGTAATATAATATAATCTTATTTTAATCTTAATATAGTTTATTACTCTATATATATATATATATATATATATATGTTTTCACTGAAAAAAGGGTACAGGGACTTTACAGTTAGGAAATGAATTAAAAAAACCTTACAAATTCACTGAAAAAAAACAAAGGTTACAGGGACGTTATGTTTCATTCTGAATTTACTTGTACAAAACCTAAGAAATTCAGCAGTTATAGTTACCCGAGCTAACTGTAACTTGCGCTTCCATAATGCACTGCTTATGACCTCACAAATTACATCACTCAAGACATGGTCAGTGACATCACTGATGACATCACTGATCATGAGTAACTATAACGTCCCTGTAACCTTTGTTTTTTTTTTAGGGAATTTGTAAGTTTAAAAACAATTTTTTATTCCATTTCCTAACTATAACGGCCCTGTAAACTTTGCTTTTTTCAATGAATTTATACGTTTTTGTTTACAAGTAGTTCCTAACTATTACAACCCTGTATGTAACCTTCGTTTTTTTCAGTGAGTTTCTACTTTTTGTTTTAAGTATAGTAAGTATAGTATAATATATATAGTAAGTATAGTAATTTTCATTACTGTATGTTAATCCAACCACTGCTGCACAGCGACTGACTTCAGCACCCAACCTTACACCTTGCACGGCCTTCACCCATTCCCAGTGGAGGCTGCCCGCAAGACCTGGCCTGCAGCCAGGCCCTGCGGACAACCCCCTTACCACCTAACTCCATGCTGCACATGACCCTTTGGCCGTGCACAGCAAGAATTGGCCGCAGCCTCTCTGGATGTGATAATAGTTGCGAGAGGGTGTTTTTGGAGATGAGTGGCTATGAGAGTGTCTGTCTGGGTGTGAGAGTGCGTATATCAGTGTTTTAGTGAGTGCGTCAGTGTTTGCGCGGGTCTGTGAGTGGGTCTGTGAGTGAGTGTGTGAGAGTCTGAGTGGGTGCATGAGGGTCTGACTGGGGCTGTGAGTGGGGGCACAAGTGTCTGAGCGGGTCTGTGAGTGGGTCCCTGAGGGTCTGAGTGGGTGCATAAGTCTTGAGTGGGTGTGTGTGTGGGAGAAAGAGAGAGAGAGAAAGAGCGCGAGAGAGAAAAAAGTGAGAGGGAGAAAAATTTAAAGTTTTTTAGGCTTTGATATATGATATACTTAGAATGAGATATTTCTGAACAAATTAAAAAGAAAAATGTATTTGTCACTTAAAAAGAGTAAAATTACTTTTCAGTATGAGCCTTAAAAATGTGTACTAAAACTGGACTAGAACACTCAACGCACAGTGTGAAGGTCTGTGACCTTCACACTGAGCTAATCTTTTTTTAATATTTTTTTTCTCCTTTATTGGCGATTTGGGACCCCGGGGAGATGTATTTTTTCTTTTTTAAAGTATAACAACCCATTTAAGGATTATCTGGGAACCTCAGGGTCTCCATTGCGGTGCCATTGCCATTGCCTCAGCAAGCAAGGAGCTGCTCTAGCAAACCTTTTATCTCTGTTCGCTGCACGCATAACTGCGTGCAGGGGACAGAGATGAAAGCTCTGTTTTTTTTTGTTTTTTTCTTTACAGCGGAACCTGCTTGAAAGGTCCCACAGTCAAAAACTAGAGTGTTTGCTATGACTTGGCTGCAGCTTCAATGCAAGAGCATCCCCCCTGCACCTAATTTTTTAAATGCCCCGGGAGGTCGTGGTCCCCGGGATGCAGCTCCCACTCATATTTCAATATTTGCCCTGGGGAGGTGGTGGTCCCCGAAGCTTATGCGTTCCCCTCCTCTATTAAGCCCCAAATGCCCCTGGGTCCTGGCCCACCAGAGGTTGGTGGTCCCCGGGCTGTGGGGGCCATGCGGCCCCCCTACTCATATTTTTACATTCAACCCAAGTGGTGGTCCCCGGGACCTATGCATTCCCCTCAACTATTACGCCCCAAAGACCCCCGGCACCTGCCCCACCAGGAAGCAAAAAAAAAGCGCAGGAGATCACTTTTTTTTAAAATCTTGGAAAAATATGCAGATCCATCCGCGGATTTTTACCAGTGTTTTTAACAAACAAATGCTAAGGGCTATGGGGTTAGGGTGATTCTACCCTGGCCCCCTTTCTTTGGCTTATATTTCTGGGACTGGGCTGAAGCCAAGTCCCAAGATTGCTACCAACACTTCCTTGTTGAAGTGTTGAGAGGAAATCAGATATAAGCACGGGGACATTTGGATCTGCGGAGGATCAGCGTCCCTAGATATATCTATATTTTTTACCTTAAATTACTCCAAAATTACTGAATGGATTCGCACCAAACCAAAAAAGCGTAATCAGTGGAACAGAATCTAGCTTCATGCCAAATCTGGTGTAATTCCGTTCAGTGGTTTGGCTGTAGGCGTGTCTAAAGGTCCTGTGGAAAAACAAATGGAGAAAACACTTTTGGGACCCCCCTTTTTCTCGGCCCTCGCTTTACAGATCACCCTGAAACTGTCAAGACAGAAGCTGAAATGACGAAGTATAAGTTTGAAAATTTTGTAACGATTCATCAAGCGGTGCTAAAGTTATAAGCAAAACAAAAAAGCTCAGACTATGGAAACTAGGTCCTAACTATAGCTACCTAGGTGTTATATATATACACACACACACACACACACACCCAAAATAAAACCATGAAAAATATAAACAATTCAACAACGAAAAACATTTCCATTAATTAAGGCAATAAATAAAATATTAAAAATGCAAACACATTTACTGAAAATACAAAAATTGTCAAAATAAACTTAAAATATAAAAAAAGCAAAACACATTTACGGAAAATACTAAAATTGTCAAAATAAACTTGATAATAAAAGCAAACAGTATAAAATATAATATAAAAAAATCAAACAAGTAATGCTGTAACATGAACCTAACCAACATGAAAACTATTTGAGTCTAAAAATAATAAACATACTATTTCCACTCCAATGTATGCAACAGTAGGGAAAATGTTGGACTTTGGAGGGAGTGCAACAGTAGGGAAAGCGCTGGACATTGGAGGCGTTAAATGTTACTATTCCCATTCCTTTAAAATCAACACTAGGTAAAACGTTGGACTTCAGAGTGGTAAAATCTATTATTCCCACAACAAAAAGCACAACAGTAGGGAAAGCATTAGATTTCGGAGGGGTAAAATTTACTAATCCCACTCCAACAGATCAACAATAAGGAAAATGTTTGACTTCGGAGGGATAACATTTAGTATTCCCACTCCAGTCTGTACAACAGCAGGAAAATCTTGAACTACGAAGAGGTTAATGTTACTATCCCTACAGCAGTCTAAATTAGAGTGGAGAAAGTACTTCACTTCACTTCAAACACACTGCATTTATCAGTAACCCCACGGATGAAGAAAAAATTAAACTCCCAATACAAAAGTTATTAACATTAGACATATGTATTAAAACAATCATTCAAGTTACATAATTACTATTCAATAAAATTATCAATTAATAAATGTTACTCAATTATTAATTAACGTCCCGTCATATACCCCTACAAAACTAGAGGCCAGCATGTAAATTATTACTGAAACAAAAGTATTCCATAATTTACATATTTAAAATCAATTAAAAATGTAATTAACTATTAATAATTAACACGTAATTAACTTCCCACCCTATACACCTAGCAGCCCACAACTAAAATAAGAGTGAAATCAATCAACATTCCATATTTTATATAAATAAAAAAATAACTATTAATAAATTGTTAATTATCACTTAATATACCACACTAGACCCCTACACACCTAGCAGCCCACAACTAAAATAGAAGTAAAATAAAATAAATAATTAACCATTATTACTTAATTACTTCCCAAATTATACCCCCTATACACTTTTAAAAAAATCTGTTTATTAGTCATAACATTCACTCAACAGTACATTGGCTGTTAATTTTGTGATCTGTTTACTTACATATATAAGCTTGCACAGCGCTGTTACACAATGAATTGTCAAAAAAAAAAAAAAGAAAACATAAAACGAAATAAAAAGGAAAAGAAAAAACAAACATTCAACTTGAAACTGTGCAATAACTAGTTAAAGACGCAACTAAACGCCGCTAATGTCATTACTAGTGTTGGCTATCCCCAACAGAAGGTGGGGGAAGGAAAAAGGGAGGAATACAGCTAATGTGTACGAGTAAAACGGAGGTCATAGTTGAGGTATGAATTATGCATTGCGGGGCTTGAAGAGGCGCAGAGCTAGTCTGATAATAAGCAAGCTAGGTATGAGTTGCGTATAGGCATAGCCGCAGAAGAAGCATCCTGATATATTTTGTTGTTACATTGAGGGAGGGGATGAGGATATTAATACCGAAAGTGAATGATGGTGGGGCAGCTAAGAGTAGCGTGCTGACGAGGTTAACCAAGACTGTAATAGCTATATATGGGGCCCAATTTACGTGGGGTATATGTCATCCCTAGCTTTTATTGCCACCACAAAAGTGTCCCAAACTTCGGGCCATCCTGAATAAGGCCTTTGTGTTGTAATAAGCGAAGTGTCTGGGCAACAGGGTGTGAGACAAAATGTCTGCTGTGACGTCCGTAACGCAGTGCCAAGCCGAGTTTATTGAGTGGCAACTCCAGACCATATGGTAAAAGTCAGCTGCCGGAGCAGCACATCTGGGACATGACAGGGTTGTGCTTGAGTATATTCTTTGGATGCGGGCCGGGGATAGATATGAGTGGTGAATATAATTGAATTGGGTATAACGCAGACGAGGATTACGGGATATTGACTTGACCATTGCGAGAGCTGCGACCCAGGTTTTTTGTGGTAATGGTGAAGAGAGGACGGAGTCCCAGCGTGCCTTAGCATGCGGCAGGGTAGTGCAAACTGCTGCTAGTAATGCTTTACATAATTTAGTTACAATGCCTTTTGTGCTACCTATGGTGAGGATAGTAGTAGGTAATGGGGACTCAGGAGGCTCGGTGTTGCCAGCACCCCAGAGGTTATGGAGTAGCCGCTTGATGGCGCTATATGTCAGAAAGGCACTGTTGTGCATAACCCCAGCGGATACCAGTTCCGCAAAGGTGATCATCGCAGAGCTGGAGTATAAATCGCCCACATTCAGTGTGCTTATGTCCAGTGTATCATGGTGTGATGAAAAGATTTGGGTGCCCGGCAATTGATACAGCGGTAACAAAGGAGACTAAGGAGGAGAGGGGGCCTTGCATTGGACGTATCTGCGCCAACAGAAGCGAGCTGCTTCCAACAATATGGGTTTTGAGGGTAGGCGGTGAGGGCCAGATAACAGTGAAGACAGTATTGTTTGCGGGGCTATATGTGCCTGCAACATTATGCTTTCGGTAGGAGGAGTGTCCTGAAGCCATGTGGATAACCACAACAGCTGAGCAGCTGCGCAGCTGCGTAGTATCTTTCGAAATTAGGCATGCCCAGCCCTCCCACCTCTTGCGAGTATTGTGTTATAGCTAACGCTACTCTGCGTCTATCTTTGCCCCAGAGCAGGTCAGTTAATATTGAGTGCAATTTACCAAAGAACGAGCGTGGTAAGCATAGCGGGAGGGCAGTAAAGTAATATAAGAACCTTGGGAGGATAAGCATTTTGGCTATTGCTAACCGACCCATAGGGGATAGGGGAAGTGAGCGCCAAAACGACATTGAGCTGCGGGTGGAGCTGAGTGCCCTCTCAATGTTACCCTCTTTTAGATCTGCAATGGAGTGATAAATCTGCACCCCGAGATATTTAATGGTAGCATGTGACCATGGTAGTTTATATTGCGGTAATGTCATGTGAAGGTCAATCGGTATGGAGGTAAGGGGGAAGATACTTGACTTGGACCAGTTGACGTGTAAACCTGAGGCAAGAGCGAAGGAGTCGAGCAACTGCAACACCTCTACCATAGAGGTAGAGTGATTACGCAGGTATATCAGGGCATCATCTGCGTATAAGGATATAATATGATGAATGTTAGATTCCGGGATGCCCCATATATGTGCGTAGCTTCGTAGTTTAATTGCTAATGGTTCCGTTGCTATAGCGAATAATAAAGGGGACAATGGACAACCTTGTCTGGTACCTCTGCCTATAGGAAATGCTTTGGAGATAGTGCGTCCATTTTTTACACGGACTGTGGGCGTGGAGTAGAGCGTTTTGATCCAACTAATGAAGCCGGGGCCGAAACCGAAAGCTTTGAGTGTGCATGGAAGATAATTCAAGCTTAACGTATCAAGCGCTTTTTCAATATCTAGCGAGAGGGCCACCGCTTCTGTTTCGGTATTACTGTGCATTATGTGGAGCAGCCTTCTGATATTTAAGAAGGTGCTTCTGACAGGAATAAAGCCGGACTGATCATAGTGTATCAGGCTTCATAGGTAGGGGAGTAGCCTGTTTGCTAATATTTTCTCTAGCAATTTGCAATCAGTGTTGAGGAGAGAGAGCGGCCTGTATGATTTAACGTCGAGAGGATCCCGGCCCGCTTTTGGGAGGACAACTATTAGAGCTTCGCGCATGGAGTCTGGCAGCTGTAAGTTATGGTGTGCTTAGTTAAATACCTCTGTGAGTGGTTTTAGGAGATGGGTAGCATGGGAGTTAAAATATTCTACCGGTAGGCCATCCGAACTGGGGGTTTTGCTACGTGCCATTTGTGCCAGAGCTGAGCGCAGCTCTTCAATAGTAATAGGACCATCTAAAGTGGCGGTATTGTCAAGAATGTGTTGGTTTTGGGAGACACATAGTAATATGTCAGTTAGTTGCTGTTCTGGCGGGGGGAGGAGGCGTGTAAAGGGCACGATAGTATGTGGAAAAGGCTTCGTTGATACCTGCTTGGGTATTGACAATGACGTCGGGGTTCAGACGTATCGCACCAATGGGTGATGGCTGCGAAGGTTGACGGGTCAGCCACGCTAATAGCCTGCCTGATCTATCTCCCTCCGCGTGTTGACTTGTCATATGTCTGTAGTCGTGCTTACCTAATCTGGTGTCTACTTCATTATGGGCAGCTCTAAGCGAATTCAGTGTTGCTAGTGTGGACTCGTCTCTAGCGACCTCAACCTCTGCTTTGCGGAGTTTTACCTCCAAATCTTGTAGTTCTTTGGTGAGTGCCCTTCTTACCCCCACCGTGGCCGCAAGGCAATGTCCGCGTTTTACCGCTTTATGGGCATCCCACTCTATAGCGCGGATGAGGTTGTGTTTTTGTTCAGTAGGAAGTAATCAGCCAGTCTCTTGGACATATCTGCTTGAAAGGGGGGGTCTAGAAGAGCTTCTGGCTGCAATCGCCATGTTGGTATACGAGTGTGCATGTGGCCCCAGGCCATTATTGCACATAGAGGGTTGTGGTCTGATATGGTGCGCGCTAGGTATTCAGCCATGCACACTTTCTGAATTACGGCTGCGGATACGAAGATCATGTCTATTCTGGTATGTAACTTGTGTACAGGGGAGTAGTAAGAATATTCGCGGTGGGAGGGGTGGCCCACCCTCCAAACATCCTGCAGGCCGTTATTTAAGGCCCAGCTTGCTAGTGCTTGTGAGGCGCGATTGGATGGGGCCGTGGTGAGTGGGGGAAATGAGCGGTCTATTTGAGTATCTAGGACGCTGTTAAAGTCACCCCCCCACATGCACTCTAGTGTGGGGTCACTAAGATTGCCAGTTGAGAGCGTGCTCAGGAAATCGCGTTGATTTCCATTTGGGGAGTATAGTGCTACCAAAGCTAAAGGGGACCCGTCAAGGGCGCCTTCTAGTGTCAGGTGTCTACCGTTTGGGTCGCATTGTGTGCGAGATATGATAAATGGAACCCCAGGGGCAATCCAAATCGCCACCCTGCGAGCGAAGGACGAGGAAGTGGTGCCGTGCAATTGACCTTTCCATTTTGAGCGTGTGCTTTCCAACGTGGTTTTAGAGAGATGTGTCTCGTGTAGTAGAGCTATGTGTACCTGATGCCTCTTAAGAAAGGCGTAAACCCTTTGCCGTTTACGTGGCGTTGCCATACCTTTAATATTCCATGTGAGTATCGTATATTTCAAGATACCTTGGTGAGTTTGGGTGGCCATGAGGCTTTTATAGCTTTCGCATAACCGGAGAAATGAGTGTACTCCGTCCCCATTATGAAAATATTGTGACGCTTACCCGCTAAAACTAGCCAGTGGATGTCCGTAATGTTGTAGGCTGTAAACCTATTGCTATGGTAAATATGACGTGCGTTTGCTGCTGTGTTTGCGATTAACTAACGTGATAGAACCAGCAACCAAAAAAAGTGCACTCTGAATCAATATATAGCAACAACTGAAATACTAAAAAATAAGAAACAATTCTAGCGATTGCCGGCTTAAAAGAACGGTCCATATGGAGCAGGGGGGTGCCGAAGGACATTGGTTCAGAGTCATGGATTTACCCTGCCCGTGTTACTCATGGTGCAAAGTGCGCCGCCCAGGACCACAAGCGGGTTACGTGCCGGAGTAAGGGATCAATAGTGCCGCCAAGCCGCCACTGAGCAGCCAAAGGGGTAAAAGCCGTGCCGCTGCATCCGAGGAGCGGGCGTAGGTGGTGCTTGATTGTCCTAGCAAATGTCATCCGCTGTGCGTGGCGTGAGGGAAGGACCACGCGTGGACTCCACCGAGTCAGAATTTACATCCTGTTCCGGATCCACGTCAGTTTGTGTGGATAGGGCAAGTTGGCGACGTGTAAACAAATCTAGATGTGGCCCGCAGGAGCAGGGAGCGTTCAGTTTGTACCTGTTCAGGTGAGGGTTTAATGCCTTGTTTTTTGCGTTGCCTACGTCTTGACGTGGAGGAAGACCAATTTTCACCCAGGGTGCTTGTGTCTAACGGGTCGGCTAGACCCTTGGCATGCAGCCAGGTCCAGGCATCTTCCGGAGTAGTGAAGAAAAGTATCCGAGTATCATCCTGCACCCGGAGTCTGGCTGGGAACATCAACGCATACTTGATGTTATGTTTGCGGAGGCATACTTTAACACAATAGAAAGAGCTCCGCTTCTTCTGTACTTCTGCTGTAAAATCTGGATGAGCTGTAATCTCAGCATTTTCGAAGCATACCGGACCAGATTTGCGAAATAGCTGTAGGATGAGGTCTCTATCCCGATAGTTAAGGAGTCTTGCTATCAGCGGACGAGGTTGTGAGCCAGGTGGAGGGGGCCTGCCGGGGACCCTGTGGGCACGCTCGACGGAAAAGAACTTCGGGATGTTATCTTTAAGAATTGTGTCCGTAAGCCATTGTTCTATGAATAATTCAGTGCTGGGGCCCTCGGCACGCTCAGGGAACCCCACCAGACGAATGTTGTTGCGCCAGGACCTACCCTCTGCATCCTCAGCTCTGCGTTTTAAGGAGTCCACCTCTGTCGATAGATGAGCCAGTTGAGATTGCAGATCTTTCACAGTCCTGGGGAGGGTTGCAGAGTCTTTTTCAAGTTCGGACACACTGTCGGCCAGTGCGTGTTGATCAGTGCGAAGTATGTTGAGATCTTCTGTTACCGAGCCTATTTTGGCTTCTAGGGTGGTCTTCGTGTCTAGAATGGCTTGCAATATCTTTTCAAACTGTGACGTGTGTGATTGTAAGGTAAGTTCCAACTTCTGCAGAGCCAATTGCGTGGTGGCGTGGGCCTCTGAGGGGGGTGGGGTGTCGGGGTCCATTCTGCCCGGAGGTGCTCGTGGGGTCTTTGGTTTGACCATTTGGTAAGTACGGGTATGAGTGGATGTTAACGAATAGGGCAGGTTGGAGGCGATGCGGGCGAGGAGCAAAGAAGCAATCTGCGACGTAGTAGAAGTGCAGACCCAGAGGAACGCAAATAACTATTGAACGCCCGAAGTGAAGTACTGACGGCAATTGTATGGTGCGCGATATTAGAGATCCACCTCTTCCGTCTACGGGGCAAATGTACAGATTTTTCTGGTGAAGAGCTTAACTGGCTAGTTCCTGGTGGCTAGCAGAGTGATTTAGCACTTTGACGTGTGACGTCACACCTCACGATTCCAAACAGCAGAGGGGACGGGCATGATATGCTTCTGCATCCTAATACAATAGACAAGCCCAACATCCACACAAGGGCGATGCAGCAGCAGGTGAACACAAAGTGACGTGTATGGTCGGGTCAGGAGTCACACCAGTCCGGCATAGGCGTTGAGGGCGAGCAAAGCAGGAGTAGGCCAATGATATATGGAGAATAATGGCCTAATGCGCTTGAATATTGCTAGAGTTTAGAGGGGTGGGGCTATAACTGCCCGAGTACCTTGGAGCGCGGGGGGGGGGGTGGTTAACACAACTGCGACTCGATAAATGTCACCGAAAGGCTCACCTCATTCAATCGCCCAGGCCAGTTTCCCACTGCGCACTTGACCACCGACTTCATTCTTACTGCCTCACCACATCTGTGGTGAAGCTCGGACAGGCACTGGGCGAGGTCCCGGATTTGTAGAGTCTACTGTGGAAGTGAGAGTATATATATTGCACTGCGTGGCTGCAAAACAAAACGATCTCCGCCAGGACACTACGTTAGGATGTCCCATCCAGGCAGGCCGCAGCAACCCTCAGCCCTGGGGCACATGAAATTGTAGGCCTGCTCCTGCAGGCCACGATGTGTGGGGTGCGGACCCGCAGCGGATCAGACATGCACCGCTCCGCCACCCCAAAATGCCGTCTTAGGGCCAGCGCCCTATCGCGGTGCTCTTTATTATGTCACGCTCCACTGTGCTGGTGGAGCCGGTGGAGAGGAGGCAATCACTGCTGCTGGCCAGAAAGTAATGGTTTGAATGACTGCTTCGATTTGTTTTGTTGTGTCGATGCAAGCCCGGCCCGGCCCCGGATCTCAGCACCAGCCCCCAGTAAGCGGGGGGCCAGGGCGCCACCACCAGCAGCGGTAACCTCGCACGGAGGTCGATGGGTTAGCGAGCCCGCTCCGGCAGGCCTTAGTCTAGAAGAGGCGGAGCCGCGGCAGGATAGCCTCGTCCGGCGGCGCCGCCCCAAAATGTCCTCTGCGGGCCGGCGCTCGAACCCAGCGCCCCGAGCGAGGTCGGATCTCCCACGGCACGTCCTCCGGGCACGTCACAGACCCGAGCTCCAGCTGCGGGTCACGGAAGGTGCTACGCGGCACACGCAGCGAGCGTGCAGGCCGCCACCGCTGGCTCAGACCCGGCAGCCTGGCCAGACGCCCACCGAAACACAGCCGTGCTCACCAGTGTGGCCTCCAGGGAGCTTGATGGGTGACGTCCGTACCCCTTAAAAGGGAGGCACGGGCGCCGCTTGCAGGATGTTTATACGGACCAGGGATCGGAGCTGCAGTTTATGCTGCCACTCCGGTCGCCATCTTGGCCACGCCCCCACACCCCCTATACACTTAACAGCCTGAAACCAACATACTGAAAATAAATCAGTTTTACATAATAAATATCAATCATATAATTAAATAAAAAGGATTAAATAGTTGATAATGACCTAATTAATTTCTCGAATCCCCTTACAAACCCATCAACCTGCTACAACACTATAAATTAATATTAATTGAATAAACATTTCAGAAGCACTTAAAATTACAAACTATATGAAAATAAATTACTAACATTTATATAAACAAAAATGACAAAATTAACATATCAACAAAAATTAAAACAATAAAAAGATTTTTAACTATTACTGAAAATAATATTAAGAATCAATATTCTTTAAAACAATATTACTTCAAAATTTGATATTCTTTTCAACAATATTTATACATCACAATATTTGTGTTACAATATTTAATTTCTGATATTTATGACTCACAATATTTACAAATTGACATTTTGTCTAAACACCCATGGGTGATTAGTGCGTTCAACAAGTCTACCTAACATAACAAAATATGTGCTTGGGAACAAGCTTAAGCTTGGAAGGTGGAAGAGCTGCGATAGGACACACTGTGGATCTGACACCAGCTGACCTTTATGGGCCAGGGATGCTGCTGATTGCCTAGGTTGTGTGGGCACATGAGGGCCTTTCCGCTGTCTCATTCACTCCAGATGCATTGGTACTCTTCTCACAGAGGCTGTAATGCAGTAGAGTGAGGAGGATGGGGAAGAAAGCACTTATAGATCTGTGCCTATCACGTGTTTTCTGCCCAATACAGTTGTGCCATTGCAGGGTGATACTCAGATTACTTACCAGTAATCTTCATTAGTCAGAGCCATAGTCTTCTGCGTCACAGTCCTTGTGGACTGAGCAATTGTGCCACTTGCACAGATCTCACCTATGAAACTCATGCTATTGACCCCTCTTTATCACTTGTCATCACATGACGAAGAAGGGAGGGGCTGAGGCAAAGTACCTCCTTTATTGTTTTTGTGTTGTCGCCATCACAGTTGTTTGAGAGAGAGGCAGTGTTAAGTGAGTACACATGTGGTGCGAGAACTCAGAATAAAAGAAGAAAGAATGAAGGTGAGAGAAGGGCAATAGAGAGAATGAAGGTGCCATAGAGGTGAGAGGTTGTTAAAACAGACTACAGTAAAAGGATGGATAAAGTAGAAACTGAAATGAGGGAGAGAAGAGTCAGATAAGAGAAGAAGCAAAAGGCTTACAGAGGAGGATGTGAAAAATCACTAAGAGATTGAAAATGTGAAAGACTGTAGAGAGAAAAGATGAGAATCTGGAATGGAAAAGTGAATATGTGAGGGACTGGAGACATACTGCTGAGAGAGCCAGAGGTAAAAAGGTGAGCGAATGGAAAGTTAAGCGAATGAAAAGGTGAGGGGAAGCAGAGGGTGGAGATGAGATATATAGATGAGTGGCAGAGGGGAAGTGAGAGATAAGTGAGGAATTAAATGAGTCAGAATGCAGTAAAAGGAAAGAGACTGAATATATGGAAGACAGATGTAAAAGGGGAGAAGGAGACTGGAGAGAGAAGAGGTGATTAAAACTGTAACTATAAAAAAGATGACGGACTGAAGTGCGGGTGAGTGAGAAAGATGAAAATTAAGGGCTGTGTGTGTAGACACAATATTTTAAAATTAGATTAAGGGATGAAAGAGGTGTGGGAGGTCAAGTGGGGAAGGGAGAAAAACCGAGGGATAAAAAAAAAAGTACTTACCTGTGGTAATATATAGTGCCCACTCTGGTATAATAAAATCAGTATCCATCCAGTTTTCCAAGCCAGAGGCGATCGTGTGGCTTGGCATCAACACGAAGAAAACAAGTTACTTACCTGTAACTACAGTTATCCAGTATTGGTATCTTTCATAAATTCACATGCTTGAATCATCCCCGTCGTCAAAGTAGGAGTCCCACGGTATATAAAATATCAATAATTAACAAATATATATATTTTTTCCTATAGGCTATAATGGAAACACCAGTCACTCATATAGCCTATCTAAGTCCTTTTGTGAAAAGGACCCAAACCTGCCTGCTGGCCAATCAGGCACCCTCTAGAACACTCTCCAGAGAAGCTCCTTCCTTGAGATTTTCTAGCACGAGAGTGAAAAGATTATGACCTGAGATGAATTGCGAGCATCTAAGGGGAGGAGGGTGGGTCGCATGTGAAGTTATGAAAGATACCAATCCTGGTTAACTGTAGTTACAGGTAAGTAACTTGTTTTCTTATGCAGTATTGGATCTTTCATATATTCACATGCTTGAATCTGAATAGCCAGCAGTACTCTTGATAAACGTCATACTCGCAGTGGATGGAGGGTGGAGCATAGAAATCCTCTAAAACAAGTTATCAAATAACCAGCTCATAAATCTTCTATTATGAACTTAAAACAAATATATATACATATATATATATATATATATATATATATATACACATATATATATATATACACATATATATATATATATATATATATATATATATATATATATATTAATCACCAATGTCCACTTGTAATTGCCGAACTCTTAACGGGTGCCTCCATTACGTGCTAGTGGCTGCACTTTATCAATTTACAAACAAACACACTCACTGAAGAAATGACTTCTACCAAAGGAAATAAAAAAACAAGGGTGTCACTGGTTGAATAATATGGAGCCTAAACATTGAATGATGGCGGGACCTGGATGGCAGAGCTAAGGTGAACTGATAGTCCGTCATCTGTCTTTCCATTTGAAATATCGACCGATCTATTTAAAGACTGCTCAGCTGTTTGATTCTTTTTTGCGCATTCACAATGAGAAAGGCAAGTGTTGCTGAAACGCGTCTGTGGCGCAATAAATTGGATTCAAAGCACCCGTGAGTGCCCCATGTTTTCTTTTGTTTGTAAATTGATAACGTGCAGCCACTAGCACGTAATGGAGGAACCCGTTAAGAGTTCGGCAATTACAAGTGGACATTGGTGATTAATATATATATATATATACAAATGCCAGAACCACCGTTTGCCTGAAGGAACAGCATACCTGCTGACATGAGGTCACACATTACTGGAATGTGAAGGCTTTGATTACGAAATCTGCGCTTTGAGGTATGCATAGATTCTAACAGGGCAATGTACGGTAAACGAGGGATTTTCCATCTTGCTGTATTTCATTTTTTTAAAGTAAAGGAAATTCGAACTAAACTGAGCAAAGTGGAGAGCACTATTTACTGGGCCCTTTAAGAACTTGACAGAAAGTGACAACCCACACTCACTGAAGAAATGACTTCTACTAAAGGAAATTAAAAAACAAGGGTGTCACTGGTTGAATAATATGGAGCCTAAACATTGAATGATGGCAGGACCTGGATGGCAGAGCTAAGGTGAACTGATAGTCCGTCATCTGTCTTTCCATTTGAAATATCGACCGATCTATTTAAAGACTGCTCAGCTGTTTGATTCTTTTTTGCGCATTCACATTGAGAAAGGCAAGTGTTGCTGAAACGCGTCAGTGGCGCAATAAATTTGATTCAAAGCACCCGTGAGTGCCCCATGTTTTCTTTTGTTTGTGTATATATATATATATATATATATATATATATATATATATATATATATATATATATCACAGTATCTCAAACTATATTGCATAAGTTCGTAGTATCACGATTCTGGAAATACTGACAGCCAAGTTGGTTAGTTTCTGCTGCTGTGCCGGGGTGAGATATGCCTTGTTTTTGATGGTGTCTAATTCTGCACCCAAGAAGACTCTCCTGCATGAGGGAAGGATGACTGACTTCTGTAGATTTATTGTTAGCCCCAAACTGCGGAATAATTTCAGGCAAGTGTTGGTAGCCCTGGACGCTAGAAGTGAAGAAGTAGCTTTTATGAGCCAGTCGTCCAGGTATGGAAACACCTGGAAACTCCTGTTGCTGAGAAAACCTGCAACTGGGGCAAGGCATTTTGTGAAAATGTGTGGAGTTGACTTAAGACCGAATGGGAGAACTTTGAACTGATAATAGGTATCGGCCACAGTAAAGCGGCGATATTTGCCATGTTTTGGTGATGATCATTGTTTTCTGGGTTGATCCTGGTTTTATGAACCCTGTCTTCTCTTTCCTCCCTGTCTGGCATATGAGGCAGTGGATGGTTGTCTATTCTGCTGCTGATAGGATGGTCTATATTGGGGCTGCTGATACTGCCTGTGAAAGGAACCTCGAAATGAGATAAATCTTCTTCCTCTTGCACCCTGAAAGGGTTGTTTCCGGTACTGCAAGGTACCTAGGGACTTAGCAGTATCTGTGTCGGTCTTGATGGCCTGCAGAGCGTCACCTACATGCTTGCCGAAGAGAGATTCTCCGTCGTAAGGCATGTAAAAAATTCTGGACTGCATTCCGGTCTGAAAGATGTGGCCTTGAGCCAACCCTGTCGGCGTAATACAGCAGCACCAGCCAGCTGACGAAAACCGGTGGAGGCTATATCTAGAGAGCAGTCAATTATCTCCTCAGACGTACGCTCACCTTCTTGGAGGATCTTCCGTGCATCTGCTTGTTTGCTTTCAGGGATGAGGTCCATGAAAGCCTGCATATCCAACCACATTTGTCGATCATAACGACCCAAGATTGCTAAGGAATTTGCTGCTCTAACAGTAATTGCTGACATGGAGGAGAATCTTTTGCCCACGTTATCTAATCTCCTTCCTTCTCAATCTGGAGTAGAGATAGGCGTCGACGGGTTCTTAGAACGCCTTTGAGCCGCTTGAGAAATAACAGAGTCCGGCTTTGGGTGACCAGTTAGACATGCCGGAGAGTCCTGAGTTGCCTTGTATTTTTTGTCCAACTTTTGTGGCACTGGTGGAACTGTTGCTGGGTTGCGCATGATCTTTATACCCTCGCTCCATATAAAGTCAATAATAGACTTCCTTGCCTGTTCTTTAAAATCATGGAGGAAGCATTCAGACTGCGAAACAGATGTTGGCAGGTGGAAGCATGCGGCCGCCCTATCCATTAGATTGTGAAAACCACCTATATGCTCTGGTGGAGAATCTGAAGGGCGAGGAGGCGGTGGAGAAGGAGTGGGGGCTAAGTAGTCATCCCATTCCTCAGTAGGATGCTGTAGCGTCGATATCTCCCCTTCTTCCTTCTACCCCTGATGTCGAAACTTAATCTCCAGGGGGGCAGCTAACACGGAATGAGGAGTCATCCTGGGAGTAGCTGGAGGTGGAGGTACGCTCGTTGGTGTAACAGGAGGAGTTGGTGGTGGTTGATCTTCTGCTGTAACTGGGAACCACCTCCTATAATCCTGCAACATTGATTTTAAGTCCTGGATCAAGGAGGCTGGCATCTGGACAGAGTCTCTTGGCTGAGGCGGTTGGTAATAGTGTTCTTGATGAGAGTAATAAGGTTGATATTGATCATAGTCATAATCGTTGTCCTCTTCCTGGTATTTAACATGCAACTGGGATGGGCTGTGTGCACCTCCAAATGGACCCTCATTTGATTCCTCCCAGTCCAGCAAATGACTGGGTAATAGGGTTGACACCTTACTTGGGGAAGTTTCTGTAGGATAGATCGCCAATCTGGGCAAAGATGTGATCTTAACCATGGCCCGAAAATCAGGAGATCTTCGGGCCATGCTAGGAATAGCCTCTATCTGGCTCACAGGCACCAATGGCATTGAATATGGTGTCAATGATAATGGTCCAGTCGACGGCACTGTTATCACAGATGATCCTTCCATCAACGATGGTCTCGTCGACGGTGTCCTCGTCTACGGTGATACAGCCGACAAAGCTCTCGTCGGTGGTGTTGCAGTCGACAGGGCTTTCGTAGACAATGTCATCAATGACGATGTTGTCATCGCCGTGATTTTTTCTAAAATCCGAGTCGACGGAAGTTTAATAGAGGAAATAGGAGCCTTTACTGCCGATGTCAAGGTAGTCGTCGCCGACGATGGTCTCGTCGACGAGGTGGTGGAGACGGTAGATGTAAACACCGTCGTCGTCGTCGTCACGGTTGTTGGCGGTGGTGTCGTCGTCGACTTAATTTTTATGGATACCTTTCCAGAGGTAGAAGGATCAGAGGAAGGAGAACGGCGGGAAGACTCCTTTTTTTGACTAGGAGAGGATGGCTCAGAAGAAATTGAGCCTTGTAAGCCTTTTGCACCTTCTCCATGATATAATTTCTGCTGCTTTCTGGATCTTTTTGCCTGGCCCAGGTCCTCAGATTTGGACCTTCTGTGTGGCCTTTCTGACCCACTCTCCTCACCTGAAGTACAGGATTTTGCCTGTAACCATGTCAGAAGTCTACCCTCACGGTCTCTGAGGGTCTTTGTGGAGAAAGTAGGGCATATCTTGCAGTCCTTCACCTGGTGTTGTGGGTAGGGGCAGTACAAGCGGTCTTTATGTGGATCATCCACATGGAGCCTTTTCTTGCCACAGGTCTTGCAAGGGCGGAAAAGGCTTTTTCTAGAAGAATCTGATATCCTTAGAGTTTTCTTGAGAGAAAAATACTTCTGAAGAAGCAGAAAAACCGAGCAGAGCTCAGGGAGAGTCCCTTCACACGACGTGCAGTAGAAAATCTGAGGGAAAGAGCTTCTCTGGAGAGTGTTCTAGAGGGTGCTGGTGCCTGATTGGCCAGCAGGCAGGTTTGGTTCCTTTTCACAAAAGGACTTAGATAGGCTATATGAGTGAATGGTGTTTCCATTATAACCTATAGAAAAAAACATTATTTGTTAATTATTGCTATTTTATGTACCGTGGGACTCCAACTTCGATGACGGGGATGATTCAAGCATGTGAATTTATGAAAGATCCAATACTGGTTAAGTAGTGCAATATCACACTAGCAATTGAAACCTTATTGATGTTTCCCTGAAGTGCATTCATCACAAGGGAGAGCAGGTGGGATCATTGAAGAATCTGAAGGTCGGCAGAATATACACAAGAAAGATCCTTACCACAAATAAGGAGCCTTCTGCCTGAACATTCCTCATCTATAGAGCAGATTTCCAAGCAGTACCCTTTGCAGAATGGTCCTGGATGGTTAAATGTGGAAATCTTGTAGGAGCGATCTAGCAAAGTGGCCATCCATATGTTCTTCGAATCCAGGCAGTAAAGTTTCCAGAAAGTGTAGAGGAATGCCCACACAGCTGCTTTGCAGAGTTCTGCAAATGGAGCGCCTCTAGTAAATGTGGAATAATTCTGTAGTCCTTCAGCAGGCTCCTTCTTGGAAAGCGCATAGATGATTTTAATGTAGAGAATAATTCATCTGGACAGTGTCCACTTCTGGACTACTTTACCTTTCTTGAAATCACAGTAACCAATGCAGCGTTGATCATTCAGACATGTCCTGTGAAGTTGCTCCTCCGCCTCTGTTGGGTGGGGCATGGAACAAAATGTTGGTATGGTGATGGACTGTCCTAACAAAAAGGGGTCGGTGCTGTAGGAAGAAATGCAGCCCTTGTTTGCAACACTAATTTGTCAGGGAAAAAGGAAGCAAATGGCATGCACTTAGGCCCTGCAACTCACTGATCTGCAGTACCAAAGTAATTGCCGCTAAGAACAGTTTTCATTTGACAATAACTGTGGTCAACTGACAACTGTGAAGGACCTCATACAGCAATCCCATCAAAAAGGTTAAAATAAGATTAGGGTCCCACTGGGGCAGAGCAAACAGAATTTAACGATACAGATGAGTCAACCCTTGGAGGAACCTCATCAGATTAGGGGATTGGAACAAAGAAGTCTGATCTGGGAGGCAAAATAACAGCAACAATGTGGCCAAATATCCATTTACTGTGCCCATCACGCACCCTCTATGAGCTAAGGAGAGCGCAAAATAGAAAGCTTGTGACAACTGGACTAGTAAGTTGTCTCCATTGCTATCTGCACACCATGTCATATAACTATTCCACCTACTAGAATCAACCGATTTCGTGGAGGAGCGATGAACTGACAGAATTGTGTCCACCCTTGATGACAGCTGAAATTAGCTTAAATGTCGCCACTCAATCTCCAGGCATGAAGGTGGAGGCCTTGGACATTAGGATGCAGCAGCTTGCCCCCAAATAGAAAAGAAGGTCTGGCCTGAAAATCAGTTTCGGCAGAGGTCATATGGTACACGTACAACACCCTCTTTGGTTGATCCGGGGGCTCAGAATCATGTGGGTCTGGTCCTAGCGAATCTTGCTCGGATCCCGAGGACTCACGGTTATGGGGGGGAGGGAGAGCATAGTGCAGCTGAAAGTACCATATCAACTGAAATATATCCCCCAAGGCTCCCTTCAACAGATCATGGCAGGAGCAATATTGCTGGCATTATTAATTTTGCAAGGACGCAAACCTGAGAATTGCCCTCACTTGTCAAAGATATTCTGAGCTATGTCTGGCAGATAATGCCACTCACAATCAGCAAGATTACACCTGCTCAGGCTGTCTGCTCTGACATTCAGAGACTCCTCCAAGTGACTAGCTGTTAACCAAAGCCCATGACTATGTGCCCAGGACCACAGTCTGTACTTCTCCCTGCTTGTTCACGTACCACATTGCATTTGTGTTGTCTGTCAAGTTCTGAACAGACCAACCTTGGAGAGGAGGAAAGCCTTGAATGTAAGCTGAAAAGCCTGTGGATAATGCAGGATGACATGAAACACCTGCTCCTCTGGAGACTCCAGGTGAGCTTCCTAGAGAGGAGGCATCTGTCACTAATGTGGCCACGGTTGGCAGGGAGCCAATGGGATATCCCATACTAAAGATTGACCTCATTCCTTCACCAAGTCACATGTACTGCAACGTTCAGGGAAACCACAATGGTTTTGGACAGATCTTCCCATGCTGGAACCACCCCCTGCAGGATCACCCCTGCAGAGCCCTCATATGCCAACATACAAGTGTGACCCGTTGTATGCAGGATGCTAGCAGACATAGCCGGTGCAAGACCTCCAGACTGAGACGTGCACCCTCCAGAAAGGATGGAACCTTCTCCTGGGTGTGGATGATTTTCTGAGAAGGAGGGAAAGCGCAGATACTTGTAATGTCCAGTTCTGACTCTGATCAGTAGGCACTGAGAGAGCTCTGGGTGATATTTGGGGCTGTTGATTGAAAAGCCCAAGTTGAACAGGAACGAAACTGTCAACTGCAGATAATGCGTCTCCATTTCTGGAGACTCTACTTTAATCGGCCAGACCTCCAGGTACTGGAACATGAAAATGCTCGACGTTCTGAGATGGAGTGCAACCACTTCCTTCACTATTGTAAAGACTTGAGGTGCCGATGATAAATCAAATGGAAGCACTGCAAGCTAGTAATGGGTAGAACCCACTACAAAATGTAAGCACTTTCAAAGGACATCAGGACTGAGATGTGAAAATACAGGTCGAGAGACCATCCAGTCTCCCACTTTCAGAGCCAGCAACACCTGAGCTAGTGTCAGCATATTAGATTTCTCTTAAATGAGGAAACACTTCAAGTTCCTACTAGGAACAAAGAAATAACAGGATTAACATCCTTGCACAATGTCTTGGCACTAACTCCGCAGTTCCTTTCAGGAGAAGTGCTGACATCTTGCTGTATGATGGAAAGATGATGCGCTGGAAGGGGAGGGTGGAGCTGGAGCCTGAGAAAAGAGTACGGTATATCCCCTTTCCTATGATTGGAAGGACCCACTGGTTGGAAGTAATGGCCTTCAAGGAGGAAGAAAGGAGGACATCGCCTTCCTAAATCTCCCTGTGTGGCCTTTGCAAAAAAAAACTAAACCTGCTTTCCTGTCAGTCCTGAGCAGCAGGAACCTTGTCTGATCAAACTTTTTTTGGAGTAGGATGCAAACAGAGAAAGAGGATCCCCAGGTACGGAACAGTAGCACCTTGCGATCAATATACTCACTGCTGTTGCAGAGGTAGGCTTCTTTGAGTCTGCTATTACCAGCTCCTGGAAACAGTCACTGAAGAGAAAAGGAGTTCTGAGGTGGGTGCTGAAGAAAGCAGGACATTGAAGGAAGTTGTAGATCTAGAAACTCAGCAGCTTTCTTG
The DNA here is from genome assembly GCF_031143425.1 of Pleurodeles waltl. Taxonomy (NCBI): domain Eukaryota; kingdom Metazoa; phylum Chordata; class Amphibia; order Caudata; family Salamandridae; genus Pleurodeles; species Pleurodeles waltl. Next base: position 82,573,560 of record NC_090444.1, read on the forward strand.
ACCACAGAGTGGAAGAACATGAGTTCTGGGGCTTGGGGCCCAGAAGGTACTTCATTTCCAGTCCTAGAGAGGTGCTCGTACCAATAGCCAAAGAGAGGCCAGCAATTTCAGGAAGCTGCGCTTCCACTTTATCACTCCCAATAAGCATACAGGTTGAGTGGATGTGATTCTGACATACAGAGGTCATTGACATTTTGCCAGTATTTCTCTTCCTCCAAGAGCCTCTGAGCCTCCCTCCTACACCTGTTTTGAGGAATGATTTCGAAGCAGGGGGTAGGTGGTGCCAACGGCATAGCATGGTGGTAGAGGGAGTGGTGTTGATGGGAGTATGCAGTGGGGAAAACAACAGCATAACCTGTTTAGGAGCAGTGTATCTCTGTGCTGGGGTGAAAGAAACAGTAACATGCACAGGTGTTAGGAGTCCAGCAGAGAATGGCATCGAAGTGAGAGGCATAAACATAAACAGGCCATACAGTGTTGTAGGGTTCATGGGCATGCCAGATGGAGCTGTGGCTCTAAATAAGATGAAGAAACTGGCATCCAAACCCAGTGACGAGATTTCTGGATACAAGGAAGATGACACAAGAAGTTCAGGAACACTGAGGCCTGTGCTAAATCCAGGAATGTCAGAGCAGGGCCGGTAGAGATCCAGGTGGCTCCAAGCAGAGTACAGTTGAGGTAATGGCGCAGGAATATTGGTTGGCTCCACTACAACCAATTCGGGCTCCGCGGATGTAGATCCTTAGGAGACGGAGGGCACTAGGGTGACTTACCATTACCATGCTTTTTCAGTTTTTTTGTGCTTCCATCTCTTACCTAATGACTGGGACGGAGGAGACCTAGAGCATAGCCTTGAATGAAGACTGCTCTGCCTGTCATCCTGGGCCTGGGCAATCAATAACTTGGCCTCCTACTCCCGGATTGCTTTGGGATACATGGTAAGGCATGAGTTTCAGGACCTAGAGTCATGGTTCGACTGCAGCCTCCTAAGGCAGATGGAATGCAGGTCAGTAAAGGACATCTGCCCCGCACTATTACAGCAAAATTTGTGAGGAAAATTCTGGAGAGGGCAACCTCTGGATCTACATCAAAGGTGCTGAAAAGGGAACTGACGCTTTTATGCAAGGGTAGGCCTACATGGTATAGCTGCCGCAACTGATTTCTACAGTTGATGAATCTCCAGGCAGGAGTATCCATCAGAAATTATGTTATACGCAGACTGATATGAAACAAGAGATGTGTGGGTAGAGAATGGAAAGCAGAGTGAAAAGTATGTATATCAAGTCAAAAGGAGACGGGTAGAAGAGAGGAGGGATAGTAATGTGAATGGAAGGAGATTAGAGCGAGAGAGCAGAGGGATGTTAATAATAGTGAGGGTAGGGAACTGTACAGGAATAGGATGGATAACTCCTTGTGTGCCCTGGATGAGGATTTCTCATCCTCAGCACCGGTTCCACAGTGCCGAGGACGAGACCAACTTGTCCTGCTATGGGCCCCCAGGGGGAACGCTAGCGCTCCCCCGATGGCCAGGCACACCCCTCACCCAGGCAGGGATGGAAGGGGAATCGCTTCCCCTTCCACCCCGCCCCCCCTGTGGCGTCTGATGACCTTCTCCTCCGATCACGTGGAGGGGGTCAGAAAAGCCTGGAAGGACAGTAAAGGCCTTTCCGACACCAGGGATTTTTTTTGTTTTTGTTTACATGAATGAGGAGAGCGGCCCCTTGGGCAAGGGCCGCTCTCCAGGGGGGCAAATTATTTTTTGGCTGTTTCTGCCCCCCCTGGGGGCAGATCGGCCTATTTTTATTAGGCCAATCTGCCCCCAAGGGGGGCAGAAACCACTAGACACCAGGGATTTTTTAAATTTTTATTATTTACATGATAAGGAGAGCGGCCCCTTGGGCAAGGGCCGCTCTCCAGGGGGCAAATTATTTTTTGGCTGTTTCTGCCCCCCTAGACACTAGGGATTGTTTTTTTTTTTATTTTTTTTTTTTATTTGTAGGGAGCGACCCCTTAAGCAAGGGTCGCTCCCCTGGGGGTAAACATTTTTCTAGGCCATTTCTGCCCCCCCTTGGGGGCAGATCGGCCTATTTTTATTAGGCCAATCTGCCCCCAAGGGGGACAGAAACCACTAGACACCAGGGATTTTTTTTATTTACTAAATAAGGAGAGCGGCCCCTTGGACAAGGGCCGCTCTCCAGGGGGGCAATTGTTTTTTGCTGTTAAAATTATTAGGCCGATCTGCCTGGGGGGGGGGGGGGGGGTCAGAAATCCACTAGACACCAGGGAAAATGTTATTTTTTTTTTTTTTATGTTTGGGGGAGCGACCCCTTGGGCAAGGGTCACTCAGGGGGAGATTATTTCTGCCCCTCCTCCCCCCAATCGGGGGCAGATAGGCCTAATATACAAGACACTAGGGAATTTTTTTTATTTTATACTAACGCATAAGGGGAGCGGCCACTTTGGCAAGGGCCACTCCACGGGGGAGGGGCAAAATATTTTTAGGCCTTTTCTGCCCCCCCCCCCCGGAGGCAGATCGCCCTAGTATAATTAGGCGGATTTGCGCCCGGGGGGGGCAGAAACCTCTAGACACCAGATAAAAAAATATATATATATATATATATTTTTTTTTTGTTACTTTATGTTTTTATGTATGGGGAGCGACCCCTTAGACAAGGGGACAAGGGTCGCTCCAGTGAGGGGAAAATTGTATTTAGGCCATTTCTGCCCCCCTTGGCAGATCAGCCTATTTTTTTTAAGGACAATCTGCCCCCTTTGGGGCAGAAACCTCTAGACACCATGGACAAGGGTCTCTCCCCATGGGGGCACATTACTGTTGGCCATAACTGCCCCCCTTTGGGGCAGACTGGCCTATTTTGGAAGGCCCATCTGCCCCCAAGGGGGGCAGAAAGCCCACCAGAGACCAGGGAAGATTTTTTTTTCAAAATAAGAGGTTGGGCCATACCCGCACCCCAAATAAATGGGGCCAAAGTTGTTCTGCCCACCAGTGGGCAGATTGGGCAATTACCCCCGATCCACACCCCAGGGGGACAGAAAGTCTACTAGATGCCAGGGAATAAAAAAAATTAAAAAAATAGTGGGGTAGTGGCTACCAACCAGTATGGGCCTGGTTATGCCCCCACCCGAACTGAAGGGGCTAACAGTCTTTCAGCTCTCCCCTGCACACTAAAACATATTATCTCATCGCAAGCAAGAGGACATTTGATTATTTTTGGTTTTTGTTTTACATTTGGGCCATGAGAGGTTGGTAACTCTCAGAATTGTCCACTTGGAATGGTGAGGGCTGCACTTTTTTTTTTTTTACTTTGGGACGCTGCCATGTAGAAAAATCCACAAGACCTAGACACATCTGAAAACTAAACATCTAGTTGATTCCAGGGTGGTGTGCTTCACATGCACCCCGCACCATTTCCTTACCACAATGCCCTGCAAACCTGCAACTTTGCTGGAAAGCACACATTTTTCCCACATTTTTGTGATGGAATTTTCCGGAATCTGCAGTAATCCACAAAATCCCTACCACCCAGCATTGTCTCATCTATACCGATAAAATTTCTGCTGCACTTGTCAGCCTTAAAATGTTTTTTTTTCAAACTGCCCTTTTGGACCCACTTTGGTTCCCCCTCAATTTCGACATGTTTTTGGCTCTTCCCTGTCACAAACACTTGGCCCACCTACACAAGTGAGGTACCATTTTTATTGGGAGACTTGGGGGAACCCTGGGTGGAAAGAAATTTGTGGCTCCTCTCAGATTCCAGAACTTTCTGTCACCGAAATGTGATGAAAGCATGTTTTTTTAGCCACATTTTGAGGTTTGCAAAGGATTCTGGGTAACAGAACCTGGTCAGAGCCCCACAAGTCACCCCATCTTGGATTCCCCTAGGTCTCTAGTTTAAAAAAATGCACAGGTTTGGTAGGTTTGCCTAGGTGCTGGCTGAGCTAGAGGCCCAAATCTACAGGTAGGCACTTTGCAAAAAACACCTCTGTTTTCTGTCAAAAAATGGGATGTGTCCACGTTGTGTTTTGGGGCATTTCCGGTCGCGGGCGCTAGGCCTACCCACACAAGTGAAGTATCAGTGTTATTGGGTGACTTGGGGGAACGCTGGGTGGAAGGAAATTTGTGGCTCCTTTCAGATTCCAGAACTTTCTGTAACCGAAATGTGAGAAAAAAGTGTTTTTTTAGCCAAATTTTGAGGTTTGCAAAGGATTCTGGGTAACAGAACCTGGCCAGAGCCACACAAGTCACCCCATCTTGGATTTCCCTAGGTGTCTAGTTTAAAAAAATGCACAGGTTTGGTAGGTTTCCCTAGGTGCCAGCTGAGCTAGAGGCCAAAATCTACAGGTAGGCACTTTGCAAAAAACACCTCTGTTTTCTGTCAAAAAATGGGATGTGTCCATGTTGTGTTTTGGGGCATTTCCTGTCGCGGGCGCTAGGCCTACCCACACAAGTGAGGTACCATTTTTATCGGGAGACTTGGGGGAACAGAGGATAGCAAAACAAGTGTTATTGCCCCTTGTCTTTCGCTACATTTTTTCCTTCCAAATATAAGAGTGTGTGAAAAAAAAGACGTCTATTTGATGCCCTATAATTCACATGCTAGTATGGGCACCCCGGAATTCAGAGATGTGCAAATAACCACTGCTCCTCAACACCTTATCTTGTGCCCATTTAGGAAATACAAAGGTTTTCTTGATAGCTAGTTTTCACTCTTCATATTTCAGCAAATGAATTGCTGTATACCCGGTATAGAATGAGAACCCACTGCAGGGTGCAGCTCATTTATTGGCGCTGGGTACCTAGGGTTCTTGATGAACCTACAAGCCCTATATATCCCCGCAACCAGAAGAGTCCAGCGGACGTAACGGTATATTGGTTTAAAATATCTGACATTGCAGGAAACAGTTACAGAGTAAAACGTAGAGAAAAATTGCTGTTTTTTTCACCTCAAATTTCAATATTATATTTTTTTCAGTTGTTATTTTCTGTGGGAAACCCTTGTAGGATCTACACAAATGACCCCTTGCTGAATTCAGAAATTTGTCTACTTTTCAAAAATGTTTAGGTTTCTGGGATCCAGCATTGTTTTCACGCCCATTTCTGTCACTGACTCGAAGGAGGCTGAAAGCACCAAAAAATCATAAAAATGGGGTATGTCCCAGTAAAATGCCAAAATTGTGTTGAAAAATTGGGTTTTCTGATTCAAGTCTGCCTGTTCCTGAAAGCTGGGAAGCTAGTGAGTTTAGCACCGCAAACCCTTTGTTGATGCCATTTTCAGGGGAAAAACCACAAGCCTTCTTCTTCAGCCCCTTTTCCCCATTTTTTTATTTAAAAAAACAAAACGAAATTTTCACTGTATTTTGGCTTATTTCTTGGCCTCCTTCAGGGGAACCCACTAAGTCTGGGTACCTCTAGAATCCTTAGGATGTTGAAAAAAAAAGGACGCAAAGTTGGCATGGGTAGCTTATGTGGACAAAAAGTTATGAGGGCCTAAGCGGGAACTATTCCAAATAGGCAAAAAAAGGCTTGGCACAGGAGGGGGAAAAGGCCTGGCAGCGAAGGGGTTAAAATCTAGTGTCTCCAGAAAACAAAAATGTGCACTCCAGAATTATACCTAGAGCTGATATTTGAGGGATATCCATAACGGTGGACAGGCTTACTTACGGTTTTGGCTACCTAGTACTATTTAAGGCTAGGGCTGCTGCTTCAAAACTTATATGAAGGCATTTTATTATCCATATTAGAAAACTGTTATATCACATCACTACAGCTGTCTTGGGCCAGAGTCCACATTGGTATAACTAATTTGCTTGATAGTTCTATAGAACAAGTTACTTGCCTTCAGTAATGCTTTATCTAGTACAGACAGGATCTAGCCGCAGATTCCTTTCTTTAGGGTCCTCTATAGGCACAAGACTGGATCCACAAACCTTTTTGGCCAACACGTCAGTGCATCAGAAGAGGGTGTCGCGCAATACCACGTCGACGTTGTCTACAGGATGACATCAACGGAATCCATTGAACTCCCTTGCCGACACGCTAACGTCAGTTTCTTCTGTAACTATTTTCCGTGCCCAAAGAACAAGTTACTTACCTTTGGTAGTGCTTTTTCTGGTGGATACAGTAGCTACCTGTGGATTCCTCACCTTATGAATTCTCCCAATGCACTAGCATTAAACGGAAACTTTCTTCCCAGCTCTTCACGTCAATGAGGACGTCACAGTTGATTGGTCTGAGTCCTCGCTGGCGTGCTGACGTCAGTTTCACAATTTTTTACGTGCCTTTGAGGCGAACAGGTGAAAACAGACCTCACAAAAACAACATGTATATAACAATCCAAATACAATATAAACACAGTATTTCTTTACATAAAAACACCCAAAAATGTACACAGCGCCGATAAGTAACCCTTCACAGTCGGAACTGCACAACCCTTCTGTGCTAAAGAAAGGGTAAAAAGCAAAACATCACATAAATGGGCCTTTAAGGGATCAATTTGCCTCTCTTCACACCAATTAACACATTTTGCCCATCTGTTGGCATAGATAGTTTTGGCGGTGTCGCCTGGCCGATAAAATAACATCCACTACTTCTGGAGGGAGAGAAAAAGAACTCAGATTGCCCCGTTCAATCTCCAAGCATGTAGGTGCAGGCCCTGGAGGTGAGGGTGTAGAACCTGCCCCTGCAACTGCGAGAGGAGGTCTGCCCTGTGAGGGAGACGGAGCGGAGGGCACAATGAGAGTTGGAGAAGGTCTGAGTGTCACACCCTTCTTGGCCAATCCAGAGCTATTAAAATGACTTGGGCCTGGTCTTGGCAAATCTTCTTCAGAACCAGAGGAAGCACGGGTATGGGGGGAAAAGCATAAAGTAACTGGCCGCACCAAGACATCTGAAACGTATCCCCCAATGCTCCTTGCACCGGATACTGGGGGCTGTAGATTGACGGGCAGTGCGCGTTCTCCTAAGTGGCAAACAGGCCTATCTGTGGAAAACACCACATCCAGAAGATGTGAAGAACCAGGTCTGGATGGAGACAACACTTGTGATCGGCCGAGAAATGCCGACTGAGACTGTCCGCACGTACGTTGAGAACCCCGGCCAGATGGTTTGCTACAATGCAAATCCGATGGTCCTGAGCCCAGGACCAGAACCGTAGAGCCTCTCCGCAGAGAAGGTACGAACCTACTCCTCCCTGCTTTTTGATATGCCACATCGCAGTAATGTTGTCCTTCAAGACCTGAACTGACTGACCGCAAAGGGACGGGAGAAAGGCCTTGAGAGCCAGATGTATCACCCGCAATTCTAACAGATTGATGTGAAACATCTGTTCCACTGGAGACCAATGACCACCAGGTCCCCCCCAGATGAGCTCCCCACCTAGAGTGGAAGCATCTGTTATGATTGTGGTGAGAAAATGTACATAAAGTTAATCATACACCATAGCTGCTAGGCATCTGTTTATCTTTATTATGTTGCCATGTGCTCGACAAACCTCTTGAACTTTGATGATTGACCTTGTGCTTGCAGCCTTGGGCTGCAATCTGCTTATCGCTGCCATTTACTTTTTCCAATTACACTTCCGAGAACTGTCGTGCTTAATCAGTAACTGCCAGAACAAGTTTGTACAGGTCGTTGCCACCTCCTGCCAGCTGCATCTGTACCATCTCCCACCACACGTGTATCCCTGAAGTATTCTGAAGGCCGTAGAGGACCTTGAATGCGCTAGGGGTGGAGTTGTCCTCTGACTAAGCAGTTTTGTGTGTATATAAGGTTGGGTGCCCCAGAGTGAAGGGGCAGCCTCCGTAGGATAGTCACTTGACTGTCCTGGGACTCTGTATTAGCTTGAGCTATAATTCATGTAATAAACTTCTCTTTATTCCTCCAGTTGGTGACTCCGTCTGATTTGTGAACTCTCTGCTAAACTGACCCTGAGGACATAAAGGGTGTCCCTCCACCGCTGGGAAGGAGACCCTGGGTGGGGGTCTAATCTTTCCTGGTTCCTCAGTTGGCGCCCGAACAGGGACCTGAGTCAGGCATCCAGGGGACCGACCAGGTGACAGAGGACTCACGATTGGATTTCCAAGGGAGGCGCCCCACACCAGATTCTGAGCTTCGTTCTCTGTCGTGGACCTGCGGATCTCCACTGTGTGTCTTCCAGCCGGCTCGACTTCTCATGGCGCTGTCTGAATTCGGGTCTCTGTTTTCTGTGAACTACTAGAGTCCCCAACTGTTGGACTATAACAGAAGTGTCAGGTAAGGACAGGAATTGAAAGATTCCTGTCTAAAAATAGGTCTGTGAGTATTGTACGGTTTCTATCACTCTTTGCAAAGATCGACGTCAGTGGTAAGACTGACCTCAGTTGTCATTTAAGTATATAGGAAGCAAAAGGCATATTTGCCACTCATTTGGTGTATTCAAACCACTGGTGTAAGAATTTTTTTTTTTTTTTAAATACTGAAAGAATGCCAGCGTTCAGTTGTTTCAGGAAATTGTGTTGTTGTCTTTGCAGTAGGGACTCCCGCCTGGAGGAAACATGCCCCACTCCTCTGGCCAGGGACTCCGAATCATGATATATATGTTAAATATGGCATAGGTCCGATTATCTGGTCTGATATATGGAGAAAAAGAACCAAAGGTAGTTCTGATTTGCAATGGCCTATTCACGGGACATTTGATAAAGATAAATTAGACTATTTACAGGAACGTTTGTTTGTGACAAAAAGTAGACCAGGGATGTTTGATTCACTACGGACTTGGCAAAAAGAAGCAGACCAAAGACGCAGGAAGGCAGATAAAGAATTACAGAGGCATAAGACCAGGACGGTGACTGAAAAGGTATATGACTCTGACGTAGCTGAACATCAACAGAACATTTTAGAACATGACCGAAGGCTTCACTTACAAACTGATAAGTGTTACCCTTCCAGGACAGTAGTGGATAAGCCACAAGAGGAATACCCCCTTTTAAATTATATGTTAGACAAACCCCCGTTATATACTCCACCAATATATCCTACACTACATCCTCAACCTGCACCAGGTGACCCTATTGTGCCACCCCCGGTTGGATCTCAGGCGAGTGCTCCGCCACCCACCACCACCCCTCCCGTCACCAGACCTATAGAGGATACCTCCCGCCCGACTGTACCCACTCCTCGACTGGCCCCCATTTGACCCACCCCTGACTCCTGTTTAGACACCACACATACCCCCCCGTCCCATGACCCCGCGAAAGCACACCCTGCGCGGACACTTGTTCTCTAATTCACAAGAGGAAGATGTCATTGAAGAAATGACACGGAGGTGGATGACTAATTGGAATGACTATGGGGTAAGGGACATTGTCCACACTATGAAACAATGGGATAGTTTAGTTCAGTTACATGCAACCACCCTTATTTGCAACATTATAATACAAGAATATGAGGATGATGGTTCCTCAGCTCCCGCGGGACTGGTGGACCTCCGCAAACGCGCCTCTACTGGGTTGCCGTTTGGTTCTGGTCTACATAATTATGTTACTCTTCTCGTATATAGGGACCGCCTGTGGGCATGTAGCCCTTCTATAAGGGCATCCATGTTTCCCATGAGAGAGGTTCTGCCGGTTTGGCGAGAACCGGTGACGGATGACGCTGGCCAAGTTATTACCGCAGGGCATTTTCAACAAATGTGGGTACACACCCCATGGAAAAGATCTGAAACCTATACCCTAAAACCCGCCTTACCTGAACCCCGAAAGAACCCTGCAGGATATTATAAAGAATTGCAACAAATTCTTGAATCATGTACTATGACGTTGTCCGATATTGACATGTTAATGGCAGCAGTAGTCCCGCAGGAAGTATGGTCAAAAATACGGAGGCACGACCATGCTGAACTAGGGGGCACGTGGGACCAATTGCAAGCAGCAGAAAGAGACCGGGTTGGGGGAGCGAAACCAGACCCACTTATATTGGCTCTCCCACTGCGTATTTTGGATTTAATGAAGACCATACTTGCACCACATAGGATAAATTGGCCGCCTGTAAACAGAAAAAGGACGAGGGTGTTTTAGACTTTTATACAAGGTTTGAGGGTGTCTTTTCTGATTACAGCGGCCAAGACGTGACTACTGAAGGGGGGATAAGACTCTTTGTTGACAAATTCGTGGACAATTTATTACCAGACATAAAGGGAAAATTGAAATTGTTTGAAAGTACGTGGCCAGTCTCTACTGCCACTGGAATACTGACAATGGCCCAATATTATGAGAACAGGGAGATAGAAGAACAAGAAAAGAACGAGAAAAAAACGAAGGAGTTAAAAACGAAGGTGTTATTTCAGCAGGCCTACCCTCAGCCCCGTCAACAGCAGTCCAGATCAAGGTCACAAGGACCTCCTAATGACAGAAGGCAGTCCCAACGCCCTCCCCGTTCTTCCCTCTCCTACAATCAGTGCGCCTATTGCAAGCAGGAGAGCCACTGGAAGAGTGACTGCCCCAATAAGGACAACTCCACAGGCCGCCCCATGCCCCCACCGCAACAGGACTACAGACCACGCGGTAGGTCTGGTCCTGCCGACAGACCCCACCAGCAGGCCCCTTCACGGTCCCACAGTACCCCCCGCCCGAATTATTTTGATGCTTCACCCCAGCGTCAATATTTTAATGACGACTATGATGCATATAAAGGTCAGGGGTCCTCCTTTGACTAGGACAGCCTTCGACAGAGGGGGGTGGGACCAGTTTCTATTCCTGTTAGGCAGAATGGCCCTCACGTTGAGGTACAATTAGACGGTACTCCACATGATTTTTTGGTAGATACTGGGGCCACCAAAAGTTCTGTTAAACAGGAAGAGGTCCAAGGGGTCCCTCGCTGGCAATATTAACGTCTCTATGGGTTTTTCTGGTGTTCCGGTGGCTAACCCAGTCTCCCAGCCGCTGCATGTTGCTATAGGTCCTTACACCATTAGCTCCCCTCTCATTCTTACTTCGGCCTGTAGTGAGAATTTATTGGGTTTGGACTTATTAAAGAAATTGTACGCCACCATTTATTGCTCTCCGGATGGAGTTCATGTCACTTTAGGTCCAAATATTTCCCCGTCACAATTTTTGTCAAAACCACTTCCACCCGAACTTCGAGATTTGCCAGACATTTTATGGGACACACATAAGGACGATGTTGGATGTCTGGACATACCACCGTATGTCATACGCTTGAAAGCCAATGCCAAATTGCCTCGTCTTCCCCAATAAAAATTATCCCAACACATTGAACAACAACTCAAAAATATTGTGACCCAGTTGATTGATTTGGGTGTCATTGAAGAAACGCGTGGTAATGATTATAACAGTCCTGTCCTTCCTATTCATAAAAAATTATCTGATGGCACCGCGTCTCCAGGACTCCGATTTGTTATTGATTTACGGGCGGTCAATAAGATTGTAATACCCCAGTTCCCTGTTGTTCCTGACATTACGACATTATTAACAATGATACCTGCCTCCGCTACTTGGTTCTCTGTTATCGATCTTAAGAATGCATTCTTTAGCATTCCCATTCATCCAGATAGTAGACACATCTTTGGGTTTTCACTGGGTGGTCGCAGTTTCCGGTTCTGTCGCGCTCCACAAGGCTATACTGAATCGCCTAGCATTTTTAGCCAGGCCCTCAAGGGTCAATTAGATGCCCTTGTTTTTCCTTGCTCCTCGACGCTGGTTCAATATGTGGATGACCTTTTAATAGCATCCACTTCAGAACAAAATTGTAAAACAGATACTGTAGCCTTATTGAAACATCTTGCACACCATCACCATAAGGTCTCCCTCTCCAAATTGCAATATTGTAGACAGGAGGTTATATACCTAGGACACCTCCTGTCTAAGGAGGGACGTACGTTAATGGCTGAGAGAATACAAGCTATACGAGACATACCGGTTCCAAGGACACAGAGAGAGGTTAGGGCCTTTATATGTATTACCTCTTTCTGTCGTCAATGGATTCCTAATTATTCTCTTTTGATAAAACCGTTTTTGCATCTCACCCACAAAGATTGTCCGGAAAAGATTGAATGGAATGATGATTTTCAGTCTGGTTTTGATGAATTGAAAAATACACTCTGCACAGCACCTGTACTGGGTACGCCTGATTATCGTAAATATTTTCAGTTATATGTGAGCATGAGAAATGGATGTTCACTATCAGTGTTAACCCAAGAGCATAGCGGCAAACAACGCCCCTGTGCTTATTTTTTGGCCCTACTGGATCCAGTGGCCCGTGCACTCCTGAGTTGTCTACGGGCAGTAGCCGCTGCAGCGGTCGCAGTGCGCCAGTCGGCCGGGATAGTCATGGATTCACCCCTCACCCTGTTGGTCCCACACACTGTTGACGCACTATTAAACAAAACAAAAACACAGCATCTTACTAATGCACGATTAACTACTTATGAACTGACACTTTTAGCTAGTCATATAACATTAAAAAGGTGCAACACGCTCAATCCTGCCACTTTATTGCCAATTACTGAAAAAACTGAAGATTCTTATGATGACATACATGACTGCATTCTCCGGATGGAGGATGAAACAAAAGGGAGAGTGGACTTACAGGACACTCCACTGAGAAACCCTGACGGCATATTATACGTAGATGGTTCATGCATCAAGCTACCCGATGGCACTACCTCTACAGCCTATGCAGTTACAACAGCTACCACTGTAGTTTAAACAGCTAGAATACCACATAACTCTGCTCAGGCCGCAGAACTGATAGCTCTAACACGAGCCTGTGAGTTAAGTAAAGGACTTAATGTGAATGTTTACACGGACAGTCAGTATGTATCTGGCGTAGCACACAATTTTGGTCGCTTGTGGGCAGAACGAGGATTCCTTACTTCACATGGGACACGTAGTCAACATAGGACCCTTATAACTAACTTACTTTCTGCCCTGGCGTTGCCCAAAACAATGGCTATCATGAAGTGTAGTGCAGACAAAAAGGTGACAGACGAAACTGGACGGGGCAACGCCCTAGCCGATCAGACAGCAAAAGATACAGCGTATGCAAAGACAGGACACATGTATGTGGTAGATAGTACAGAGAAGGTTCGTCCCCATGAAATATTTGGGAACACGGTAGAGAGTGTCAGGAAGATACAGGATGAGGCAACTGAACAGGAGAGAAAGAAATGGGAAGAGGGAAGGCCAAGTTAGATGAAAATACGCTGTGCTGGACAGATCTGTCACAGAGGGAAAGATGGATGTTACCCGATGCATTCGTGCTGCCAGTAGTGACTATGGCCCATGGTCCTGCACACGTTAGTGCGAAAAGCATCTGTGATTTGCTTGATCCGGTTTGGTCTAATAAAAATATCAGAAGAGTAGCTGACCAACTGGTTCAATCCTGCATGATTTGTTTACAACATAACATAGGGAAGGGTGCCTCAGTCCCCGCTGGGCATTTTTCCCCACCAACGTATCCCTTTGAAGTACTACGAATGGATTATATTGAGATGCAAAGGTGTAACAACTTGAAATATGTCCTAGTTGTGGTCTGTATGTTTAGTAAGTGGGGAGAAGCTTACCCTACTAAAGATAATACTGCCCTTACCACCACAAAGGTACTTCTGAAGGAGTTCTTCCCACGGTTTGGGGTCCCAAGGTGTGTCTGGTCAGATAATGGGAGTCATTTTGTAGGGCAGGTGATGAAAAGGGTGTGTGAAGGGTTGGGCCTCCGCCAGAAGTTTCATGCAGCTAACCACCCCCAGTCAGCAGGACTAGTTGAAAAATATAATGGCACACTTAAATTGAAGATGTCAAAAATATGCGCAGAACGCGGTATACGGTGGCCGGACACGTTGCCCCTGGCTTTAATGTCTGTCAGGATGACGCCTCACTCTAGATCAGGGTTGTCACCCCATGAGATAGTGATGGGTAGGCCAGCAAATGTCTGGGGGGTCCCTACTCAGAACTAGAACATCCTGTTTTGATGGACTATTTAACTGAACCCACGAATTCTTTGCGTTCTATTCACCAACAGGTGCGTGAAGCACTCCCATCTGTATCCACTGATCCAGCCCAGACGATACTACCTGGAGACTGGGTCCTCACAAAGAATTTCCAGCGGAAAAAGAGTCTCGAACCTCGATGGAAAGGTCAGCGACAGGTCCTCCTTGTTACTAGAACAGCAGTTAAAGTCGAGGGAGCTAAGAATTGGATACATGCATCCCACTGTAAGAAAGTACCCCTACTCGTACCCTCTGATGAAATAAAAAGTGGTGACCACCCGACGACTGAGACCATTTCAGCAACACTACGCGGAGTGATAAAAAACAGAACGACAGTGTGCTGCAGGAGGTTCCCTCAGATTTTGGTCACACTGAACAATTGTTTCCTGAGCATACCATACCACAGACCGCAAGATACGATTTCCGCCCACGAAAATGAACAATGAACTGATTACTTGTCCCCTGTATTAAGTTTGACGATAGCTGCAGGGCCGTGATTTTGACTGTCGGGCGGACCAGAGTGTGTCAATAGGACTGCTGGAATCACCCCACAGTGAAGCAACCACCAGTCACGGGCAGCATCTAGGTTGCACTGAACTGCTAGTGGGACAAGCAATAAAGAGAAATGGGTGTTATAGAAGAAGACAAGAGGAAAAAGAAGAAAATAAGTAATTTAAAAAAAGACTATTAGGCCCACGTATCGCTTGTCTCACCATCACAATACTATTTTTGGTACTTCTGTCCTGTATTGGGTGGGTAATACATGATTCTGACTCAGAGGTCTCATCAACTACGCCACTGCCTCCAGAACACAGCCATGTTTCCTTACCACCCCATGAGGAAGGACGACATAAGGAATATGAAAACAATACCTTCATATCTATGTTACACCAACATCAGCTGGCTGTAAATAGAACAAATTGTTGGATATGTGGCTTGCTACCGAGTTCCGTGCAAAGAAGGTTGCCATATATTGCATTCCCTTTTTCTTTTGATGGCTCCTGCAGCGCCTGGTATGAACTATCAGCCATTTGGGCTACCTCAATGGATGCTACTAATTCCGGACTATTGGTCACCCACCTATACCGGTTATGCTGGCCCACTGGAACAAGAGTTTATGGAACAAAGGAAGAAAAGTCAGAATATGCTGACCAACGAAATAGGTCTACTGACATTTATTTTTTATCCTTTAATACCACACCCCGGATTGGCCGAAGATTTTTTGTAACACAGGTCAAGGCTCCACTTTGTTTTCAGAAAAGTGGTAATAGAAGTGTAGGTACCAGTAACTGTAATGCTACAGTAATATTGAATGGAACTAATTGGCCTACCATGATACCATCACGAAACTCGTATTTTGTTTGTGGTAATAATGCCTACACCTCCTTGGTACCCACCTGGACCGGCACGTGTTACATTGCTTGGTTACTACCACCAACTTACACAGCTGGCCCTCAATACCACAGGACTCGGAGAGGGGTAATATCTGCAGAAGATACCTCAGCACAAGAAACATTGGACTACTTTAAAGGAATCCTTCCCTTCTGGGGCCTTATGATGAACAGTAGGGATATCAGACATCTCACACGAGTCGTAGATGCAACAATAAATGAAACAGCAAGAGCTCTGAGTAACATCACTGCAGAGCTCGCTGCTGACCGCCTTGTTACTCTTCAAAACAGAATGGCTCTTGACATTATCTTGGCAGACCGTGGTGGAGTTTGTACTTTGATCGGATCGAGCTGCTGCATTTATATACCAGACAATGCCCCTTCAGTGTATAAAGCTATTCAAAGGTTGCATATGATAGCTTCCACAATACACCAGGAACATGGTCCTTGACCGACTGGTTTTGGGGCTTGATTTCCCAATGGGGCTGGAAGATACTAATATTCCTTTTTGTGCTTGTTGCTGTATTCCTCACCGGTTGTCTTTGTGTACAGTGCCTACCTGCTTTGTGCGGTTGCTGTATGGCATCCCTTGCCCCATGGCCTGTTCGCCCTCCTCAACACACGGCTATGCTGTCCCTTGAGCAGGAGATAAAAGACCTTATGTCCATTAACATTGACACTGAATGACGTTCAAACTTGCCTCACAATGGCAAAAGGAGGGATTGAGAAAATGTACATAAAGTTAATCATACACCATAGCTGCTAGGCATCTGTTTATCTTTATTATGTTGCCATGTGCTCGACAAACCTCTTGAACTTTGATGATTGACCTTGTGCTCACAGCCTTGGGCTGCAATCTGCTTATCGCTGCCATTTACTTTTTCCAATTACAGTTCCGAGAATTGTCGTGCTTAATCAGTAACTGCCAGAACAAGTTTGTACAGGTCGTTGCCACCACCTGCCAGCTGCATCTGTACCTTCTCCCACCACACGTGTATCCCTGAAATATTCTGAAGGCCGTAGAGGACCTTGAATGCGCTAGGGGTGGAGTTGTCCTCTGACTAAGCAGTTTTGTGTGTATATATGGTTGGGTGCCTCAGAGTGAAGAGGACGGTCTGCAAACGTATTCTATTAAAAGTCTCTAAGTATAACAAAACCAGTCTAGAACAAGATAAAAAAGACCGGACGTTCATAAAATTTAGGTGAACAATAATATACTCCATAACATAAAACTCTGTAGAAGGGACCACAGGGAAGTAAAGTCATAAGACCTTCAAAAGCATGGGAATTAAAATGACCCATGAAAATAAGACAATTTAGTGTCAGAAGCCAACCACCACTATCAACAACAAGTTACTTACCATCGGTAAAGTCTTATCTGGTAGAGACATAGAGCCTCATTACGAGGCTGGCGGTCATGAGACGGTCAGCCTCGCCGTGGCGGCCCTACCGCCGCAGAGCCGGTGGTAAGCACCGCTACATTACGAGTTGTGGGGCTTGACAGGCGCCAAGCCTCTACAACCCCCCCTGGCCCGCGGGTGCAGTTGCACTGTTGCGGCCGGCGGGGAGCACCTCCAACTCGGCAGCAAGCCTCAGCCTTCCGTCCGGATTACTAGGCTGCAAACCGCCAGGCTTTCCATGGCAGTAAATCACCATTCCTACTGCCAGCACACATGTCTCCACACATGCACACATCCCCCCCTCCACCCACACACCCACAAACACCCATCCACCCTTTCACACATGCATTCACATACACCCACAATTAGCATACTCATACATGCAGACACCCACACTCACTCATATTCAAAAACAGACACCCCCATACACACGCACACACATTCTCGCATGCATTCAACCCCCCCCCCCTTCAGCAGACACGCACCCACACACAGGCACCCTCCCTCCCTTCCTCTCGGACGCCCACTTACCATCTTCATCAAGGAGGATGTCCGGGAAGGAATGGGTCCTGGCAGTTTTGCATCGCCAGCACCACCACACCAGCAGGACTCCGCCAAGCCATATTACAGTTTGTAATACGGAGGGCAGAGTCCTGCTGGCGTGGCAGTGCTGGCGATGCACCCACCTCTGCACCGCAGACCGCCATCACGAATGCTGGCAACTTTCCACCACAAAGATTGCGGTTGACTGACTGCACTCGTAGTATGGCAGTCTCCGGACCGCCAGTACTGGCGGTCTGGTGGCGGGTTTGGCTTTGGCAGTCAGAGAAATTGACCAAAGTCAAAATGAGGGCCATATTCTAGTTGCAAATTCTTTACGTTACAATTTCCCCCAGGCATCAGTCTGGATCCGGAGATTAAACTCGAGCAGTGCCCCTGCAAGCCATCAGGTGGTGTAAGTCAGCTCCACGTCTGTCATCAGTTTCATGTGTGTCAGATATGATGTTGCAGAACCTTAATTAGGCACCACCCCAGCACATCAGTTTCTTTTCACGACTTTCCACAACAAAAGTGCTGAGCCATGAAGAACACAGACTTCTGGTGCGTCAGAACTAGGGCCCTGAGAGTTCCTGTCCCTAGAAATCAGTTTGCAGAGCGGGAAGGATTGGTGGGTCGGTAAGGAATCTGCAACTAGAATATGTCCCTACCAGACCAGATAAGGTATTTCCAAAGGTAAGTAACTTGTTCATCTCATAGAGACTTCTAGTTGCAGATTCCTTACCTCAGAATAGATACCCAAGCAATACCATCTCCGGAGGAGGGTCTGCGAATCAAGAAAATACTACGAAGTCCTGCAGGACCTAACGGGCAACATATCTTTCCCTTTGGACCAGACAATCAAGGCTGTGGTGTTTGGTGAACGTATGCACTGATGTCCACATTTCTGCCTGACAGATGTCCAGGACTGGAACTCCACATGCCAACGCAGTGGTTGCAGCTGTCGCTCTCAGAGTGAACGCGCACACCCTCCGGGGGTTGCTTTTAAGCCAGTGCTTAGCACATTTTAATGCAGAGACTGACCCATCTAGAGATCGTTATTTTCTGCACTGCACAACCTTGCTTCGCACCCACATACCCAACAAAGAGTTGATCATCCACCCGGAACTCTTTGGTACGATCAAGGTGGAACGCCAAAGGTCGTTTTGGGTCCAGGTTGTGGAGACTCTCCTCTTCCTTAGAAGAACGAGGGGTTGTGTAAAAAGTAGGCACAGTGACAGATTGGCCTACATGAAAGGGCGTGACCACTTTTGGCAAAAAGGAAGCACTGGTGCGAAGCACCACTTTGTCAGGATAGATGGAAAGGTAGGGTGGCTTAAATGACAATGCCAGCAGTTCACTCACCCTGCGGGAAGATGTAGCGGCCACAAGGAAGGCTGGTTTCAATGTGAGAAGCCTGAGATGACAATTGTGAAGAGGCTCAAAAGGAGAACACATAAGAAATGTCAGAAACAAATTAAAATCCCCATTGGGGCAAGATTAATGGTGATGGAGGAACCGTGGGTGTGACCTTTAAGGAACCTAATACCTACAGGAGAGGGTTGGTTAGGTAATCTCAGAAATGCAGAGATAGCAGACAAACAACCTTTAAGGGTGCCCAAAGCAGAGCCTAAACAAGAGGACCACAGAAAGAGGGGGAGAGATGGGGGTCAACAGACTTATCTGTGCACCATGCCAAAGATGTGTTCCATCGACAGGCGTATACCGTTTTGTTAGAGGGACGCCTGGCTGCCAAGATAACGTTACAGACTTTGGACAAAAGGTCAAAAGCTGTCAACTGCCGCCACTCAATCTCCACGCAGGAAGGAGGAGACTGGACATGTTCAGGTGGAGAACCCCACCCTGCTGCTGCAACAAAAGATTCCCCCCAAGGGGCAGTCTGATCAGAGAATCGATGGTCAAGCTCAATAGCTCGGAATACCACACTCTTCCTGCCCAGTCCAGAGCCACAAGGATTACTTGGGCCGGGTCATTCTTGATCATCTAGAGAACTCTGGGGAGAAGTGGTAAGGGCAGAAAGGCATACAGGAGGCCCGATCTCCACTTGTGTCGAAAAGCGTTACCGAACGAGTGCCAACTTGGAAACTCCAACACACAAAACTGCTGACATTGCGTATTCTCTGCAGAGGTGAACAGATCTAACCAAGGCTCCCCCCCCAATGCTGAAAGAGACTTTGCACCACCTCCGGATGGAGACATTGTTAGTGATCGACCAGGCACTGTCGGCTGAGTTTATCCGCTTTGGAGTTCAGAGAGCCCTTCATATGTTGAACCACCATGGAAATGCCCCGATGTTCCAGCCATGTCCGAGGGTCCTGACAAAGGGTCCATGACTCCAACCCGCCCTGCTTGTTGCAGTACTACATGGCGGTGGTGTTGTCCATAAACACCTGTATTACTTTCTCTTTGAAAGAAGGAAGGAATGCGTTTAAGGCCAGTCTGATCACTCTGAGCTCCTAAAGATTTATGAGGAGCCCGACTCTGCCGGAGACCAGACACATCTGATCTCAGCCTCTCCCATGTTGCCTCCCCATCCCAGGAGTGAAGCATCTGTCACTTCTGGTTGAGGAAGGGAAAGGGATCTGCCTCTAGACCCATTTGCGGGTCAAGAGCCACCACAGCAGATCTTGACCAGTTCCCTCTGAGATCTGGACCGTGTTGGAGAGATTCCCTGGATGCTGTGCCCACTGTAACTTCAGGTCCCACTGCAGAACCCGCATATACCATCTAGCATGTGTCACTAGCAGGATGCAGGAGACCATGAGGCCCAGCAGCCTCAGAGTCATTCTCACCGAAATCCAGGATAGAGGCTGAAACATCGGTATCATAGCCTGAATATCCTTGACTCGCCACTAGGGAGGATAAGCCTGAAACGCACAGTGTCCAGAACAGCTCCAATGAAAGGGAGCACCTGAGACGGAGTCATATGTGACCCCAAAAGTATATAGTGGAATGCAGGAAGTCTGCCGTAGTCTGGAGGTGAGAGACGACAGCCTAGGACGAGCCCCCCTTCAACAGCCAGTCATTGAGGTAGGGGAAGACTGAAACCCCTGACCTGCGCAGATGAGCTGCGACCACCCCCATCACTGTGGTGAACACCCGAGGGGCACTGGTAAGGCCAAAGGGGAGCACTGTGAACTGAAAATGCTTGTGGCCTACCGTGAACTGCAAGTAACGTCTGTGGCCAGGAAGGACAGGAATATAGCAATAGGCATCCTGAAAGTCCAACGCTACCATCCAGTCTCCTGGGTGCAGGGCAAATAGAACCTGAGCCACAGTGAGCATCTTTAACTACTTCTTCTTGAGGAAGAGATTGAGGGACCTAAGGTATAGGATAGGGCAGAGGTCCTTGTCCTTTTTGGACACCAGAAAATAGCGGGAATAACAACAACGACAACCGACTTCTGGCACAGGAATCCTTCTTTATAGCTCCCTTGGCCAAGAGACCCGTAACCACCTCGCCGTGAAGTGCCCGATGATCCTCTGTCATCCGATCGTAGGATGGTGGCTTGAATGGACCAGTAGTCTAGAAATGAAGAGAGTAGCCCTTTGGACTATTTGCCTCTGGCTCACTGATCCACGAGGACACAGGATCCCAAGTGCCCGGCCACAAAGAGGCTGGGCAGCATGTGCAGCACAGTGGCTGAAGGAAACACACATGGTTGGTCACTCCTGTCATAGCCACAAAGGAGGCAAAAAGCAGACTGGGGAGGGCGTGGGGTAGCTGCTAGGCCCAAGGGCCTGGCCATAGCCCAGGACTCCTTAAAGCGTTAGAGTGCCGAGTCTGCTTTCTCTTCGAAGAGACGGGGGCCATCAAAAGGCATGTCTATAAGGGTGGATTGGACATCCCCTGAAAAGTCAGATGTCCTCAACATGGCATGGCGCCTCAAGGCCACAGTTGATGCAACCGATCTGCCTAGTGAGTCAGTCGTATCTAGCCCACATTGTATTGCGAACTTCGCAGCATCTCTCCCATCAGCAACAGCTTGGGAGAGAATGGCCCGGGCCTCCTATAAAGTATGGGTTTTGCTGCGCAAAAGGCATGTGGTGTTCACAGACCGCAATGCCAGGCTGGAGGAAGAAAACATCATCTTCTCAAGTTGATCCAGCCTCTTGGATTCCCTATACGGCGGTGCTGAAATGAATGCGCCTGGGGACGTGAAGGCTTGGCTAACCAAGCTCTCAGGGGTTGGATGTTGCACCAGAAACAGTGGGTCATTTGGAGCGGGTCTATGGCGGTGGGCTATTGTCCTGTTCACAGGAGCCCCTGTGCTGGCTTTGGACCAGGTCTCCAGCATGCCAGTGTCAGGGGAAGTGTCCATACCACTGGCCTCATCTAGGTGCATCCGCCAGTCCATGGGGTCTTCCAGTTGGTATTACAAAGGGTCCAGTGATTCCTACCAATCATCACTGTACCCCAACTCAAAGTCCGAATCTGTGTTGTGCAACACCAGTCCGAATCTGTGTTGCGCAACACCAGTAAACTCAGTGTCTGAGTTGACAATGAGGATGGGTCAACGCCACCCGGGGGCACTAGTCGCGTCGGCAGCGTCGACATTGGAAATGGCATAGGGAAGGTCGAGGTGGTACGACCAATGCCAGTTTGGATCCAAGATCAGATCCATGAGTGCCCCCTGGAGCCAAGGTCGAAGTCGTCGTTACAACACCTGAGTGGGCCCCCGACAACCCTGCAGGGCCCAAAGGCGCTCAGCACAGTCAGACTGTCAAAATATGAGGCGCATGACCTCATAAAACTCTCGGAGTTGGGCAGGGGTCGCGCCGGCTCTCAGAAACTCGAGCACGCACAGAGCCAACCAGACAGGCTCCGAAGATGGAGGCCTGGAACGACAACGCTCCTTTTCCTTGACTCGTTGGTCGATGGGGTGAAGCTGAAGAATGCTTGCTCTTCGACTTTTTTGTGCCTCGACTTACCTGACCGACCTGAGGACTCAGAGTGGGATTATGATGAATGGGGTCTCCACGACCGTTCCAGGGACTTGAGAAAGTAGCCTCTTTCTAGCATGGTTACCCCGATTTTTGGCCTGTTTGTCAGTGTGTTTTTACTGTCTCACTGGGATCCTGCTAGTCAGGACCCCAGTGCTCATAGTTTGTAGCCTACATGTCAGTATGTTTTACTGTTTTGTCAGTATGCTTGATTGTGTCACTAGAGTCCTGCTAATCAGAACTCCAGTGCTTATGCTCTGATTTCAAATTTGTACTTACATACTGGTAACCCATTATTCCACCCCAAATTGGCATACTGGACCCCCCCCCCCTTATAAGCTCCTAGTATATGGTACCTATGGATATGGATCCAGGAGATCCATGTGGGCTGCAGCATATCTTTTGCCACCCATAAGGAGCTCATACAAACACTTCTTCAGGACTGCCATTGCAGCCTGAGTGAAAGAGTGTATGCACTATTTTATAGCCATTTTTCACTGCACCAGGTCACTTATAAGTCACCTACATATCTAACCTCCAGACCCTGAAGGTTAGGTGCATAGTACCTGTGTGTGAGGGCACCCCTGCACTAGCAGAGATGCCCCCACGTCGACCAGGCCCAATTTCCCAGAAATCGTGAGTGCGGGGACACCATTATAAGTGTGCACTACATATATGTCAATATATATATATATATATATATATATATATATATATATATATATATATAGCTTCACAATGGTAACCCCGAATATAGCCATGTAAGGTATCTAAGATTGAGAAATGGTACCCCCAATCAGACTGTGGCATGGGGGGCAATTCTATACACCCTGGGGGCTCCACCATGGACCCCCAATTACTGCCAAACCAGCTCTCTGAGGTTTCCACTGAAGCCCCAGCTGCTGCCACCTTTTAGACAGGCTTCTGCCCTCCTGGGCTTGAGCAGCTCAATCTCACGAAGACAGAACAATGCATTTCCTTTGGGACAGGGGTGTTACACCCTCTCTCTTTGGGAATAGGTGTTACAGGCATGGGAGTGGTATCCCCCCAGAGCCTCTGGAAATGCTTTCAAAGGCACAGATGGTTCCCTCCAAGCATAATCCAGTCTACACTGGTTCAGGGCCCCCCAGTCCCTGCTCCGGTGCAAAACTGGACAAAGGAAAGGGGAGTGACCACTCCCCTGTCCATCACCACCCCAGGGGTCATGTCCAGAGCTCCTCCAGAGTGTCCCTGGGTTCTGCCATCTTGTTTTCAGGATGGTCAGGGAACTCTGGGAGCATCTGAGTGGCCAGAGCCAGCAGGTGACGTCAGAGACCCCTCCTAATAGGTGCTTACCTGGTTAGGTGACCAATCCCCCTCTCAGGGCTATTTAGGGTCTCTCCTCTGGGTGTTTCCTCAAATTCAGTTTTGCAAGTCCCAGCAAGAATACTCTGCAACCTCTGCTTCACCTTCTACCGTCAGATCAACCGCAGAACTGCTCCAGGAACTCTACAACTGCAACAAAGTATCCAAGAAGGTTACTGTAACTCTAACTTCAGCTCCTGCCAGCAACTGAAAGTTTCCAGGTCGTGCACGCTCCAAGGACTGCCTGTCTTCATCCTGCACCAGAAGGACCGAAGGACTCTCCAGTGGAGTGACGGTGTCACTTCCCTGCTTCAGCAGGCACCTCTCTGCAATGACAACCGGTACTCTGGGTCCCCTCTCCTGATGACGAGCATGGATCTTGGAACACAGGTGGTGGACCGTAGTGACCCAGACTGTCCAAAGGTCCAACTGTCCAAATTTGGTGGAGGTAAGAGCTTGCCTCCCCGAGCCAGACAGTACCCCTGTGCACCGCATGTTTTGCTCTCCTAGGGCTTCTGTGCACTTCTCCAAGAAATCCTTTGTGCACAGCGTAGCCCAGGTCCCCAGCACTCTATCCTGCGACGCTCAGCTCCCTGAGTTGCTCTCCGGTGGCGTGGGATCCCTTTGTGTAGTGCTGCGACGACCGCAATTTGCAACTCCTTTGTCCACGTGTCCTGGGACTCCTGTAGGTGCTGCCTGGTCTTCTGATGGCTCTCGGAAGTGGTGAGAGCCCCCTCTGTCTCCTCAGTCCGAGTTGAGACCCCCAGGTCCCTCCTAGGTCCAGGTAGCGCCTTCTCCCGCCAAACGCGTCTTTTGCGTGAGCCAAGGCTTTTTGGCACAACCCAAGACAAAAACCAGCCTGCATTCTTCTACTCAATGTGGGACATCTCTTGCACCAAGCAGGAACCCGCAGCGGTCTTCTCTGGTGCATTTCTGACTTTTTCTTCTAACCAGAGAATCCACTTTTGCACCTTCATCCGGATTAGCAGGGGCTCCTGTTCGTCCTGGACTCTTCAGCTGTTCTTGGACTTAGTTTCCTCTCTCAGCAGATATTCAGGTCCAGGAATCCATCGTTGGTGTCTTGCAGTCTTGCTTGTTTTTTTCATAATTCTTTATCACGACTTCTAATGTGTTCTGAGGAAACTTGCTGTACTTTACTCCTGCTTTCCTGGGCTCTGGGGTGCGGTACTTTACTTACCTTTGGTGTTTTCTTACACTCCCAGCGCCCCTCTACACACTAATCTTGCCTAGGTGGGACATTCGCATTCCACTATTTTAGTATATGGTTTGTGTTCCCCCTAGGCCCATTGTAACCTATGGTAATTTTCACTATTTGCAATATTCTATGACTGTTTACTTACCTGATTTTGGTTACTAGTGTATATTTTGTGTATAATACTTACCTCCTAAGGGAGTATAGCCGCTAGGATATTTTTGCCCTTGGGTCACTAAAATAAAGTACCTTTAGTTTTGGTAACACTGACTATTGTCTTTCTTGTGTGTAAGTACTGTGTGACTACATTGGTACAGGAAGAGCTTTGCATGTCTCCTAGTTCAGCCTTGGCTGCTCTGCCTACAGCAACCTCTAGACAGCCTGGCTTCTAGACACTGACTACATTTCACTAATAAGGGATAACTGGACCTGGTGTAAGTACCTTAGGTACCCACTACAAACCAGGCCAGCCTCCTACAAGGACCTTGCTCTCAGCTGAGAGCGGGACCAACGTGAAGCTGAGCACCGCGCAATGAGGTTTAGGGACAGCTCCCTCAAAGCTTTCGGATTCATGGTCCGTCACTCGGAGAATGACTTCAGGTCGTGGTCGCTCTCCAGACACCACAAGCACAGGAGGTGCGGATCCACCATGGACATCGCCCAATACAGGGATGTGGAATTCCTATTGCCCGGGACATCTTGTTTGGGGTCAAGGGCAACAAGTTTTTATGTTTACTTTGTCCTTGGGACAAGTAGGCCCAACCCCCTGCAGCACAAACCCTTTGGCTGCCTGATTACAGAGAGTGGAACTCTCTGCAGTTGAGGTAATGTGTTTCCAAAAGATAATGCTGTTCGAACTTGTATTTATGGTTCATTATTTGAAAGCCTTCATTATTAGGGTGAGTGCTGTAAATAAATGTTTTAAGGTCACACTTCACTACTGACGTTGGTTCCAGTACCCCAAAAAAAAAACGTGTATATACATGTTTGAAAAGTTTAGGCTATGAGGCTAAGTATAATGCTCCCAGAATGCTCTCTGATTATATGCAAATGAAGTGTCATTTAGTAAAATGTGTTGATGCATGCTAGTATTTCCCAAAAATATTTCTAATGGAAAATCAGTGTAACCATTTTCAACACGATTATGGGAAGCATGAAAATAAACAAACACTGACAAAGCCAACTGATCTGACATATTTTTATAAGTTTTTTAGTTTCATCAATGCGTGTCTTGTTTTGACATGGCTTTTGTAACACTTTATTGCTGTGGGAGCTACCAGGCCCTCAACATTGTAACAAACACTGGCAAACCCCCCCAAAAAAGTTTTTGAACTTTCTAAATGCACACCAGCGGCATAACAAAGGCCCCGCAGCCGCCCTCCAGGGGGCCCCTTCAGCACCTGCCCTGAGTGAGTCTGGAGAGGGGGCTCCTCCATGTTCTTTACAAAGGGGCACCCTCCAGTTTAGTTACGTCACTGATTGCCACTGTAGTACCTGACACTGAACAAAACTACTTTGTGTGACAATATGCTCCTTGTGGAAGAGCAGAATGCGATCACTCACAGTAAAGCCGTCCGAAAGAGAGAGAAATAGAAGTTTAATAAAAACAAAATGTCTTTGTTAACACCAGACCTAATTAGGGACCATGACCCACATGTAGGTAGCTTTTTGCATGTCGCAAACAGCGACTTTCGCTGTTTGCGACATGCAAAAAGCACACTGCGATGCACAAACCCAGTTTTGCGATTCGGTAACCTGGTTACCGAATCGCAAAACGGGTTTGCGACTCGCAATAAGTAAGGGGTGTTCCCTTCCTAATTGCGACTCGCAGTGCAATGTAGGATTGTTTTGTGACCGCGAACGCGGGCGCAAACCAATCGCAGTTTGCACCCATTTCAAATGGGTGCTAACACTTTCGCAAAAGGGAAGGGATCCCCATGGGACCCCTTCCCCATTGTGAATGTCACTGTAAACATTTTTTCAGAGCAGGCAGTGGTCCTGTGGACCACTGCCTGCTCTGAAAAAATGAAACAAAAACATTTCATTTTTCATTTTTGTTATGCATCTCGTTTTCCTTTAAGGAAAACGGGCTGCATTACAAAAAAAAAACTGCTTTATTGAAAAGCAGTCACAGACATGGTGGTCTGCTGTCTCCAGCAGGCCACCATCCCTGTGAGGGCCGCCATTCGCGAGGGGGTCGCAAATTCGGACCCACCTCATGATTATTCATGAGGTGGGCATTTGCGAAGCCCTTGCGAATTACAGATGGTGTCAGGGACACCATCCTACATTCGGATTTGCGACTCGCAATTTGCAGGTCGCAAATCTGAACCTACCTACATGTGGCCCCAAATTCTTAAAGAAAGTCACAAAAGTGCACCCATGGTATATGTCGTACCCTATAAAATATTTGTGAACTGTATTTTAGCATGGGTAAATACGATGTGTAGATTTGCTCATGTAAAAATCTATTGAGCATTTGCAAGTTCATTTTCCCTCCAGCCACTTTCTTCCCAACCCTGGAAGAAGTTCTAATTCTGCCATTGTCAGGAGTAAATGTCCAACCTTTCTTATTATGGGAAAATATTAGAGAGAAGCTGGTAAAAATCTTTAAAACATGCAGGTTAGTAGGTTTGGAGACTCAAAGGCATTCCAGCCCTAGAACTATTGCTTACTGCTTCCTCCAGCCCCAGTATGCAGATCTGCAGAAAGGTGGCAAAATAAGGAAATTGCTACAGTAGGGATTGAAACTGCAAGTATTCAAGCCCTACTATGGTAGTAGCCCTGGCATAATCAGAGAGGCTATTATCAGAGCACTTACATAATGAGATTGCTGCCATAATTTGTCGCCACACTACATGGCACCAAAGGGACAAGTAGATCTTTTTACAGGACAAGTAGATTTGAGAAGCAACCTGTCCACTGGACAAGTAGATATTTTAATAAATTCCACACCCCTGCCCAATAACAGGATCACAGGACTTGAACCCGGTGTTACAGGACGACATCTCGACACACCAGGAATGTCAACAAAAATCTTCGTCGCCACCTGACAGCACACAGGGGTACAGCTCCAGAAAAATCTATGGATCTAGAGTGACGCCCGGGGGAAATTCTAAGGTAAGAAACCTGCACCTAGAAATCTCTATCAGACTATATTTATCACCAACCCCAGCCCATTAGAAAACTTGATAGTGTCTGAATATCTGAGGATGATGTTTTTTTGCGAATGCCCAAAGTGCTAGGGCGAACAGCAGCAGAAAGACATAAGCCAGTCCTCAAAGACAATTATTGCTCATCAAAAACCTGTTGACCTTTTAAGGTGCTAACATTTATTTGGTTTACTTTCTAAACTTCTGTGCCCTTATGCAAGGAATAGCCTCCCATGCTTAAACTATGCTGAGGCTCAATTTGCGGCATAAAATCTGAGTTTGGTACCTTGATCCCTAGTAGCAAGAACCTTCCAATAGGCCAATAGTAGTATAAACTATGTAACTGTGACAAACAGGTGCACAAGACAAACTTGCATTTTTGTTGCTATCTGCATGGTTTATTAAACTTAATGAAGAAAGAACAAAATCCAACTCTTCAAGAGAAAAGGGATCAGATCAGTGAAGTGCATGTGTTTCGAGTAGTAAAGACTGTGTGTTTAACACCCTGCACGATTCATGGGCCCTTAAAACTGTTTCCCCTTGACCCTATAATAGCATGATCTGTAAATCCTCTTGATGACATTGTTTAAATTTGATCATTGTGCATCTCCATAAGTTCACATTGTCTAATGATCCTTGCATGTTATGCTTTAACTGTGTTTAAGCTCTCTTTAAACATCCAATCTAATGCTTCAACTACCAGTTAATTGGTTTAGTATTATGTAGTGACTGCTTAAAATGCACCTTTCTGTCTATTACTGACTTACCTATAGCTAAGTTAACAAGCCTTTTGATTATGATGAAGAATATTAAGGGAGTGTGCTACCACTCAGTCCTCAGACAGGACACTTGGTACATGTGCTGAAACAATGCCAACGCCAAATGATGCATTTCCATTGTCACTGCCAAGCAAGCTAGGTGTTAAAATTCCAAGGCAATTCAAAGAACTCTTAAGAGTCAGAGGCATCATACTCATCGTCTCTCTAGACGATATACTATTGATCAGTCAGGATCCAAAATGGCTGTCAAAGGAACGGGATGTATCGAATGTACTGCCCCAGAAGCCGGGCATCATTGTATACTCACAGATATCAGAACTGATGCCATAAGAGAAAACTATTTTTCTAGGTTTCGGCACAGATTAAGTTCAACAGCAACTAAATATTTCCACAAGAACAACACTACTTATCACAAGGGAACGGAGGAGAACTCTAGAAAAAAGGCAGGTCTTGTTGGGACAATTGGCCAAGCTGGGAGGGCTGTTAGCCTCCTCAATACAGACAATCCTCCCAGAACCGCTACATTTAGATGTGCTGCAAAGACTGAAGGCCTTATATTGCTTAAAAGACTGATGTACACTTCGAAGGTACCCTTAACAGAGGAAGCCAGGACCAAGATTTAATAGTGGCTGGATCACAGGGAGGACTGGAATGGTAAGAAAATTAGTTACTTACCTGTAACTTCAGTTCTCCAGTATTGGTATCTTTCACAGATTCACATGCTTGAGTCATCCCCGTCGTCGAGGTGGGAGTCTCACGGTAACCTCAAATACACAAAGCAGTAGGTTTAAAACCACTAGGCCTAGGTAGGCTCCATAGGCTATTTTATAGCCTATCCATTTTGTTTTGTGTAAAGATCCAAACTTCAGTGCCATCCAATCAGGCTTCGGCAACCTCCCAAACACTCCCAACAGAGGCAGCTTTCCCTCAGATTTTCTAGTACAAGTGTGAAGCTCAATATCTGTATATTAGGGGAGCCTCTGAGGGGAGGAGGGTGGGTCGCAAACTGCAGTTACAGGTAACTAACTAATTTTCTTCTCCAGTATTGGATCTTTCATAGATTCACATGCTTGAATCAGAGTAGCGAGCAGTAATGTTGGAGAATCAGTGAATTAATCTGCATCTTGCTTTATAGCAATTCTCAGACTGATATCAATAATCTTAATAAATATAACAGTAATACGAAAAACTGCATCTCTGCATATTATGCTACAAAACGTGCTCCTGTTCTTATGAAGTTTAAAACATTTTAGCACAATATCAAGAACCGTTGGAATTACGGCTAGTACCAAGCGAAATATGATACTAATTAGCACTGTAATATAAAAGTAAATGTCAATGAAATTGAAGAACCATATTGCACATACCTTGATTGTGGGGGTGGGATGTTGTAAGAGGCTCACCTTAACAAAATAAATGCCTCAGCACTGCCTGCCCCACCGCTGCATCAATGTTACTTGTTTCTTCGAGACAATAGTGTTTTGTTAACGTATGCTGGCTGGACCATGTGGCCGCTCTGCAGATGCTATGCAGTGGCACTCCTGCGAAGAGTGCGGCCGAAGTGGCTACCGACCTTGTAGAATGGGCTCTCACCTTGCTGCGGAGCGGTTTACCAGCCTGAGCATGACAGAATTGGATCGCCAGGCCAATCCACCTGGCTATCGTCTGCTTGGACACTGCGTGGCACTTTTATGTCCCACCAAATTCCACGAATAACTGGTCTGAATGAAGTATGCCTTGCATTTTCTGCAGGTAAAATTTTAGACACCTTTTTATATCCAGCGAATGTAATGTCTTTTCCGCTACTGTCTGCGGATTTTGAAAAAAGGTTTTTAAGATGACTGGTTCATTCAAGTGGAAAGTTGAAGGAACTTTCGGGATATACTTAGGATTTGTTCTCAGGATTACACCAGAATTTGTGAATTGGAGGAAAGGCTCTTTAATAGTGAAGGCCTGAATGTCGCTCACTCTTTTGGCTGAAGTAAGAGCCAGTAGTAACGCACTCTGTGGATCGGCTCAAAAGGAGCTTTCATGAGTTGCATTAAGACAACATTCAAGGACCATAAAGGCGGAGGTTTCCGAACTTGTGGAAAAGCACGGAACAGGCCCCTCATGAATTGCTTTACAATCCTGGTGGAATATAATGAGACCATGTCTTGTGATCTACGGACGGTATCTCGAGATCGCTGCCAGATGTACTCGAATAGAGGAGTATGAAAGTCCTAACTTTGCCAAAAGCAAGAGATATGGCAGTATTTGCTCCGGAAGAGAAGAGATAGGATGTATAACTTCCGCTGCACACCATACACAAACATGTTTCCATTTAAGTTTTAAGTTTGTAAGTTTTATTGGGAGTGTCAGCTCTAGCTTTGGCTAAGATTTCTCTACACTCTGAGGAAATGTTCAGATTTACATACTCATTGAATTCAGGAGCCAAGCCGACAAGTGAAGAGATGATGGATCCGGATGTCTGACTTGTGCCTGGTGCATTGTCAAGAGAGTTGGACTCTGTTTGAGTTGCACATGTGGCTGTTCTGAGAGCATTAGGAGCTCTGTGTACCAGACCTGTCTGGGCCACCTGGGAGCTATCAACAGAAGGCGACACCCCTCTGTCCTCATTTTCTTGATGACTCTCGGTATCAGCGGGATCAGAGGAAAAGCGTAGGCATCGACCCTGGACCATCTCATCGAAAACGCATTTCCCCACGATCCTTTCTGGGGAAGCCAACTTGCATAATAATGGCATTTCTTGTTGTCGAACATGGCAAACAGATCGAGATTTGGTTTGCCCCATAAAAGGAACAGTCAATCGAGAATTTTCTGGTCTAGCTCCCGCTCGTGGTATGGTATAACTGTCCTGCTCACGGTGTCTGCCAGAACCTTGGTCTGTCCTGGCACATGCTCCACTTTCAGAGAAATGTAGTGCATGATGGCCCATTGCCAGATGTCCGGAGCCAGTTGCGAAAGTTGTAGAGATCTTGTGCCCCCCTGCTTGTTTAGATAAAACATGCTGGTAGTATTGTCCATTCTGATTAAGACGCTTGAGTTTTGACGTTTTGGCAAAAAAGCTTTGAGAGCTAGACCTCTTGCTTAGAGCTTCAGTTGATTTATGTGGAGTCGAACCTCTTTTGCATTCCAGGATCCGCTGATTTGTAAATCCTGGCAGTGTGCACCCCATCCCTCGAGAGAAGCGTCCGTTGTTACTATGTAACTGGGCACCTGATGAAGGAACATGAGCCCGTTGGACAAATTGGTCAGCGTTGCCCACCAATCCATGGTGGTCTGCATTATTGGTGTTATGCAAACCTTGTCCTCGAAAGAGCCGTGCACCCGAATCCACTGTGCATCCAATTGTTCTTGTAGGGGTCGCATATGGAGCCTGCAATCTGGGACCAGCGGAATGCATGATGAGATCATCCCTAGCAATGATTTGTAGATGCGGACTGAAACAAACTTTTTTTGTATAGAGTTTGTGTGCAAAGGAGCTTAGCTTTTGCTTCCTTTCGTGAGACGGATATGCTTTGCTGCGGACCGTGTCTAGTATTGCTCCCAAGAAATTCAATGCCTGCGTGGGGTGAAGATGAGATTTTTGATAATTGGCGACAAGTCCTAGGCTGTTGAACAATTGGAGACAAACCAAAATGTGACGTACCACCTGAGGCTTTGAAGGTGCCTTTATGAGCCAGTCGCCGAGGTAGGGAAAAACCTGCATGCCCAACTGGCGGAGCTGTGCTGCTACAGGAGCCAACATTTTCCTGAAAATTCTGGAGGCCGATTTCAAACCAAATGGAAGGACTCGAAATTGGAGTTGCATACCAGCTACTTTGAACCTGAGGAATTTGCGGTGGTTGCGGTGTATTGGAATATGAAAGTAAGCATCCTGGAGGCCTAGGGATGCCATATCATATCCGGTATTTAAAAGGCGCATGACATCCTGTAGCGTCACCATCCTGAACGATTGTTTCTTTAGGAACTTGTTTAGTGCTCTTAAGTCCAGAATGGGACGCCAGTCTCCGGCGGGTTTCTTTACCAGAAAGAAGCGGGAATAGAATCCCCTGTTCCTGTGAGAAAAAGGGACCAGTTCTATTGCTCCTTTGCGCAACATCACTTGTACTTCCTTGAGGAGTTGGTTCACTCTCGGGGCGGAGGGACGTCCGATGGTGTCTGTGTGAATTCCAGAGTACGGCCACTGGCCACTACATCAAGCACCCACCTGTCTGATGTAACTGCTGCCCATTGAAGGAAGTAAGAAGTGATGCGACCTCCAATCCTCAAGATTGGTGGGGGAAGTACGCTAGTATGGCTGGTAGGTCATTGCTTCCTGCCCATAGCCCTTCCTCTGGCAGCCACTCTTCCTCTCGCTGGATGTTTATAGGCCACGGCTGGTGGCAACTGGTAATGTTGCTGCTGTTGGTGGTACTGTTGCCGGGGTCCTGTGGAGGAAGACTGATACTGGGGTCTGTACTGATGGTAGCCCCCTTGAAAGGAGTAACCTCCTCTACCCCTTGCTCCACGAAAGGGTTGCTTCCTATACTGCAGGGTACCTAGTGCTTTAGCCGTATCCGTATTTGTTTTGATGGCCTGTAACATGTCGTCGATATGCTTTCCAAACAGACTTTCACCATCAAACGGCATGTCCAGAACCCAGCTCTGGACCTCCGGGCAGAAGGAGGTAGACTTTAGCAATCCTTGCCTACGCAGGACTCCTGCCCCAGCTAATTGTCTGAAACCTGTCAAAGAAATGTCTATTGCGCTATCTATAATCTCTGCCGCAATCCGTTCCCCTTCGTGCAATACCTTCTTCGCTTCCACCTTGACATCCTCCGGCAAGAGATCCAAGAAAGCAGACATGTCTGCCCACATCTGGCGATCATATCTCCCTAGGATGGCCAGGGAATTAGCTGCCTTTACAGTGATCGCCGCTACAGAGGAGAATTTATTTCCGATACTATCCAATCTCCTCCAATCTTTGTCAGAAGGCGATGCTATAGGTGTGGAAGGGTTCCTAGAACGTCGCTGCGCCACCTGCAATATCACCGAATCCGGTATTGGTTGCGACACTAAACAGACCGGAGTATCATCCGGGGCCTTATATGTCTTCTCTTGGCATTTGTGAAGGCACTGTCACCGGATTCTTCATCGTCTTCAACCCTTCCTGCCATAGGAAATCTACTATTGGTATAGCCTTTACTGAACTCTTCGATGGCTCCTTGAAGTCATAAAGGAAGCACTCTGTTTTGTGAGAAATAATAGACAGGCCAAATCGCGTTGCCGCTCTCTCGATCAAATTATGAAAACCACCTATGTCCTCAGGAGGCAAGCCCACCGGATCTGCTGGAGGTGGAGATGGTGTGGGGACGAGGTAATCATCCCATTCACTGGCCACTGACTCCCTTATCTCACCCTCTTCCCTCTAGTCATCCGACGAGGGATGATCTTCTTGCGTTTGGCTACTCAATGGTATGCCAGTGTGCGGCGGTTCCAGGAGACTAGTCCTCGGGTTTGACAAGGCATCTGCTGGCTGTTAGGCCTGGGTGGTGTGGTAGGTGTTGATGGTGGAAATCTTCTGTTGTAGTCGTTAAGCATACACTGAAGATCTGCAACCAATGTGCTTGGCATGGGGAGGGATAATGGTTGTTCCCTCGGTGGGTAGGACGTTGAAGCATAGTTGGGTTGGTACTGCCCTTCATCCTCCTCATCAAAGTCTTGACATTTTACATGCAGCTGAGAATGGCTACTAGCTGCACCAAACATTCCCTCATCTTGGGAATACAGGTCATCGTCGTCATCCAAGAGATGTTGCGGGGGATATGGCAATACCTTGCTCGGGGAGGTATGCATCGGAAGAATGTTAGATTATTTCTCCCCCATGGTGATGAGTGAAAGAGGCAAGAATCTTGTTTGCTCCGGTGAAATCCCCAGGAGGGTCGACGGTTTATCCGCTGCCATTGTGGTCGACAAGTCCCCTGTCGGCATTTGTCTCGCCGACGGTGCTGTCATCGCCGGTGGGCTTGACAACATGCCTTCTTAAACCTCATCGACAGGTGCTTCGTCAACGGTAGTGCCTTAGTCGATTGGTGGACCCACAATGTCTCCGCCGTCGACTATGTCTTCGTCAACAAAGCTTTCTTAAATATCTTTGCTGTAATGATCGTCGTCGACGACAATGGTGACAACGTCATGATCATCGGTGAGACCGCCGTTGTAAACGTCGACGACACTGTTGTTGATGTCGTCGTCGACGGGCGTTTTTTGTCTGAGGAGAGCCTTACCGGATCTTTCTGCGGTGACAGAGACAGGGATGCACTTTTCGCAGTAATCTTCCTCTCCAGAGGCGAAGTAGGCTCTGAACTAACCTTTTTCGGCAACCTCGTGTGGGTCTCTGATTGGAAAATACTTTTTCATGTCTCTTTTGTGCCTCAGTAGAGACATGCTTCATCTTTTTGGCCATCTTTCTCTGTGGCTCATCAGGCAATCTTCCTTTCTCACCTGTTCTTTTTAGGAAGTGAGAAGCATGAGATGACGCTTCACTTTCATCTGAGGATGTTCTATGGCTTTCTGTTTCTATAGCCACAAGAGAAGCCTACCCTCACGGTCCTTGAGAGTTTTTTGACTGAAAGTGCGACAGATCTTGCAGTCTCTCACCTTGTGGTCTGGATGGAGGCAGTAGATGCACTTTTTATGGGGGTCATCAACATGTAGTATCTTCTTCCCACAACTGCCACAGTCTCTGAACAGACCCTTTTTTGTCTTTTCAGACATGTTATAGCTGGAAAGCTGGGTTCACTGAGAGAAACATTTCCTGTCAGAAAAGGTAAACTGAGCAGAGCTCAGGGAGACTCCCTTCACACGACGTGCCGTAGAAAATCTGAGGGAAAGCAGCCTCTGTTAGGAGTGTTTGGGAGGGTGCCGAAGCCTGACTGGATGGCACTGAAGTTTAAGTCTTTGTAGGAAGTTGGCTCTGTATGCACTATTTCAAAGTAAGAAATAGCATGCACAGAGTCCAAGGGTTCCCCTTAGAGGTAGATAATTCTAATGCTCTATTTTGTGGTAGTGTGGTCGAGCAGTAGGCTTATCAGAGGGTAGTGTTAAGCATTTGTTGTACATACACACAGGCAGTAAATGAGGAACACACACTCAAAGACAATTCTAGGCCAATAGGTTTTTGTAGAGAAAAATATATTTTCTTAGTTTATTTTAAGAACCACAGGTTTAAGATTTACAATCAATACTTTAAATGAAAGGTATTTCACTCAGGTATGTTAGGAACTTTGAATCAACACAATATAATGTACAGCTTTAGCAAAAATGGCAATAAGCTATTTTAAAAGTAGACAGTGCAATTTTCAACAGTTCCTGGGGGAAGTAAGTATTGGTTAGTTGTTGCAGGTAAGTAAAACACCAACAGGGTTCAAAGTTGGGTCCAAGGTAGCACACCGTTGGGGGTTCAGGGCAACCCCAAAGTTACCACACCAGCAGCTCAGGGCCGGTCAGGTGCAGAGGTCAAAGAGGTGTCCAAAACGAATAGGCTTCAAAGCAGAAGGGGGTGCCCCGGTTCCAGTCTGCCAGCAGGTAAGTACCCGCAACTTTTGGAGGGCAGACCAGGGGGAGTTTTGTAGTGCACCGGGGGGGGGACAGGTCAGCACAAAAAGTACACCCTCAGCGGCACAGGGACGGCCGGGTGCACAGTGCAAACAGGCGTCAGGTTTGCAATTGGTTTCAATAGGAGACCCAGGGGTCTCTTCAGCAATGCAGGCAGGCAAAGGGGGGGGAGGGGGGTGGGCTCTTCGGGATAGCCACCACCTGGGCAAGGGAGAGGGCCACCTGGGGGTCGCTTCTGCACTGGAGGTCGGATCCTTCAGGTCCTGGGGGCTGCGGGTGCAGTGTATTTACCAGGCGTTGGGTTCTTTAAAGAAGGCAGTTGCGGTCAGGGGGAGCCTCTGGATTCCCTCTGCAGGCGTCACTGTGGGGGCTCAGGGGGGGTCAACTCTGGCTACTCACATCCTCCCTGTAGTGTTGTTTCTCCGCAGGTCGAGCCGGGGGCATCGGGTGCAGAATGGAAAGTCTCATGCTTCCGGCGGGAACCGTGGAGTCCTTTAAAAGTTGTTTCTTTGTTGCAAGTTACAGTCTTTGTGGAACAGGGCCGCTGTCCTCTGGAGTTCTTGGTCCTTTTAGATGCAGGGTAGTCCTCTGAGGCTTCTGAGGTCGCTGGTCCCTGGGGGACACGTCGCTGTTGCAGTTTTTCCTAGAAGTGGGGAGACAGGCCTGTAGGGCTGGGGCCAAAGCAGTTGGTGTCTCCGTCTTCTCTGCAGGGCTTCAGGTCAACAGTCCTTCGTCTTCAGGTTGCAGGAATCCCTCTTCCTCGGTTCTGGGGGTCCCTAAATACTCAAATTAGGGGTTTGTTTAGGTCTGGGAGGTTAGTAGCCAATGGCTACTAGCCCTGAGGGTGGCTACACCCTCTTTGTGCCTCCTCCCTGAGGGGAGGGGGGCATATCCCTAATTCTATTGGGGGAATCCTCCATCTGCAAGATGGAGAATTTCTAAAAGTCAGAGTCACCTCAGCTCAGGACACCTTAGGGTTTGTCCTGACTGGCCAGTGACTCCTTGTTTTTCTCATTATCTCCTCTGGCCTTGCCGCCAAAAGTGGGGCCGTGGCCGGAGGGGACGGGCATCTCCACTAGCTGGGATGCCCTGTGGCGTTGTAACAAAGGGGGTGAGCCTTTGAGGCTCACCGCCAGGTGTTACAGTTCCTGCTGGGGGAGGTGAGAAGCACCTTCACCCAGTACAGGATTTGTTACTAGCCACAGAGTGACAAAGGCACTCTCCCCATGTGGCCAGCAACATGTCTGGTGTGTGGCAGGCTGGCAAAACTAGTCAGCCCACACTGGAAGTCGGGTATGTTTTCAGGGGGCATCTCTAAGATGCCCTCTGGGTGTATTTCACAATAAAATGTACACTGGCATCAGTGTGCATTTATTGTGCTGAGAAGTTTGATACCAAACTTCCCAGTTTTCAGTGTAGCCATTATGGTGCTGTGGAGTTCGTGTTTGACAGACTCTCAGACCATATACTCTTATGGCTACCCTGCACTTACAATGTCTAAGGTTTTGCTTAGACACTGTAGAGGCATAGTGCTCATGCACCTATGCCCTCACCTATGGTATAGTGCACTCTGCCTTAGGGCTGTAAGGCCTGCTAGAGGGGTGACTTATCTATGCCATGGGCATTGTGAGTCTGACATGGCACCCTGAGGGGAGTACCATGTCGACTTAGTCATTTTCTCCCCACTAGCACACACAAGCTGGCAAGCAGTGTGTCTGTGCTGAGTGAGGGGTCACCAGGGTGGCATAAGACATGCTGCAGCCCTTAGAGACCTTCCCTGGCATCAGGGCCCTTGGTACCAGGGGTACCAGTTACAAGGGACTTACCTGGATGCCAGGGTGTGCCAATTGTGGAGACAAAGGTACAGTTTTAGGGAAAGAACACTGGTGCTGGGGCCTGGTTAACAGGCCTCAGCACACTTTCAAACCATAACTTGGCATCAGCAAAGGCAAAAAGTCAGGTGGTAACCATGCCAAGGAGGCATTTCCTTACAGTCTTTTCACAAAACAAAATGGATAGGCTACAAAATAGCCTATGGGGCCTACCTAGGCCTAGTGGTTTTAAACCTACTGCTTTGTGTATTTGAGGTTACCGTGAGGCTCCCACCTCGACAACGGGGATGATTCAAGCATGTGAATCTATGAAAGATCCAATACTGAAGAATGTCATCTTCCATTTTGTGCTAGACTTGATTAGAGTTGAAGGCAACTTGTTTAGACTGAGGAGCTAAATGTGGGGGGACATCTCCATTGGAGGATCATAGTCAGACCAGTGGAAACCTTTCATATAAATTGCAAGGAGTCACTAGCAGTATCCTTCATGGTTACGTGTCTGATGATGGAGAAGATCTCTTGTTTCATCATACTGAAGAAAGATAATGTTCTTAATGTCCAGTACATAAAAAGTCTAAGGGGAACAAAATTGAAACTTGTGGCAGGTCTAGCCACTGAATTCAGGCATTTCTGTCAGGATAGAAAAATATCTGCCACAGCTGAGTATCTTTTGGGGACACAGAATTCTGTCATACATTATAACTCTAGGCACCTGTAGGATATCAGTGGCGGGAAAGTAGAGACAGAAGTATTTCAGGAAATAATGTAGCAGGGTCTGGAACAGATAGACCGGCCACCGGCGCATTTCTTTAACTGGAGCCAGGGTCTGATCTGTGCATTCCGCCATTTGCCATCATCAGCAGACTCACTGCACCAGTCAGAATGCAGAGAGTGGAGCAAGTGCTGCTGACACTTCTTTGGAGGCCTCAAGAACGGTTTCTAATTCTTCAGGAACTTTCCTTGCATTCTCCCATCTTTTTCCACTCTTTTCAAACATTCTGAAGGATGTTCAAGGCAACTCAAAAAATTGGTACTGGAGAGGACACCAAGACTGAGAGCCTGGAGAACTACATGAGATGTTGGAACATCCCATGACTTTCAGAACAGGCTCCATCAGGAAGGCATGACGAGACTCTACAGTTAAACAATAGTGTCCCAAATGGCAGAAAAGGTCAAGCTGGTGTGAGTTTGGATCCTGTGAGTGCAGAAGTAGCAAACATCCTGATTTGTTGCCAAATTCGGCAGGTTCAGGGTAAGCATATTGCACAATTACTCAATGTTGGTCTGCAATCTCTGTAGTACATGTACCAATCCATGGTATACTTGTGATACAACATCCAATGGTCTGCTCAAAGGTGTAAGACTATGTGCCCCTATAGAACATGGATACAATACATTGTGGGATACAAACTTGTTTCTAAGGTTTCCGGAGCCCTGGCAAGATAATCAATTCTTGTCCAGATAGTAAATTTCTGGTAAATAATTTCATTATGCCTCATTTCCATTAAGAATGTTTCAGTTGCTGGGGCCTTAGAAATAAATTGTAGGTTTTTTGTTACTCCTAGTGGGATGGGGGTTGTTTAGAGAGACGGCATGCAAGATGGACCTACTTCTTTGAGGCTCCGGCAGTCTAGGGACATAATCCCCCACCATCCTGCCTCATCCCACTGATCTTTCATCAGACTGTGGGTGGAAAATGCAAGTTAACTGAACAAACTGCGCGCGAGGTGCCACTTGGCTCGCTAATCCCCCAAGAAGCCCCTTATGAAGAATTGACAGCCCCCAAGCTACTTCGTGGGCCTAAGATGACGGCCGCCTGTACATTTCAGGCACGCCAGTGAGGCAGTCTAGTCTCTCTGAAAGCACAGTAACTACCAAGTCAAGGCAAGTCGATAATTCTTTATTCAATCATAAAAATATAGATAATAAAAGAAAGATATAGAATAAATACATAAAAAGAATCAAACCATATGTACAAGAACAATCAGTAAACATCTTAAAACAGATCTAAGTTATTCTTATCATTTCATAAAGTCTACCTAAAACTAAAATACCATCTTTCTCCGGGCAAGGGCACCTTTTAAAAAACAACCAACAGTGAAGCAAGTTTCACAATCATTTAACTGTTGGAGAAAAAGCTACACCACATTTAGCAAACTTATATTTTCGTAATAATGGTAGCAAAAAGTGTTTTATGAGGGGCATATAACATTTACAAAAAAAAATAAAGTGCAGTAGTAACTGTGAAGATTGCTCATCAGAAGTGCAGACACAGATATCAACAACAGAAAACTGCCCTTGTGATAAACAAAACAGGCAACCCCAACCTAAACCGGGTCAATAACATTCGCTCATATGCATTACGAACATACAACACATATGGTGCTATCCCTCGTGACATTTGAACCATGCAGTATTTCCTTACAGTCGACTTCATTACCTCATTAGCCTCTCGGGCAGCTTGCCTATGCTTATAAACTACCATTTGTCTCTATTTGGGGCCCATTCAGACAATCTAGGACTTCCTGACCCAGAAGGTACCAGAGACGGCCATGAGACTGCTTGTGACCCATGACTGAGGGAGCGGGGACATGTAGATAGGGACAGCCTGGCGGCTCTACATGACTGTTCGCCCTAGTCTGGCCCATGCTGGGTCTTCGGGGAGTTCTCTGCTCCAAACAGCGAGCTAGGTTAGTGCAATTTCAGTACTGCTACTGACCCTGTTACACAGCGTGCAGCTTTGGCAATGGGGTAAACTCCAAATAACGTTTCAACAAGATCACCTGTGACAATTACAAGCACGTCTATCACACATAACATTTAATGCCCGCAGGCATTCTAAATGATACTGCCAATCATGGACTAAAGCACAATCCTCAAAGAGTTGGGGGCCCAAACACTCGCTTTTGCACTATCCAGGCACTACTGCAAGAGCCTACGTTTCAAGGCCATTCACACTCACAAAGCAGCGTGCACAGGATAATTCACATCAAAGGGTGATTTGACTTGGATATTTGGACAGTTGCACAGACCTCAAAACGAGACTAGCTAGAAGCAGGCCGGCCCAATGATAGCCCCATCTGAGTCTGCTTGTGCCAGGCATCTGAGTGATAGAGTAGCTGTTGAACCCCGCTTGAGGCCTGAGGTGCCACAGCGACCGGCCAGGGCAACAACTGCATCCAGTTTCATGAGTATATTCTACAATTTGCATATAGACTTACTGTGCCCCTATAACATCTAGC
Organism: Pleurodeles waltl; assembly: GCF_031143425.1. Taxonomy (NCBI): domain Eukaryota; kingdom Metazoa; phylum Chordata; class Amphibia; order Caudata; family Salamandridae; genus Pleurodeles; species Pleurodeles waltl. The sequence goes on from NC_090444.1 coordinate 82,615,017, forward strand.
TGACATACCATGCAGGAAGTGGGGTAGAACCACCTCATTGGTCTGACGCGAGTAACCTGCATTTTTGGGCACTATGTTTATGCCACACAGTTGCCTACCCCTGGATGGTGTCTTCAGTGTACAAAGTCGGGCCACCTAGTCCACGTTTCAAGTAGATAACCCCTACCACCTTCTGCATCTGACATCTGAGTCATTAATCCATCAATTCAATGTTAACATGGGGGAAACTGAGGGCAGACAGACTAAACTGCAGTTTGAGCTCTGTTGCACAACGGGGGAACTGGTGACTAGCAAGAGTTCTACTCTGGATGAAACAGCAGAATCAATGGAAATAAAACAACTTTTGATAGCTATGCAACAAAGTTTGCAAACTTTCTAAAGCAAAACGGGTAACATGCCCAAGAATGGACTCAATCACACACAAGCTGGAAAAACGTGATGGGTGTATATGTGAAGCAATTGAGCCAATTGCAACACAGTGATAAATGCCCTTATCAATAGTATTACTCGCTGGATTTCCTTCCCCTTATCTTTGTCTGGCCACATTGTGCTAAGGAAAATGGTGATTCTGTCTAAATTTTTATACCTGCTTCTTAAAATAGCCATATCATTGGGGCTTTTTTTTTTCTTCAAACCCTCAGAACTCAGTTAATAAGATTGGCATGAACAGGTTAACAACGCCGCTTACAATAGGAAGCCCTCACATTGCCATTCTCTCAAGGTGACTTTGAAGCCCCATATATGGAGCTATATTACTTGTGTGCTCAAGCTCACTATGCTGTCCATTGGTACAAGCCAACCCCGTACTTGCCACAGCTGGCAGTGGAATAGGGATATATGGCGCACATCCCTCCTTCTTCCTTCCTAGGTTCTACTTCCTCTGCACCTGAAAAAGACAAATCTACAGTGGCCTGCACCTCAAATGCTTGGTGACGACTGGCCTACAAAACCGTCAAATAACTCATGCACACCCCACTCATCCCGCTTCCTTATCATCCCCCCTATCAGTTACTAATGAGAATGCCGATCAGCAACTTTTACAGAAATGCAGCTGTTATACTTGGGAACATCTATATCAGGAAGGAACTTTCATCACCCTTGCTGCTTCTTTGGAAACGAGCCTCCATCCCCACTAGAGATTATACTATACATTAGATTATGCCACAATGTGAAGGCTGCCACTTAATTTTTTCCCAATGAACCCCGCACACTTGGCACTCTTAACACTATGCTAAATAGAGAATACTCAACATTTGGTTTCCTTCCAATATCGTACAGCGCAAGCAGAACTTGCTTATACATGAGGGCTGGCTCTCACACAATGTGAGGAAGATATGGGGGTTGTCCTGATGACCACTGGACATACTGTTATACACAAACTGGGCTTCTCACCGCTCGCAGCCGCTTCCATATTATTCTACATAGACTCTACTGCACACCTTCTAGGCTCTACTGCTAGCGACTCCATCCTGACGGTAGATGTGCCAGATGCGGGATGGCCGTGGTTGACTTTATTCATCTTGCCTGGTAATGTGGGCCGATACAGGTATACTGGGGTGAAGTGTTTGATGCCTTAAGCGCCATGTTGGGACAGACGTTGACCCTGCCCAACTTATGGCCCTATTGGGACACACTGGGGAGATTGACATTGACTTTAGGAAATTTGTGTCACTGCCTCTTCTACTGGAAAAACGCAAAGTGGCCTGTCACAGGGGCCGGGGAACAGAATCGAAATTCAAGGAATGGTTGGCTGATCTTATATATTGCAATGAACAACTATCCCTGTATGCTGAACTGTTACCCCCCCACACACGATCCAGATCTACTGGTATTTGGGTTCCACTACATAATTATTTGCTACTGCACCCTCCAACACAGGAAGCAGAGGCTGCTGAAAGGACCTGCAACCCCTAACATTCATTCAACTTCACAATAAGTCCAACAGTTCCACTATGAATAAAATAACCGTACTTCTTTCTTTATAATGTGATGTCCAACAGACTGATACAGTTAGTCATCATGGGTGAGAGAGACAGAAGAGTGTTCATTTTGCCATCAATGTGCACCGAGTATACTGTGGTTTACCTCTCTATGTTCTTATTACTCACCAAAAAGTGATAAAGAAATTTTAAATAAGAAACCTTACAAACCAGTTTCACCACCTACAGCTGCAAGATGTGTCTGCTGGACCATGAGTGAGGTAGGCATTGAGGCCTCATATTTTGGAGTTCATTCAGTGAGGGGTGCCATGGCCTCTAAAGTACTTATCTTGAGGGAACATTTGGAAGGCATACTAAATGTGGCTGATTGGAACTCAGATTCAACATTCAAGTGTTTTTTATTTTAAGCAAGTATTGGGGGTGGGATATTTGTGGTTATCAAGTTTTAAAGTTGCATAATTCGATCCCCCAGTCTTAACACACAATGCAAAATTTCATTGCTATTGTCAAGGAAAGTTTTAATTCTATGAAGGAAATGGAGGCGAGGATTATCCCATATGGCACCTCATGGAGGAGATTCCACCCAAAATGTTTGGTCACTGGACAACGTTTGGTGTAAGTATGTGTAGGGCGCTTATATCAATAGATATAAACTATTGAAAATTTTCAAGGCTGAGAATCTAGAGAAGAGTAAAGAGGACTGTTTCTTTCTCTGAGGAACGGACCAGAAGCAGGATTATCATCATTAGAAGAGATGGAGGAAAATGGGGCTGCAGGATAAAGCATGGACGAGAAGTATGTTACCTGGATACTTTTTTATATGGAATAAGGAAGCCTGGATTAAAGGGGTTTGCTTCAAGGACTCAAGAGAGTTGTAGTCCTTGTATTGTGCTGTTATACGTTGGGCTACTGAGCAAATAAAATGGATGAAGTTATACATAATCTCCACCTCCATGGCCTTCATAGAAGTGAAACTTGTATTCAAAATAGCTTGGGAATTTCCCTTCTCTGTCTGCCCTCTTAACCTGACTACCCTCACAAGTGCTATCACCTCGGATCTAAGTGAGGTGATCCCATCAGATCATGCTATGCAATAGTCTTTCCCTGCTGTCTCAATTAAAGCGACGGTGATCTCTCAACTGAGCATCATATCGTGCCCTCATGTATTACTGGAAAACAACCCCAAGCATGTTGATGTCATCAAGTTATGCAGTTCATGCGCTTATTCCATGCCAATGAAAGCAGGCGACACCCTGGTAACTGGTTAGCAGGACTTGTTGCTTTAGCAACCTTAGGTGAGGTCTTCAGCGCTAAAATCACAATCTGGGTGATTTTAGGACATTACTAGCACCACGTTTTCAACATCCTAAGGAGAGCTCATCCGGCAACCCTGACACCATGACCTAGAAGCTCAAGCACATACACAAATGAGTAGCTTTCCTTTAATATATGTGCTTCAGTTGGGGGGGGCACAAGAAAGTGTCTATTAGTAAGAGGCTCCAGGTATGGTTTGAATGTAGGCAGTGTGCAGAGGGAGAAGTCAGCCTAACGCACCCCGTGGCCTCTCCGTGTCTTGAATCTTTTCCAACTCTCTTGCTTCCACCCGCCACCTCCACAGCTGCTTCAGATGACTTTCCATGGCATAAAGCAAAATACAAATAACCTACATACATAGCCTTTTAATTAATTCCTTAAAGTGGTAGCTGCATAGCTCCATAGCCACGTTACTAGTTACCCTACTAAAGTGAAACTAAAAACCATAAAACACTGAAAAACACATGCACTTCCAAAGTCTTCACCTTGCATATATTGTGTGCAGAACCTGATCCCTGCTTTAGTAACGTTTTCCAAACATTTTGGCAAAAACAGTTAACAGACAACACAACACATTTGAAAAGCCATTACTATAAACTTAATTCAAGGTATTTCAAGTGAACGTTACAAATTAATCCTGGTTCAACTTGCATTCACTGTAACAAAGGGGATTGATGATGTTCTGCATCACTGATGGAATATCTGTTGATACTCAAATAATAGCTTGACCCCTACCCTGACATGATCAGAAATCATATCACCACCTGTTCTTATTAAATTACAACTTGTTAAACTGTAGTAGGTAAGACTAAGGGCATCCTGAGTTTGAGTAAAAGAAGCATGAGATCCAGTAACGTGGCTCTGCCCTAAGTCACGCATCCACCACGAAGAGAGATGGAACGAAACCATGCTAGTTCAATGGCTGCTTCTCATCATAAAAATCAATTAGCTAAAACAAATTTCGACTGAGGGGTTTGTTTTACAACAGTGTTTCCAAAACTGTGGGTTGTGATCAGATTTTTAGTGATTCATGTAAGTCAAAGTAATAAATAAAGATCCCTTTAAATTCTATATTTATCCTGTCACATTTGCTACGCTTCAAAGGCAAAGGTGAAATGTCAGGCTGTCTTCTGACAAACTGCTCCTTTTCTAACATGGGGGGATTGGTGTTTGCACACTCCTCTCACTTTGCAGTCAGAGACAGGAAAGGACATTGAATTGACCATCTTGCTGGGTACAGGGAGTTCGAAAGGAAAAGTTGTAGGATGTCATTTTTGTAACACAACAAAATGCAAATACCTGTAAACGAACCGTACACATTCAGCGGTCAGGAAATTACACAATTAAGCACATTATTTTGTAATTCGTAAGTGTAATGGAAACGAAGATTGTAATGGGATCAAAACAAATCAACACTCTTTAATAGGTGACACACAAATGAGAAATATTCACTGAAATGTGTCTTCCATACAATATTGTATGCAATATAGTTTTATCTGGAAAACTAAGTCTGTGTAAATTAAATGTAAATTTCAATGCAAAATGTGATGTCTGTGAATGACAGTGCGCTACCCACACAATGCTTTAGTTACATTAAAAAAAATGTCGGCCCTTAAGTCCATGAAAGCAAGGTGGGTCGCAAAAGATTGCCGTTTTAAAAATTGCGCCGTGGTTCTAAAACGATTAGGAAGCACTGCTTTAGAAACTTAAAAAAATGAAATGAAATTGAATGAGAAATGTAATTGAATGTGCTGCTAAACTAACAACCATAAATCAAGGCTAAACCACTCGATAGGATTTATTACCTTAGAGAACATAACATGAAGAAATATGATGTAAGAGTGAGAGTTTAAGTCAATAAAAAAAAATAATAATAATAATAATCAATAAAAGACAAAGAATAAGTACGTATAGGGAAATGGATACAGTCCACTATTTTGGCAAACAATACTCTGATCTTAAATGGTGAAGGAACTACCAGGCTAGGCTTCTCTTCAATTAATTTCTCATTTCCAGAAATCAAAAGAGGATCAATCATAATCAACTGCACTTCAGTGCCTCAAAATACTAGCCAAAAACAGAGCTTATGTTGAGTTTTAATTCCCTGGCTCTGCAAGATCGCTCCTTATGGTTCACACCCCATCTCTCTGGCCACCCTCATGCATGTCTGCAATGATCATAATATAGTGGTGATTTCTCCACTATCATACTCCTTTTCCAGCAAAAAGGTTAGAGTACCCACCCAATCTTGCACAGGATCACAAAGAAGGAAAGCTAGTAGTATTAAAAACTACTTGTTAGATCATGGAGGCACAGACAACTTTCAACACAGCTATAATTTACAGTAGACTATACAGTAGCATGCAAGACTCACTACATAAATTTGTAATCCAGAGAGTGGATAACAATCAGTATCTCCCATTCCCCTGCCCACTTTTCATAACTATACCATGCCGGCATCACTGCACCATGTTGGTACACTATAAGCAAGAAAATATCATAAGCTACACGCTGCATATGGTTTATGGTGAATTAATACAAAAGTGTACTTATTAAAATAGAGAAATTGTTCATTTAGTAGAAATAGATTTCTCTGCTCAAGACAGACAGACCTTTGCAACCAGAAATACTAATGGTGGCATTTCTAGCAATTAATACCAGACAGATTCAATTGTGCACTTACCAAATGTTTGCGTTTCCTTCCAGGTCGACTAATTTTCTTCATGAATGCTCCATTCTCCTGCTTTTCTTCCAAATTCCTATTCTCGTCTGAGTCCTCTTCACCCTGTGCCAGAGAGATGAAGCATTAACACCAATCAGTGCTATCTGGTCAGATGAATGTCCAAATTCACGAAACCAGAAGATATGCAAGTAGAAAATAACGGAAAGCCTTTTAGGATTAAAACTTTCATTAAAATCATGTACAAACCATAATTATCATCCATGAAAATATGTACTTAAAAGAAGCACAGCATCTATGATTCATTGTTGCTGTTGCTCAAGTTTAATGTGTAGTATTAATAAAGTGACCCACTTTGTACAGCTATAAAACTGGCTTAAGTATTTTTTTTTCATCTGTTTTATTAATATACATAAATTAATACATCAAACAAACAGCATAATTCTATAAAGTAACCAGATTTACTTTTTGGGGGGAAAACGTGCCTAGCACACAAGAGGATTAGAACATTCCAGAAATTGGATGTCTGGTCAGTAAGTTGGAGGATGGGTCTCAGTGTAGGAAGGCATTAGGCAAAATCGCCCACCAGACATAACATATTTAAAACAGCTAAACTTAGGAAATAAACTGTAAGATTTACACACCAAAGAAAAGACAACAACAAAAGCCAAGACTGGAATAAAAAACTGAGAACTCAAAGAAAACGTCCTCTGTGTGTAATATCACTATTACCTAGGGCAGACCAACATAACTAGTCTGTACACTGAAGAATCCTATATTCTGATATGGGCTTACAAATAGTTATTTTCTTTCAGTAACACTGTGCAAATCTTTATGGAATTTGGTTTTATTCTCAAATATTGCAGAGAAATTTCAACGGCCAAAGCAAAATATTCCCAAGTCAGCTTTTTGTGGTGTTTCCAAATCAGATCCATTTTTATGCATTACTAACAGGCACACACTTGCTACCACCAAACAGTGCATTATCATCACCTTTACTCCCTTCAATGTTTCAGAAATCCCCACCATCAACACAGGATGTTAGAAAATAAATTAAATCCTAAAGATTTACACTAGGATTTCCTCCAATATATCCCTACAAATTATTTTCTTGAGACAGCCAAATGCATTGTGATCTTCATATTCACTGTGGCAGCCCTTCTGCTCCCATAATAATAATCGAAAAAAAGATTTCTAGATAATTACCACTTTCATCTGATGGGTAACAATAAATCTGTAGGAAACTAACTTCTGATGGAATATCTTCTTGCGGACTCACAGTATAAAATCTCTCAAACAGGCACCATACGAAGAGGCGGGGTAGAATATTGAATTGACTTTATTACACTGCAAAGCTTTGGAGAACTGATTTACTAACCTGAGATTCTTACTTGGCAATTAAATCGAGATAGTAATGCTTTGCAAGAGAGTGAAGATGCCAAACGTTGCCTAACAGACAGTACTCTGGGGCATAGCCATAAACACAATTGAAATTACAGCCTTTTCCCTTTGGTAGTGTGAGCTCAGATTCCTTTGGGAGGCTTTTTCCGAATATGAGAAATGTGAAACTTGGCACAACAGCAGAAAATATTAACAAGCATCCCACAGTGAGAAGTGTGCAAAGAACAGGGCAGGCCAAAAATCTGTGTTAATGAGAGAGAGGTGAAAAGTTCACTTGAAAGCAGAATGCATGCCCTACAATATTGAAGTTAAAGGAAAACGTGTGGCAAGATGAAAGGAATTCATGGCCCTAGCACAGAGGCATTTATTCTGTTGTCCAACGTAAACAAGAATGCGATTGAAGGCGATTAAAGAACAGGAACAGGAGACAAATTAGCCAAAGGGTACACAAAATCTGATAAAAGGACTTGGGAGCAAAACAATAAGCACATATACACACGTTGTTAGAAATGGGGTCTTTGGCAGGCAGTCGGGTTACCCCCTCTCCAAGCAAGGACCCTCATTCTAGTCAGGGTAAGTCATTCACAATCCAAAATATCCTGTGCCCACCCTCTGGTAGCTTGGCAGAGCAGTCAGGCTTAACTTAGAAGACAATGTGTAAAGTATTTGTGCAATAAATCATGCAATAACACAGTAGAACACCACAAAAATACACCACAGTGTTTAGAAAAATATATAATATTTATCTGGATAAATGCAGGTCAAAACGATTGAAATGCAATAAGCATATTTTGGAATATCACTGTAAAAATGATATAAAGTGTCTTTAGTCTCTAAAAGCAATAAATGTCTCTTGCAAGCACAAAGTACCTGGTTTGCGTTCAAAATCTCCGCAAATAACCACAGAGGAGGAGATGTGTGGAAAACAAGGGTGTGTGCGTCGATTTCTCGGGCCGCACACGGTGATGCGTTGTTTATTTTCCACGCAGTGAAGGCTGTGCGTCGATAGTGTGCAAAGTACTAAAGCCAGCAAAAATGAGGTCAGAGAATAGAGAAGGAGATAGTCAAAAGGTTTGGGGTGACCCTGCAGAAAGGCCATTTACAACACACGTATTCAAGCATAGAGAATGGTTAGTTTATTATGCACTGTTAGACCTCCAATAAAGGATGTGTAGTGAATTAGTCTAAAGTTACGGTCCTAGGGTCACAGGTTACATGATGGTTTTCCACAACTAATGTATATCTATGTAGTGTTTCATTGTTTGACGTTTTTTAAATAAACTATTGTGTGACTTTGTGTAAAAGAAGCTGCCTGTAATGCAGCAGATTGACTGGCTGTTTATTTGTGTGGATTTGCCACTCTCCCAGTCGCAACAGTAAAGAGCTGTGTTTACATTACCAAGAGGAATCTGTCTTTTTCTTTATTCCTAAATTACCCTGCAACAGTTGGCAAGCCAATTATGTTGTCTTGACCTGACTGCTGATACCAAAATACCACCTACGCCTGCTGCATACATCACTGAGCTTCTTTGATGAGGCAAGCAGACCCGTGGTTGTCTGAAGTTCTGCCTATTCAGGGGCGGGGGGGATGGACAGGATCACAGGATATCCGGGTGAAGACAATGCGGACTACGTTCCATGTTTTTATGAAAATATTGAATGAATTATCTCTTCTGGTGATGGTAAACACAGATGTTGATATAAGATATGCAAGGATAGCTTCAAAAGATATAAGAGGCATAAGGGTATCACATGAAAGATTGTGTACATGTGTTGCACAATATCAGGAAAGGCCCTGCATAACCAGTCTTCTTGTTATTCCCAATATAAAATTGGAAGTGGTCAATGTGGGTAACTCGAAGTTGGGGAGAGCCAATATATGTTCCAATGTTTGAGATAGAGGGACAGCTGAAAGGCTGATGTCACTAAACTTTACCTACAAGTACGATCTGTACACTCGAAATATGATCCCGGACCTAATGTCCAGAAGTCATTCCATGGTCTGAGAGACGCATGGTTTGAAAGTATGTCCTCTCTAAGCATGGGTGGAAGTGACATGGGGTTGCCAGATGCATTTACCATTTATAGTTCCAAAAATAGAGATTCACATTTAGAAGTAGGTGAAGTGTTTTCGAGAGAGAGAGAGAGAGAGAGAGAGAGAGAGAGAGAGAGAGAGAGAGAGAGAGAGAGAGAGAGAGAGAGAGAGGGAGAGAGGGAGAGAGGGAGAGAGAGGGAGAGAGAGGGAGAGAGTGTGAGTGTGTGGCCACAGAGTAATGTACAAGTTACCTACTTTCGGTAACGATATGTCTGGTATAGACATATTCTAGTTGCAAATTCCTTACCTTAGAATTTCCCCCAGGCGTCAGACTGGATCCGGAGATTTTTCTTCAAGCAGTACCCCTGCGTGCCGTCAGGTGGTGTCAGTAGTACATTTTGATGCAGAGGATTACCCACCGACTGATTCTGCACCGCTCTTCCTTTCTTCGCACACACATAAACCACAAACAGTTGATCGTCCACCAGAATTCTTTCGTATGATTTAGGTAGAATGCCAACGCTCGTTTTGGATCCAGGCGATGGAGTCTTTCCTCCTCTTGAGAGGGATGTGGGGGTGCATAAAAAGTAGGCCAGGTGATTGACTGGTCTACGTGAAAAGGTGTCACCACTTTTGAATGGAAGGAAGCTTTGGTACGAAGCACCACCTTGTCAGGATGTACGGCTAGAAATGGTGACTTCGAAGACAGAGCCTGGAGCTCACACACTCTAAGAGCAGAGGTGAAGGCAATCAAGAAGGCAGTTTTAAGGGTCGAGAGTTGTGAAGAGGCTTGAAACGAGCACACATGACGTATGTGAGGACCAAGTTCATATCCCCCTGGGACATTATGAACAGGATAGGAGGAAACATGTGTTGATCCTTTGAGAAACCTCCGATCAGTGGAAGATTTTAACAGAGGAGGTTGGTCTGGTACCCTTAAAGAGGCAGAGATGGCATACAAGTAGCCCCTGAGGGTGCCCAGAGAAGAACCCCGCTGTGCAAGAGAGAATAAAGAGGAGAACCTCTTAGAGAGGTGGAGAGAGGGGATCATCAGACTTTGTGGATACACCATGCCACAAATTTCTTCCATTGACGGGCGTATACCGTTTTGGTGGAGGGAAGCCTGGCTACCATGATAACATCACAGACTTCGGAAGGTCGAAAGCTGTCAACTGCCACTGCTTAATCTCCATGCAAGGAGGTGGAGACGGGACAGGTTCGGTGAATGACTGTCCCCTGCTGCTTCAACAGAAGATCCTCCCGAAGGGTCAGTCTGATCAGAGGATCGATGGCCATGCTCAATAGCTCAGGATACCAGACTCTTCGTGCCCAGTCAGGAGCCACAAGGGATACTTGGGCCCAGTCGTGCCTGATCTTCTTCAGAACTCTGGGCAGAAGTACTACTGGCGAGAAGACGTACAGGAGGACTGAGCTCCACTCGTGACAAAAAGCATCCAACGCGCACAACATCTGACATTGCACGTTCTCTGCAGAGGCGGACAGATCTAACCAAGCCTCTCCCAACTACTGAAAGAGACCTTTCGCCACCACCAGATGCAGGTGCCATTCGTGATCGACTATGCATCGACGCCTGAGTTTGTCTGCTCTGACATCAGAAAGCCCACCAGTGAAATGCCCTGCTGTCTCAGCCATGTCTAGAGGCAAAGAGCCTCTTGACAAAGGGTCCACGACCACACTCTGCCCAGCTTGTTGCAGTACCAGATGGAGGTGGTGTTATCAGTGAACGCCTGCACCACTTTCCCTTTGAGAGAAGGAAGGAATGCTTTCAATGCAAGTTGGATTGCCCAGAGCTCCAAAATGTTAATGTGAAGCCTGGACTCCACCAGCGACCAGAGGCCTACGATCCCCGCCTCTCCCATCTGGCTGCCAGATCCCAGGAGTGATGCATCTATTGCTCTATCACTACAGTGGGTTCTGGTTGGGAAAATAGGAGGGATCTGTTGTTAACCCAATCTTGATTCAGCAACCACCACTGCAGGTCGTTCGCAGTTCCCACTGAGATCTGGACCATGTTGGAGAGATTCGCCTGATGCTGCGCCCACTGAAACTTCAGGTCCAATTGCAGAGCCCGTATATGCCATCTGGCAAGTTGGACAAGCAGGATGTAGGAGGCCATGGGACCCAGCAGCCTCAGAGTCATTCTCACCAAAATCTAGGATAGAGGCTAAAACATTGTGATCATAGCCCCAATATCCTGGACTCGCTTCTGAGCGTCTGAGAGGGAGTCAGGTGTGACTTTGGCACATTGATAGTGAACCCCAGTGAATGCAGGAGTTTCGCCCTAGTCTGGAGGTGGGAGACAGATTTCTGGGAAGTGTCTGCCTTCAACAGCCAGTCATCAAGGTAGGGGAAGACTGAAACCCCTAACCTGCGCAGATGAGCTGCAACCACTACCATCTCTTTTGTGAACACCCGAGAGGCGCTTGCAAGACCAAAGGGGAGCACGGTGAACTGAAACTGCTGTGACCTACCACGAATCGCAAGTAACGTATGTGGGCCAGCAGGACGGAAATGTGAAAATAGGGCTCCTGCAAGTCCAACCCTACCATCAAGTCTCCAGGGCAGAAAGGACCTGAGATAAGGTTAACTTTTTGAACTCTTCCTTCTTGAGGAAGAGATTAAGGGACTGAAGAGCTAGGATAGGGCGAAGGCCCTTGTCATTTTTAGGCACCAGAAAGTAGCAGGAATAACAACCACTGCATACTTCTGGCGCAGGGTGGCTTATAGTGGGTACCTGATGGTACTTACACCTTGTGCCAGGTCCAGTTATCCCTTATTAGTAGATTAGTAGTGTTCTAGCAGCTTAGGCTGATAGAGGTAGCTAAAGCAGAGCAGCTTAGGCTGAACTAGGAGACATGCAAAGCTCCTATTATACCACTTATATCACATAGGTACTATATCATAAGAAAGACAACACTTAAGAGTTACTAAAAATAAAGGTACTTTATTTTAGTGACAATGTGCCAAAAGAACAAGTTACTTACCTTCGCTAAAGCTTTTTCTGGTGGATACACTAACTACCTGTGGATTCCTCACCTTATGAATTCGATCCTTGCACCAGCATCTGACGGAAAGTCTTCTTCCTAGCTGTCTACATCGACGAGGACGTCATAATGGCACAGCTCCACGTGACTCCATCTGACGTCAACGTGGCAATAAAAGGTCCTCGTCGGCGTACTGACGTCAGTTTCACCTCATTTTTTTCGTGCCTTTACGGCTAGCAGGTGTAAACCGACCATGAAAATTGATATATATAAATATATACGAACACAAAAATCTTGTCTATTGAAACCATATATTTACATTATTACCTTAAATACATGAATATACAAAAATATATAGATATATATATACAAATATAAGAAGAAATATTAATCCAAAAACTGCAAGATAAGAGTGTAACCAGGCAGGCAACGGGGAGGCAGGAGGGACCGTGAGGAATTCACAGGTAGTTAGTGTATCCACCAGAAAAAGCGTTACCAAAGGTAAGTAACTTGTTCTTCTGATGGATACAACTACCTGTGGATTCCTCACCTTATGAATAGAGTCCCAAGCAGTACCGCACTCAGTGGTGGGTGCCCGCCTGATTACACTAAGAAATCTTGCAATACTGAGCGAGCAAAATGACCGTCCCTCCTCATCTCAGAGTCTAAACAATAATGTTTCACGAAAGTATGGAAGGACGCCCAAGTTGCCGCTTTACATAGGTCTATTAACGGAACTCCTCTCGCTAGGGCCGAGGATGCGGACTTAGCCCTAGTAGAGTGGGCCCTGATACCTTCAGGAGGGACTTTTTTCGCCAGAGAGTAACAAATCTTAATACACAAAATGACCCACCTGGAGAGTGTTCTTTTCTGGACCGCTCTGCCCTTTCGCTGTCCAGCATACCCAACAAACAGTTGATCATCTAAGCGAAAGTCCTTAGTCCTCTCTAGGTAAAAACTCGGGGCCCTCTTAGGGTCCAACCTGTGGAGCCTCTCTTCCTCTTTAGACGGGTGGGGAGGAGGGTAAAACGCAGGTAGAGTGATAGTTTGCCCTATATGAAAAGGGGTGACAGCTTTCGGCAGAAAAGCAGCCCTGGTTTTTAGAACCACTTTATCAGGGAAAAACATGGTAAAAGGAGGCTTAACGGAAAGTGCCTGAAGCTCTCCAATCCTCTTGGCAGAAGTGATTGCTATTAAGAAAACGGTCTTAAAGACTAAAAATCTCAAAGGACATGAATGCATGGGCTCGAAAGGCGAACCCATTAAGAATGTCAAAACAAGATTTAAGTTCCATTGAGGCATGTGAAAGGGAGTAGGAGGAAATCTATTCACCAAACCCTTAAGGAACCTGTTTACAACTGGAGACTTAAATAAAGATGGCTGGTCCTGAAGGCAAAGAAACGCCGACAGAGCCGCCAAATAACCCTTAACTGTAGCTATCGCACAGCCTTTCTTAGCCAGACTGAGAGCAAACAAAAGTACGTCTGAAAGGTGGGCTTTTAAGGGATCTTTTTGGTTCTCTCCACACCAAAGCACAAATTTTGCCCTTCTACCGGCATAAATCGATTTAGTGGAGCGTCGCCTGGACGATAGTATAACATCCACTACATCCGGTGGGAGAGAAAAGGAACTCAGGTTGCCCTGCTCAATCTCCAGGCATAAAGGTGCAGGCTCTGGAGGTGGGGGTGTAGAACCTGCCCCTGCGACTGCAAGAGGAGGTCTGCCCTGAGCGGGAGACGGAGCGGAGGGCACAGAGAGTTGAAGCAGGTCTGTATACCATACCCTTCTCGGCCAGTCCGGTGCCACCAAGATGACTTAGGCCCGGTCTTGACGAACCTTCCTCAAAAACCAAGGAATCAAGGGTATGGGGGTAAACGCGTAAAGCAACTGGCCGCATCAGGACATCTGAAACGCGTCCCCCAACGCCCCTTGCATCGGATACTGGAGGCTGCCGAATAACGGGCAATGCGCGTTCTCCCGAGTGGCGAATAAATCCACCTGAGGAGTACCCCACATCACGAAGATGTGGAGGACTAGATCCGGAGGGAGACACCACTCGTGATTTATTGAGAAGTGACGACTGAGACCATCCGCTCATACATTCAGCACCCCGGCCAAATGATTTGCTATCAAGCAAATTTGATGGTCCTGAGCCCAGGACCAGAGTCGCAGAGCTTCTCTGCAGAAAAGGTACGACCCTACTCCTCCCTGCTTGTTTATATACCACATCGCGGTAGTGTTGTCTGAAGGGAAGAAGGCCTTGAACGCCAAACGTACCGCCCGCAACTCCAACAGATTGATATGCAACATCTGTTCCGCTGGAGACCAATGACCCTTGATCTCCAGGTCCCCCAGATGAGCTCCCCACCCTAGAGTGGAAGCATCCGAAATCACTGTGGTCACTGGAGGAGGCAATGAAAACGGTTTCCCTTGGGAAAAGGTTGCCGTCCTCTGCCCACCAAAGAAAATCCGCTACAGCGTCCTTGGAGATCTTTATTGAATGCCTGAGATCCCCTTGTGCTGGAACCACTGCCTGCAGAGGCACCACTGAAGAGCCCTCATATGCCAGCGAGCATGAGTGACCAACAGAATGCAAGAAGCAAACAGACCTAGCAGGCGTAAAACCTTGAGGACTGGAACTGCCGCTCCAATTTGAAACAACGGAATCAGCGCCTGAATGTTCCGAACCCGCTGAGGCGGGGGTAGGCCCGAAACTTTGTTGTGTCCAGTACTGCCTCTATGAACAGGAGGCGTTGAGAGGGCTCTAGGTGAGATTTGGGCACATTTACAGAAAAACCAAGATCGAACAACAACTGGGTTGTCATTCGCAGATGAGACAACACAAGCTCTGGAGACTTGGCTTTGATCAACCAATCGTTCAGGTAGGGAAAAACTGCTACCTCCCTCCTTCTGAGATGTGCTGCAACAACTGACATCACCTTCGTGAAAACCCGAGGTGATGAACTAAGTCCAAAAGGAAGGAGAGCAAACTGGTAGTGTTGCGATCCGACCACAAAACGGAGATACTTCCTGTGCGACTTGATTATGGGAACATGAAAGTACACGTCCTGCAAGTCGACAGACACCATCCAGTCTCCTTCGTTCAACGCCAATAGCACCTGCGCTAGGGTCAGCATTTTGAATTTTTCCTGCTTAAGAAACAAATTCAAAATCCTCAAGTCTAGGATCGGCCGCAACCGACCGTCCACTTTGGGAATCAGGAAATATCTTGAATAACACCCCTGACCCCTTTCCTGCAACGGCACCAACTCTATAGCGCCCTTTGCCAACACGGTGACAACCTCCTGTTGCAACAACAGAAGATGGTCTTCTGAACAAAAGGAGGGACGGGGGGAAAGGGAGGAGGGAACTCCTGAAAGGGGAGAGCATTGCCCTTTTCTACAATTCCTAGCACCCACGAGTCCGTTGTAATGGACCTCCATTTCTGCAGAAAAAGACTCAATCTTCCCCCTACAGGAGAAGTATGGACGATAAAGTGGGGAAAACTAGGGCTGCTTCTGCTGTTGTCCACCAGAGGAGGATGAAGAAGAAGAGAGCTGCTGGGCTGGACCTCTAGCCCTACCCCTACCCCGCCCTCTAAAGGCACGATAGGGCGGATTGGCAGGTTGCTGGGCATAAGACTGTGACCTTTGAAAGGCAGAACCTCGAATGAACCCTCAAAACCTACGAAAAGGTCTATAAGGCGTTGTAGTAGAGGCCTGTAACCCCAGGGACTTAGCTGTAGCCCGACAGTTCTTAAACCGTTCAAGGGCAGAGTCTGCCTTGTCCCCAAACAGCTTTTCCCCGTCAAAAGGAAGGTCCATCAAGGTGGATTGTACATCTGATGAGAAACCAGAGGACCTTAACCAGGCATGCCTCCTTGTAGCCACCGATGTTCCCATGGCCCTGGCAATGGAATCCGAGGCATCCAGACCAGATTGTATTATCTGCTGTGCAGCAGCTTGAGCATCCAAGAAAAGGGACCCAAACGAATTCTGCATCTCCTGAGGCAGATCCCTCGCCATTTCCTTAGCAGAGTCCATTAGGGCATGGATGTATCTGCCTAGCACACAGGTGGAATTAGTCGCTTCAAGGGCCATGCTGCAAGAAGAAAAAATCTTCTTTGAAGATTGTTCCATTCTCTGGGATTCCCTATCAGTCGGAACTCCAGGGAATGTTCCGGGGCAGTCTTTGCAGAACATGACACCTGAATTACCAAGCTCTCCGGAGTCGGTGACGAGATAGAAAAAACGGATCTACTGGGGCACTTCTATGTCTCCTCGCCACTGCTCTATTTACAGCAGGAGATGACACTGGCCTTTTCCACAAGTCCAAAATAGGCTCAGTCAAAGCCTCATTGAAAGGCAGCAAAGGGTCAGCACTGGACGAAGTGGGATGAAGTACCTCTGTGAGTAGGTTAGTTTTTACTTCTGCCACGGACAAAGGCAAATCCAGATACTCCGCTGCCTTTCTCACCACTGCATGGAAGGAAGCGGCCTCTTCAGTAAACTCCCCCGGAGACGCAATGTCCCACTCCGGGGAAGTATCCAAACCACTTGCAGTGGCAAGATCCTGGAAGTCATCAGAAGGCTCGATCTCGCCTTCCTCAAGCTGCCTGTATTCCTCCTCCTCCAGAAGTCTCAATGCCTTCCTCCGAGATCCAAGATGTGTTTCCAAGGACGGCGTCGACATAGAATCCATCGACGGCGACGATCTCGAACCCCGAACAGGGCCAGAAAGGCTCCTAGGCTCCACCGGCACGAAGTCGGCTGATGACCTTCTCGAAGTCGAATGGCTGGAAGGTGATGGAGCCGGTCTGGATGGAGACAACAACGACGCCGGATGGCGCGGAGAAGGAGTCGGTTGACATGCAGGCGGATCCACAGTCACAGGTGGAGGACTCCTGCCAGGGGAGACCCTAGGTGCCGAACCGCCAGTCTATGTAGGGCAGAAGGGCATGAATGGAGCAGCCCTGTACAACGCCGGTGAGCCCAAATTGAATGCCAATGGCCCGTGGGTCCCGCCGGTGCACCAGCAGCGGCCATGGACTGAAAGACAGTATACATCGCATTCAAAAATGCGGCCGGATCCGTCCCTGGCGTCGGGAAAGCCGGGTACTGTTGTGCAGAAGTCTGCTGAACATCAGGATCCCTCGGTGCCGGCGAAAAGTGAGGGCTACATTGAGTGACCTCAAAAACTGAAGGCACCGGTGACAACTCCGGACTCTCCTGCTGAGGCGTGACAGTAGGACTCATCTCCCATGTCTTCTGGCGTTGTGAAGAACGAGACCTCGCCCTCGACCGGCTCCTCGATTGGCTCCGCTCCGAACGGCGCCAAGAGTCATGACGGCGCAGAGAATCATGATGACGCTGCTTCTTATGCTTTTTGGGAGAAGCATGGGAGGAATCCTTTTTGTGGCCCTTCTTTGCTTTAGCTAAGAAGAGCTTCGGCTCGCGCTCCTTCAGAGCTTTTGGATTCATGCTCTGACAAGAAGAGCAACCTTCTACATCATGTTCTAAACTAAGGCACCAAATACAGTCCGAGTGGGGGTCGGTCACTGACTTCCGACCCCCGCATTCTCTACACAGCTTGAAACCGGACTTCTTCAGAGGTGACATTGTAACCTTCAAAAATCGTTAGTTATCAACGAGCCAGGAAGAAAAACCGTTGGCGTCGAAGGCACGGAAAAAGGAAAAACTGATGTCAGTACGCCAACGAGGACCTCTTATTGGCACGTTGACGTCAGACGGAGTCACGTGGATCCGTGCCATTATGATGTTGACAGCTAGGAAGAAGACTTTCCGTCGGATGCTGGCGCAAGGATCGAATTCATAAGGTGAGGAATCCACAGGTAGTTGTATCCATCAGAAATATCTCAGAGGATATACTTCCTTAGGAGGTAAGTAAAATACACAAAATATACACACAAACCAAAATCAGGTAAGTAAACAGTTAGAAAAGTAGTGCAAACACTGTAGAATACAATAGGATGCAATAGGCCTAGGGGCAACACAAACCATATACTAAGAAAATGGAATGCGAACCACTTAGGGACCCCAGGCCTAGTGTAGTGTGTAGGAGATCGCTGGGAGTGTAAGAAAACACTAAGGGTGTCCAAGATACCCCACCCCAAGACCCTGAAAAGTTTGAGTAAAGTGACCCTACTTCCCCAGAAACACACTAGTCGTGATAGGAGATTCTGCAAGGACCACAACAGACTGCAAAGCACTGAAGACGGATTTCTGGACCTGAGAACCTGTAAAGGAAGGGGACCAAGTCCAAGGGTCCCGAAAGTGTCGGGAGGGGGGGGGGGGGGGGGGGGGGGGGGGGGAGGGTCAGGAGCCCACTAAACCCCAGATGAAGGTGCAAAGTGGCTGGCTGCCTCTGGGTGGAAGAAGTTGAAGATTCTACAACAACGGAAGATGCCAGGGACTTCTCCTTTGCACAGATGTCGTCCAATGGAGTGCTGGAGGATGCAGAGTTGTTTCTTTGGAGAAAGACCGCAAACAAGCCTTGCTAGCTGTAAAGGTCGAGGTTGAAGAAAATGGGTGCTGCCCAGGCCCAGGTAGGACCAGGAGGTCGCCACTTGGAAGAGAAGACAGCGGGGCCCTCAGCAACACAGAGAGCCCACGCACAAGAAGGCAACACCCGCAGAAGTACTTCAACACGGGTTCAAGAAAACTGAGCACAGCGGTCATCTCAACACTACAAAGGAGGGTCCCACGAAGCCGGTGGTCAACTCAGCGAATTGAGCAATGCAGGACGGAGTACTGGGGACCTGGGCTAGGCTGTGCATGAAGGATTCCTTGCAAAAGTGCACAGAAGCCCGAACAGCTGCAGTTCACGCAGTACACAGGATTACTGTCTGGAGAGGGGAGGCAAGGACTTACCTCCTCCAAATTTGGACAGATGGACCACTGGACTGTCGGGGTCACTTGGATCCAGCACCTGTGTTCCAGAGACAACGCTCGTCAAGATGAGAGGGGACCCAGAGGACCGGTGAAGCTGACGTTTGGTGCCTGTGTTAGCAGGGGGAAGATTCTGTCGACCCACGGGAGATTTCTTCTTGGCATCCAGCGCAGCGTGAAGGCAGACAGCCCCCAGAACATGCACCACCAGGAAACAGTCGAGAAAGCCAGCAGGATTAGGTGCTACAATGTTGCTGGTAGTCTTCTTGCTACTTTGTTGCAGTTTTGCAGGCGTCCTGGAGCAGTCAGCGGTCGATCCTTTGCAGAACTTGAAGAGGGAGGTGCAGAGGAACTCTGGTGAATTCTTGCAAATCGTTATCTGAGGGAAAAGCCCACAGGAGAGACCTAAATAGCCCTCAGGAGGATTGGCCACCTAGTCAGGAAAGCACTTATCAGGAGGGGTCTCTGATGTCACCTGCTGGCACTGGCCACTCAGAGGCCTCCACTGTGCCTAACACCTCTGGATTCAAGATGGCAGAGGTCTGGAACACACTAGAGGAGCTCTGGCCACGACCCCTGGGGTGGTGATGGATAGGGGAGTGGTCACTCCCCTTACCTTTGTCCAGTTTCGCGCCAGAGCATGGCTGGGGGTTCCCTGAACCGGTGTAGGCTGGTTTATGCAAGGAGGGCACCATCTGTGCCCTTCAAAGCATTTCCAGAGGCTACTCCTCTCAGGCCCTAACACCTAATTCCAAAGGAAGAGGGTGTAACACCCTCTCTCAGAGGAAATCCTTTGTTCTGCCTTCCTGGGACTGGGTTGCCCAGACCCCAGGAGGGCAGAAGCCTGTCTGTGGGTTGGCAGCAGCGGTAGCTGCAGTGGAAACCCCAGAGAGCTGGTTTGGCAGTAACTGGGGTCCATGCTGGAGCCCCAGGGATGCATGGGATTGGCACCCCAATAACAGATTTGGCACGGGAGGACAATTCCATGATTATAGACATGTTACATGGCCATATTCAGAGTTACCATTGTGAAGCTACATATAGGTATTGACCTATATGTAGTGCACGTGTGTAATGGTGTCCCTGCACTCACAAAGTCCGGGGAAATTGCCCTGAACTATGTGGGGGCACCTTGGCTAGTGCCATGGTGCCCTCACACTTAGTAACTTTGCACCTAACCTTCACCAAGTGAGTGTTAGACATATAGTTGACTTATAAGTTAGTTAAGTGCAGTGTAAAATGGCTGTGAAATAACGTGGATGTTATTTCACTCAGGCTGCAGTGGCAGTCCTGTGTAAGAATTGTCTGAGCTCCCCAAGGGTGGCAAAAGAAATGCTGCAGCCCATAGGGATCTCCTGGAACCTCAATACCCTGGGTACCTAGGTACCATATACTAGGGAATTATAAGGGTGTTCCAGTGTGCCAATTAGAATTGGTTAAAATGGTCACTAGCCTAAAGTGACAATTTTAAAGACAGAGAGAGCATAAGCACCGAGGTTCTGATTAGCAGAGCCTCAGAGACACAGTCACTACACAGGGACACACATTCAGGCCACCAACTATGAGCACTGGGGTCCTGGCTAGCAGGATCCCAGTGAGACAGGCAAAAAAAAACTGACATACAAGTAAAAATGGGGATAACATTCCAGGCAAGATGGTACTTTCCTACACAGGGACCCTCTCTATGACTCCCTTGCACAAGAGAGACTTGACCTCCTTACGGAGAAGTGCCAAATGATTCTCCAATAGATGATTGTATGATAGTGGCATGGACGGAGGAGAAGACTCGAAGGGGAGGGAGTAGCTGGTTCAGATAATTTCTGACACCCACTTGTCTGAGGTAATGGACTCCTAGTGAGGCAGGTGAAGACGGATCCTGCCGTCAACTGTTCCCGAATGTTCAGACGGACAAGGAAGGCTTGGAGGAAGAGGAGGGGGGCGACTGGGTGGACCGCTGGCTCCCTGATCCAGAAGTTCGTGGGATCCCGCGTCTGCGCAGACGCTGTACAGCATGCGCAGGTCGGTGGTTGGGTGGAAAGGAACCGGGTGGGTGCCCTTTCGGTAGCCATGAAATGAGTAAAAAGTGGGCTCTGGGGGAGGGGAGCAGCTACGAGGCACAGGGACCGAGCCGTAGCCCAGGAATCCTTAAAGCGCTCGAGCACTGAGTCCGCTTTTTCTCCGAAGAGACAGGTGCCATCAAAGGGCATGTTCATCAAGGAATGCTAGACATCCTTAAAAAGCCATATGTCCTCAACCAGGAGTGGCACCTCAAGGCCACTGTTGATACAACCGATCTGCCCAGTAAGTTGGTCGTACCCAGTCCACAACAAATCATACTTTGCTGCTGCAACTCTCCCACCCGTAACAGCTTGGGAGAGAACGGTCCAGGCCTCCTCCGGGACTCGAGGCAGCAGGACTGTATCTCAGTTAGTATGAGTGTAGCAGTGTCCACAGACCGCAGCGCTAGACTGGCAGAAGAAACTATTTTCTTTCCCAAGTTATCCAGTCTTTTTGATTCCCTGCCCGGGGGAGCGGTAGAGAATGAACCAGAGGATGACTAAGCCTGGATGACAAGGCTCTCAGGTGTAGGGTCAGGAATTGTGGGTAAATCGGCACAGGCTGATGGCCGCGGGCAACCTTCCTATTTACAGGAGCCCCTGTGCTGGGTTTGGGCAAGGTACCCAGAAGGACGTCCGTAAGGACTTCATTGAAATGAAGGAGGGGTTCCGAATTGGAGGTCCCAGGCTGAAGCACCTGTCAGGAGGTTAGTCCTGACCTCCACAGAAGGAAGCTCGAGGTCCAAAATATCAGCAGCCCTTCTCACCACCATAGCGTATGACGCTCCCTCCTCCGTAGCCACGGTAGGGGGAGAAAGTATGCCAGCATCACGGGGGTGTCTAACTTGCTGACGTTGCCCAAGTCCTAAGCCCAGTCCATGTCAGGGTCAAGCTGGTACTCTAAAGGGTTTGGGGACCCCTCTACACTATCCCATATTCATAGGAGTAGGTATCAGGATCCTCCCTCAGCCCAAGAGAGCTCATGGAAAAAAGAATTAGCGCTGAGTGATGCTGTTCCTGCTCCAGGTTGTCAGGGATCAGTAAAGGATCGTTATCAATTGTGGACCCAACCGATGTCTATCCCAATGACCGGTGCCGGGATGGATCTTGGAACGGATCCGGAAATGCCCTCTGGTGTCAGGGCTGAAGCCGCCGACTTGGAACCCATGGGGGCCCTGAAAAACTCCTCTGGGCCCGTAGAAAGGGCTGGTCGGTCTGCCCAAGGAGGCGGTGCATGGCCTCATAAAATTCTTTGAGTTGGGCAAGGGTGGCACCGTCTCCTGGAAAGTCGTGGAGGCGCGCAGCAGACTGCGATGGAGGCTCTGAAGACTGACACCTAGAGCATAGACGCTCTGCCCGTTTCGCGTCTTCTGAGCGAAGGGGCAAAGTCGTACAATGTTTGGTCTTCTTCGACTTCTTCTTGTGACCCAACCGTACAAATGACTTGGACGAGGAGGAGGGGTGAGGACTCCGCGACCGGTATCCTGACCTTCCTCTCGAATGAAACCTTGAGAAATGCAGAGTCGAGTGCTGGGTCGCCATGAGCTTCAGGGACTGCTCCCTCAAAGCTTTCGGGTTCACAGCCCGACACCCGGAGCACAACTTCGGGTCGTGATCACGCACCAGGAACCAGAGGCAGACGAGGTGCAGATCCGTCACTGACATAATTGGGTGACAGGAGTTGCAGAGTTTGAAAATGGTCTTTCGGGACATCCCTCGATGCATCCAAAACTTGTCAAAAATAAACCAACAAAAGTGTTGCAGTTAGTCAAAAACGACTAGGGGTAGCTCTTCTCCAGATCTGCACGCAGGCTGGCGCAAAAAGAAAAAAACTGACATCAGCGCACCGGAGTGGCGCCTATATATGACCGCGACATCACAGTGACCAAGATGCCAACACCACCCACGGAGTCGACTGAAGCCAGGTGACGGCACGCAGGGGTACTGCTAGAAGAATAATCTCTGGATCCAGTCTGATGCCTGGGGGATATTCTAAGATAAGGAATCTGCAACTAGAAGTCTCTATCAGATGTTGATGTGCAGTGTTGTTGAATAATGTTGCGTAATGTGATTGCAATGTATAAGATTAATATTATGATTGGGAAGAAAGGCAAGAGTAACATTTTACCAGACAGATAAAAGTTAAATTGTAGAAGTGTTAGAAATACACGAAAGTACTCCTTTAGAGCAGTTGCAAAAAACCTTCCCAAACTATCACAGACAATTACAAAAATATTGCCAAGAGACTCGGAAATATGTGTATCCCTGGCCAAAAGAAGGGACATTTGTTGATAAAATATAAGAGCATGTTGCTACGCATCTTAGAAGTAAATATACAGGAACCAAACTGCAGAAGTGAGAAGCCACCTTAGCCTTATCGCAAGTCTTTTGTTAGAAGTCTAAGGACTTCTCAAAAGCTGATACGCCTAGTACCCATCTGCTCTCCCACCCCTAGGTGATCCTATGAGTACTTCTCCCAAGGTAACTGGCATTTATTAATTGCCACAGCTACAGGAAGCAGTGTAGAATTTGAGAAGACTGAAATTGAGACCCTTTCACTATTCTAAAAAGTAATTCCTAATGTCGCCCACGCAGATGTCCAATCTAAAGTACACAAGCACTCCAGGACAGCAAGTCAAGGTGGGTGACTCCCAGCTTTCAGGACACCTAGAGCACAGTTCACACTGTATTTAGATTTAGCCTCTTCCAAGGAAGATAGAGATGAAGAGCAAGCTCCAGGAGACAGTAAAGACCAGTCCCACGTTTCACCAGCAACATCGCATTTGTTGCAGAGAACAGACACAGGAAAGGTGGTTAGGAAGCAAATGTCTACCCCAAGTGAGGAGATGCAGATGCTATTGGACAGAGTGACTACGTGGACAGGACTGATAGTATGATGCGGTGGCTAGTATCCCAAGAAAAAGATAGCACTGCAGATAATCTACCACTTTGACAGAAGGAGAAGGGGAACATAATAGTTTCACCATTAAGTGCTCAAGAGTGGCTGTCACAAAGTGGGGGTGAACAGAAGCAAGAGAAGGAAGAAGGATATTGTGATTACCTTTCAGGACAGACTCAGGCAAGTTTTGGGAGGATGGCAAATAGAATAGAGTCCATAAAAAGGTGTGCAGATAAAGGGTTAAACACCTCACTCCCCAGAGGCAAGACCCTTCACTCATGATATTAGCACTCAGGAAAGACCCCTTACCGATTATGATCATACAAGGGGTGAAACTGAATTGTCTATTCATACTAACACTAGCGAAAAAAAGTGCAGGATATGTTCTCTAGAGCTAAGAAACCTCGAGCGACAGAGCTTGAGCAGTTGCAGTTTCAGGGAACACATGGCCAGCCAGACCCCAGGATGGCATCTTGTGAGGCTATGGGAGGACTGACAATACATGACAGACCAGTGCAGCAGATGAATGTACTTTCAGTTCTGCAAAGCAGAGATTTCACCCCTACTGCATGAGAAATAGTTGGCACAGTGCTGTACCTTATGTGGATAATTTGGTAGAATGGACTGAAAGCTTAGCTCCACAGATGAGTGCATGTCCATGAGAAGGGTCCTTTGATCCACGGGTTATAACAAGTGCATTCTTTATGGTGCGGGAGATCCAGACTTCAATTATCCCAATATGTGTAAATGTTTGCTCCTATGCAAAAATATGGCAGACAGCACAATCCCAAACATCCTGCCATTTCCGTATATCAGATGTTCTGATACACAAGGGTCCTGGGCAACCCATTATGTTCCTTGCCACAAATGGACAAGAATAATCACCAAAAAATTGTTACCACTTACAGAGGGAGAAGGGAAATGATTTAGAACTTTTGAAAAGCAAACTGCAGGCATCACCTTGGCAGTAGGAGACATACAGAGTCTTCGTAGCTCTCTCATAGGAAATGAAACACACTCTTTTTTGAAAAATCTGGAGTGAGAAATGTTACCCTCAGTGAGACTAAATATGATGGATCCCCCTTTAACTTGGTAAGGACAGTAGTTTAAGATCACCTGCGAAAAATGTATCCTGACAGGCCTCACACTGGACCCGCATGACTCAATCAATGTAGCCAAATGACGATCCTGCTCGGTTTCTTAGTAGAATGATGGAAACATGGATCCAAGAAGTAGGTCAGGGATGGGAAGTAACAGGAACAAATGCTATGTTATTTTACAACATAGTACAGAAAGGGTTACCCTCTGATGTGCCGGATAAGAAATTAAGTTACTTACCTGTAACTGTAGTTGTCCAATATTGGTATCTTTTATAGATTCAGATGCTTGTATATTCCCCGTAGTCGAAGTGGGAGTCCCACTGTACCTTAAAAAAGCAATATATCTTAGCATCATAGGCTATAATGGCAATGTAAATTTACCTCTTTCTGTAGAAAAGGACCAAACTGGACCTATAATCAATCAAATGACAGCACCCCCCTCACAGAGGCGGATTTCCTCAGATTTTCGAGCACTAGTGTGTTTTTAATACTTCTTATGACTGAGGGGAGCCTCTAAGGGGTGGAGGATGGGTCGCAGGTGACTATTAAAGATACCAAACTGGAAAACTACAGTTACAGGTAAGTAACTTATTTTGTTCTCCAGTATTAGATATTTCATAGATTCACATGCTTGAATCAGAGTAACAAACAATACAGTAAGATAAAAGATATTTTCATCATTGATAAACACAATTAGCAGATGGAGGGAAAAAGAAAGACTCACCCAATTCAAAAAGATATCGTAAAACTGCCTGTCCCACAGCCACATTGGTTTTATGGCTCTCATCCAGGCAATAATGCTTTGTGAATGTGTGCCTGCTGGACCACATCGCCACCCTGCAAATCTGTTGAATTGGTACTCCAGCAAAAAGAGCCGTCGATGTGGCCATGGCTCTAGTTGAGTGGGCGCTTACCCTTTCCTGTAAAGGCTCACCAGCTTGTGCATGGCAAAACTATTTAGTGGCAGCAATTCACCTAGTGATAGTCTGTGTGGTTAGTGAGACCTTTTCCGATACCTCCATATGCTAAAAATAGCTGGTCTGATTTTCTTATGTGATGAGCACTGTGCAAATAGAACTTGAGGCATTGTTTGATGTCAAGAGTGCAGGGATTTCTCTGCCGGTGTCTGTGGATTTGGGGAAAAAAGTCCTGAGAACCATTGGTTCATTTAAATAGAAGACTGTGTGGGCTCTTTCTGCGACTCCTGTGTCCCCGTCCTGTGGGACTCCTGCGGGTGCTACCTCTGCACCTGTGGACGCTCTGCAATGCTGAGGGTCCCCTGTGACTCTCCCTCCTAGACTGAGTCCTCCTGGGCCTTGGCTGCACCACTTTCCCACTAACCACAAATTTGCCTTTGCCCAGGCTTGATGGTGGAATTTCTGCACCGACACCAGTCTGCAATCTTCCAGCGGGGGACATCATCTGCATTCATCAGGAACTCTTCTCTGGCTCCAGGGCTGCAGTACTGACCTGTTCATCACCGTCAACCAACTCCTACTACCCACCCAGCTGTACTTGCAGCTCGTACTCCTCCTGGACTCCCACTGTGACTCTTGGACATGGTCCCCTCTCTCCACAGGTCTTCTTTCTTCAGGAATCCACCACTCATTTTCTTGCAGCCTTGTCTGGGTGTCTTCTTTTCCTCCTTTTGGGTGGTTTAGGGAAATTCCTGTGAATTACTCCTATTTTCTGGTCGCTGCGGGGGCACTGTGTTACTTACCTCTGTGGTTCTCTAGTACTCCCAGATCCCCCACACATTCCACCTACTTAAGTGGGGGTCCTGTGTTCACATTCCGATTTTTTTTTTGTAAATGGTTTGTGCTCCCCCTAGGGTCACTATTGTTTATTGCTATTTGCACTGTTTTCTAACTTTTTCTATGCCTATTTCTAGTGTATATATTTAGTGTATTACTTATTTCCTATTGGTGGGTTGTCCTTCTAGTAATTTGTGGTATTGTGTTCCAAAAATAAAGTACCTTTTTGTTTGTATAACTGAGTGTTTTCTTTCATGTGTGTAAGTGCTGTGTGACTACAGTGGTATTGCATGAGCTTTGCATGTCTCCTAGGTAAGCAGTGGCTGCTCATCCACAGCTACCTCTAGAGAGCCTGGCTTCTAGACACTGCCTACACTTAACTAAGAGGGGATACCTGGACCTGCTATAAGGTGTAGGTACCTTAGGTACCCACCACATACCAGGCCAGCTTCCTTCACAGGGCATCATCTATATGTTTGCGGAATAATGACTCCCAATCAAATGGCATGTCCAGGATCTTTGTTTGGATCTCTGGGCGGAAGGAGGTTGATTTCAACCATCTCTGCCTTTGCACAATCGCAGCCACTGCTAGCTGCCTGAATCCCATAGTGGCAACATCGACTGCGCAGTCGATCATTTCTACTGACACTCACTCTCCCTCCTATGTGCCTCTAATTTTGCCTCCTCAGGTAAGTGATCTATGTACGGTGACATATCCGACCACATTTGGCGGTCATAACAGGTCAGAATAGCTAGCGAGTTTGCTGCTCTTACTGTAGTGGCCGCTATCGTGGAGAAGCTTTTCCCAATGCCTTCTAACCTATGGCCATCTCTATTCAGAAGAAAAGATATTGGTACGGAGGGGTTCTTCAAGCGGTGCTGTGCTGCCTGCAACCCCACCGAATCCGGTCTTGGCTGACCTACAAGGCAAGTTGGAGAGTTGTCTGGCGCCTTATACTTCTCATCCAAACGTGGAACGAGTGGAGACACAATAGCCTGGTTTTTCATGGCTTTCAGATCTTCCTGCCAAATTAAATCAATTATAGGAATAGCTCTTACTGATTTCTTTACTCGTTCTTTAAAGTTGTAAAGAAAACAATCAGTCTCCCTCGTTAATAATGGTAATTCAAGTCTCTTGGCTGCACATTTCATCAAAAAGTGAAATCTACCAATTTCTCCGATGGAAAATCCACTGGTGCTGCTGGGGCTACTGAGGGGGTGGGAATCAGGTAGTCGTCCCACTCATCCTGCACGGTCATGTCCCTTATCTCCCCTTCCTCTTTGTCATCATCATTGGACGATGGCACATCCTCAACCAGGCTTTGTGCTAATTCAATTGTCACTCACTGTGTAGAAGCAATAGGTGTTGTGACCAAGGGGGTGGGTCCGGGTAAAGGAGTAGGTGTCTGAAAGAGCTGTTCTGGACGTGCTCCCTGTGTAATAGGTGTGGCAGGAGTTGATGTTGTGAATCTACGGTAGTAGTCCTGCAGCATACTCTGAAGGTTTGTTATTCGTGACACATGCATATGAATAGACTGCTCCTGTTCAAATGTTGAATATTCCTGATGGACTGGTACTGTCTGGTCACCTGCCATGTAGTATCCCTGATACTCTTTGTTATCATCTTCCCCAGAATCCTGGCATTTAACTCTTAATTGAGATGGGCTGCTGGCTACGCCAAAAGGCCTGTCATCCTCAGAATCACCATCTTCGCCCAGGAGGTGCATTAGTGGATAAGGCATAACTTTACTTGGTGATATGGGTAGGTAGAATGATGGAATCAGTTACTTGTCTTTTAATGTTATGAAGGATAGAGGTGGAAATGACTTCAACTATGTAGGTGGTGTTTCTATGCATTCTCCCACTGCTTTCATGGACGATTCTGTTGATCATAAGGCCGTCACCAACTGTGTAGACGATGACAACGTCGTCATTTCTGAGCCTGGAATCGTGGTCGACAGGATCTTCGTCTTCAAGACAGCTACCATCGACGGTGTCATTGACTAAGACGATGGTACCATCGTCAACAAGCTCTTCGTTGACAACATCAACGAGACCTTCACGGGTGAGTCCGCGTCGTCGACATTGTTTCTGCAACTATGGTAAATTCAAGTAGGCCATCATCGATGGGAGCCTATGCCGAGTGGCATTTGAAAATCTTAGTGGTCACAATAGTCATTGGTGAAAGTGGTGACAATGAAACTATCATTGGTGAATTTGTTGTTGTAAACAGTGTTGCCGTCATCGACTAGCGTCTCGCCAACTGTATTTTCATCAATGATGTGTCAGATTTTTTTGTCTTCGTCATCGATGGTACAGACTGGTAAGTACGTTATAGAATCGATTCCTTCAGGGAACAAGTAGTGAGCACAGACCTAACCTTTGGGATAGGCTTGTCCTTCCCGGATACAGGCAATAAATGCATTGTTTGTGTGGATCTTCTGAGTGGAGCCTTTCCTTTTCACAGGTGTCACATGCCCTGAAAAGGCCATTCTTCAAAGTATGGGACATATTGTCCAGTGAGAAATAAGTAGGTTGTCGAAATAATACTACGTCTGGAGCAAAATCCTTTGAAAACAGGTACCTTGAGCGGAGCTCAAAGAGACTCCCACCACACGACGTGTGGTAGAAAATCAGAAGAAATCAGCTTCTGTTGGGGGGTGTTCTAGAAGATGCTGTCGTCTGATTGGTTTTAGGTCAAGTTTGGTCCTTTTTTTTTAATTTTTTTTTTTAAGAAAAGGAGGCGGATAGGCTATTAAAAAGAATGTACCTAGCCATTATAGCCTATGATACTAAGATACACTGCTTTTTTAAGGTACTGTGGGACTTCCACTTTGACAATGGGGAATATTCAAGCATATGAATCTATAAAAGATCCAATACTGGTGAATCTTCATTACAGAGGCATTTAACCCCTTAAGTGCGGGGGTCGGATCACAACCAGTGGCCAACACCGGGGAGGCAGTTTGAAAATCTTCGGGTGCGTCGCACCCAAGGAATTTTTTTTTTTTTTTAATCTCTGGGAGACACGGAAGAGCTTCTGTGTCTTCCCCCGCCCCTTTGTGACGTCAGCGCACCGCGAGGGGGAAAACGGCCCCAAATTGCCTTCCCCACGTTCGGGAAGACCTCGTATGAAAGGGGAGACTCTCCCCTTTCATATGAGGCCTTCCTGAACGCGTTTCCTGGCCCCCGATCGCAGCACAGCTGCGATCGAGGGCCAGGAAATGTCACTAGATGCCAGGGATTTCACTGGGGGGGGGGGGGGGCGGGGGTCAGCCCCCCTAGGAAACACCCCCCCGAGCCATATTTAAAAAAATGTTATGTTGGGCAAAAAAAAAAAAAAAACGACATTGACAGGGGGTCGCCCTTAGGCAGGGCGACCCCCTGTATGGCCATATTTTTTTATTGTTGATGTTGGGGCCCCCCGGAGGGTGGGGGGGGGGGGGGGGGGGGGGGGGGTGTTGGGGCACAATCGTGCCAACCCCAGGGGCTAATTAAAAAACAAAATGTGAACCAAAAAAAAACAACAAAAAAAACTTGACAGGGGGTCACCCATAGGCCTGTGGGGGCAATTTTATATTAGTAGTTGTAGGGTTTCCCTGGGGGGCCGTTTTGGCCCCAAGCAAACCCTACAACTACCACACAAAAAAATACTCATATATAATTATATATATATATATATATATCTATCTATATATATAGATATATATATATAGATAGCTAGATCTATAGATATATAGATATATATATAGATATATCCATGTAGATAGATATATCTATATAGAGATATCTATATATATATCACTTTTGTCAATGCATGTGTGGTTTCCCTGGGGGCTGCAATCGGCCCCCAGGAAAACCAGACCCACATATAAAAGTGATATATATATATATATATATATATATATGCCACCAGTTGTCTTGCAGTTGC
Source organism: Pleurodeles waltl (assembly GCF_031143425.1). Classification (NCBI taxonomy): domain Eukaryota; kingdom Metazoa; phylum Chordata; class Amphibia; order Caudata; family Salamandridae; genus Pleurodeles; species Pleurodeles waltl. The sequence continues at coordinate 82,646,041 of NC_090444.1, forward strand.
AGCTTGAGTCTTCAAAGCAGTGCACATACTTCAACTGACGCATTTCAACTGTAGCTTTTAGGCAGCAATAAAGAAGTCAAGTAAGTCTTGAGATTATGTTTCTGATACAAAGTCTAGTGGCAGTTTTAGTGCCATAAAGAAGCGCAGAAGGTTTATATGACTACTGCAAAGAGCAAATCTGTATTTTAAGTAAATAGCTGAGTACGTTAGTAAAGTCAGCCACTACCTGCGCTATAATACAAATGAAATGTGTATGCGAGGTGGGGATGGCTATGGAGAGATGAAGAGCATGTTTGCTGGGTGGTAATGAGGGAATCCGAGGAGGAGGACATGGGAGTGGGAGCACCAATAATGATTTTTGGACTGGGCGCAGGAGGTGCTAACGACTGTGACGAATGGTATGTGACAAGGTATTTGAGTGTCTTGAAAGAACGTGCTGATTGAGGGAAGAAGCGCAGTTAAGGTGGCCTCTACTGTTGCACGTATCACACACACCAGCAATTTTGTGACTGTCTGTGTAGGCTAGTGTTTTAGAGCAACAGATTAGAGCATCTTGATGGTTGACTGCTGCTGACGTCACTCTGGTTATAGAGGACAGCTCTGACATAGGATCAGAGACTGAGACAGCATCTGAGGGATAGAACAATGGTGCAGACTCTGGGAGTGATTTTTCAGTTGGAGGAGTCCCATTGGATAACTCCTTCCAGTAAATTGTGAGGGAGGTGATGAGGGCAGTCCTGTTGTCCCTTCACAAGCACAGTCTGTGCAACAGGGCAATAGTGGGTTAGTCCAACCCAGAGAGCAGGTGAATGCGGGGGCAAGCACAGAGAGGGTGCTCTCTTGGGAGCTCCCCAATTTAGTTCAGCCCCGAATTCCACAGCCCAAATCGTATTGTGGAGACATCAAAATTATCTATCACAAAACAAACTGGTTTTGTAAGGCAGGCACCTGTGTTTTTGGTCCTGGGTTCGGCGGCTATATAGGGAAACATACTAAACCCAAACATTTCTGGAAACTAGACATCCGGGGGAGTCCACAGAGGTGTGACTTGTGTGGATTTCCCAAAGATTTCTTACCCAGAATACCCTGCAAAGCTGAAATGTTGAATAAAAACTCTATGTTTCTTGCATTTCTGTCACCAAAACTACAGGAATATGCTGCGATATACAAAATTCCTACCAGCCCAGTGATTCCTCACCAGTCCTGATAAAAACACTACCCCACTTGAGTGCCTATACCTAGTGCCTGCGTAAGGAATGGATCACCCCAGGGTCAACAGCTGCCTCATGTGAGTACCAACACTGACCGTTGTGTGATCTATTCCTGTCGTGGGCACTAGGCCTACCCCCACAAGTGGGGTATCATTTTTATCGGGAGACTTGGGGGAACGCTGGGTGGAATGAAATATTTGTGGCTCCTCTCAGATTCCAGAACTTTCTGTCACCGAAATGAGAGGAAAAAGTGTTTTTTTGGCCACATTTTGAGGTTGGCAAAGGATTCTGAGTAACAGAACCTGATCAGAGCCCCACAAGTCACCCCCATCTTGGATTCCCCTAGGTGTCTAGTTTTCAAAACTGTGCAGATTTGCTAGGTTTACCTAGGTGCCTGCTGAGCTAGAGGCCAAAATCCACAGCTGGGCACTTTGCAAAAAACAGCTCTGTTTTCTTTGTCAAAATGTGATGTGTCCATGTTGTGTTTTGGGGCATTTCCTGTCGCGGGCACTAGGCCTACCCCTACAAGTGAGGTATCATTTTTATCGGGAGACTTGGGGGAACGCTGGCTGGAAGCAAATTTGTGACTCCTCTCAGATTCCAGAACTTTCTGTCACCGAAATGTGAGGAAAAAGTGTTTTTTGGCCACATTTTGAGGTTTGCAAAGGATTCTGGGTAACAGAACCTGATCAGAGCCCCACAAGTCAGCCCATCCTGGATTCCCCTAGGTGTCTAGTTTTAAAAAATGTGTAGGTTTTGTAGGTTCCCCTAGGTGCCGGCTGAGCTAGAGGCCAAAATCTACAGCTAGGCACTTTGCAAAAAACACGTCAGATTTCAATGTAAAAATGTGATGTGTCCATGTTGCCTTTCCTTTCGCATGCATTAGGCCTACCCACGCAAGTGAGGTACCATTTCTATCGGGAGACTTGGAGGAACACAGAATAGCACAACAAGTGTTATTGCCCCTTGTCTTTCTCTACATTTTTTCCTTCCAAATGTAAGACAGTGTGTAAAAAAGACGTCTATTTGAGAAATGGCCTGTAATTCACATGCTAGTAGGGGCACCCCGGAATTCAGAGATGGGCAAATAACCACTGCTGCTCAATACCTTATCTTATGCCCATTTTGGAAATACAAAAGTTTTCTTGATACCTATTTTTCACTCTTTATATTACAGCAAATGGGTTGCTGTATACCCTGTATAGAATGAAAACCCATTGCAAGGTGCAGCTCATTTATTGGCCCTGGGTACCTAGGGATCTTGATGAACCTACAAGCCATATATAACCCTGCAACCAGAAGAGTCCAGCACACGTAACGGTATATTGCTTTAAAAAATCTGACATTGCAGGAAAAAGTTAGAGTAAAATGCTGAGAAAAATGGCTGTTTTTTTCAGCTCAATTTCAATATTTTTCTTTCAGCTGTTATTTTCTGTAGGAAAACCTTGTAGGATCTACACAAATGACCCCTTGCTGAATTCAGAATTTGGTCTACTTTTCAGAAATGCTTAGCTTTCCGGGATCCAGTATTGGTTTCACACCCATTCCTGTCACTAACTGGAAGGAGGCTCAAAGCACCAAAAATAGTAAAAATGGGGTATGTCCCAGTAAAATGCCAAAATTGTGTTGAAAAATGTGGTTTTCTGATTCAAGTCTTCCTGTTCCTGAAAGCTGGGAAGATGGTGATTATAGCACCACAAACCTTTTGTTGATGCCATTTTCAGGGGAAAAAACCACAAGCCTTCTTCGGCAGCCCTTTTTAAAAAAAAAAAAACAACAAAATTTTATGTGTATTTTGGCTAATTTCTTGGTCTCCTCCAGGGGAACCCAGAAACTCTGGGTACCTTTAGAATCCCTAGGATGTTGGGAAAAAAGGACACAAATTTGGCGTGGATAGCTTATGTGGACAAAAAGTTATGAAGGCCTAAGCGGGAACTACCCCAAATAGCCAAAAAAGAGCTCAGCACGGGGGAGGGGAGGCCCAGCAGCTAAGAGGTTAAAGCCAAGCCGTGAACAGATACAGGAACACAATCCATTTTTGTAAGAAAAAGCAGGAGAAAGAAAAGCAAACAAGAGGTGACAGAGAAAGCAGCAGTCAAGTTAACGCAGCAAAAGTTGGCAAAGAAAGGGGAAGTAGAAGGATCTATAGTAGAAGCCACCAATCAGATAACTGAATTCTTTGTGGGATCGTTTCTAGGGGCAACCAAACACTACCCACAGCAACAGGATAATTTAAGGGCACAGAGAAGCAATAGAGAAGGACGAGGAGGACTAGGATGACATAAGATAGAGCCCCAAAGGACGGATCAAGTCTGTCATTATTGTCAGAGATAAGGACATTTTATTAGACACTGCAGAACTAAAAGATGGGATGAGCAAAATGGAAGGACATGATTCTACAATCAGCCAGCAAACACAGAAGTACAGCCACAGTCAAGCCCGCAAATAATATATGTGCCTCAAATGTCACAGCAAAATGTGCAGCAACCAGTAATGCCTGAAGCACAAGTGCTGCCAATGCAAAACTATCAAGCACCCCTAATGGTCACTTCACCTCAGAGAGGACAGGGAGATGTAATTGAGAGGGGAGGAAATCCCTTCCAGACGATTAATCAGGAGGATATACACACTGAGGGTGGCCACAGAGTATTTCTATGTGTCCAGTACGGTCAGTGACGCACATGGTCAGATGAGGAACCCACTGTGACAGTAGCTATCAATAATGAGAAGTATGCATTCCTCATAGGTATAGGAGAAATGGACACACAAGGATTCTCTGTGGAAGTAATGAGGGTTCCATTTATTAAACCAGTAGAGATGAACGAAGGAGGGAGGTACATTGATGGCTGTTTACTGTTCTCTCCAGCTGCCCCAGCCATTCTGTTGGGGAGAGATCTTATGGCCAAATTCATTATGACCATTCATTTTGAGTCTGATGGTACTATGATTTGTTCTACCCCTGAAGTTTCACCTTCCAAGATTATGGCAGTAACAGTAGATTCATCTACTAGAGATCACATCAGAGTGCAACCTGCTGGTATGGAGGCATTCACCACAGCTGTTTATATGATCACAGCAGAGACAGAGTTACTGGGAAGGAAGGTTCAGTTACCTGAAGAATTTCTTTTCCGGCGACAAGGGCAGGATTCTTAGATGCCTGATACTGAGTCAATATTGCAAATTGAGACTTTACAGGTAACACCAACCTATGGCGCTCTGACAGCCAGTGATCATTAACATATCTTGTGGGCATGTGTTATATCATTGAGCCAGGAATAATGGCTAGAGAGATTGAATGATCAACTGTTTAATGATGATTCCGAGAAAACGGTTGTAGTCTTTCAGGGTGACATGCCTTTGAGGACAGTGATGGAAGTGTCAACACTAGGTAAAGCTTTTGATTCTGTTAGGGAAGCAGATCTGATCAAAATACCAGATACCTTTTGGACTAGGGGTCCCCATGATATATGCCTTATTAACACCACTACACCATTCAGGATTACATTACAGGAAGGTGCTATCTTACCTAGAGTGAAGCAGCATTCTCTTTCCAAAGAAGCAGATGAGGGTATTGCTCCTACTATAACAGGCATTGCCAGAACAAAGAGTAACTTATTCTCGAGAATCCCATTTTAACACCCCAATCCACCCAATTAAGAAGGGTAATAATTAGCTTATGGTTTAAAACCTACGCCCCTTGAATGATGCAGTAGTACCAGAATTCCCATTGTTCCTGACCCTTCCATCATTTTGACAAATATTCTTCAGGATGCTATACATTTCACTGTTATAGATCTGAAGAATGCCATTTTTAGCATCACTCTTTATCCAAACAGTCACTATTTGACAGTGTTCTCTTATCGCAGGACTCAGTATTTGTATTCTCGTTTGCCTCAAAGGTACTGTGAGTCCCTTAGCATTTTTAACAGAGAGGTGAAAAAGGATTTGTCAAACCTCCAGTGTGACAGTACATAGTTGCAGTAGGTTGATGTCATGCAAATATGCATTCCACAGAACAACAGTGAAGGAAAGATATATTTTTTCTGGGTACTCTTGCACAGAGAGGATACAAAGTAGAGAGAGGCAAAATCCAGTATCATGAGGAGGAAGTCCATTATTTAGGGCAATTACTGTCAGCTTCTAGTCGACAAGTAAACCCTAAAAGAGCAGCACTCATATGCCAAATGACAGAGAGAAGTGGTTACAGGAATATGTAGTCCTACAGAACAACAGTGAAGGAAATATTTCAAATTTCTTCTGGGTACTCTGGCACGGAGAGGATACAAATTAGAGAGAGACAAAATCCAGTATCATCAGGAGGAAGTCCATTATTTAGGGCAATTACTGTCAGCTTCTGGTCGACAAGTAAACCTGAAAGAGCAGCACTCATATGTCAAATGAATTGAGAGAGAAGCTGTTACAGGAATGCACAAGTTACTTGGTTTCTGTAATTATGTGAGACGAACAAGTTACTTACCTTCGGTAACGACTTCTCTGGTGGATACATTAGCTACCTGTGGATTCCTCACCTAATGAATACTCCCATGGCATCAGCATTCGACGGAAATCTTCTTCCTAGTCTCTGCACGTCGACGAGGACGTCACCCTAGCCCACGCGACGCCGTCTGACGTCATACAGGCAATAAGAGGTCCCCGCGACGTGCCGACGTCAGTACCAACATTTTTTACGTGCATGAGAACAATAACCCAATGCAATGAATGACCCAATGCAATGAAAAAGCAAGGCAACATCCCATAACATTATAAAATACACAACATTGCAATAAAATGGCTGTAGATTTAATATAACTCTTTTTTTTTTTTTTTAAACCAACAAATATATGCAAATCATGTATATACACAAAGATATATACATATATATATATATATATATATATATATATATATATAAATATAATTATATACAAGTATCCATATATACAACATCTATTGCAACCTTGAAGACCAAGAGGAGCGCACTCAAGGATTATTTGGTAAGACCAGAAAGGCAACGGGGAGGCGGGTGGGACCGTGAGGAATCCACAGGTAGCTAATGTATCCACCAGAAAAGTCGTTACCGAAGGTAAGTAACTCGTTCTTCTGATGGATACAACTACCTGTGGATTCCTCACCTAATGAATAGAGTCCCAAAGCAGTACCACTCCCGGTGGTGGGTGCCGAAATGGTCAAACCAAGAAATCCTGCAGCACTGACCGTGCAAAATGGCCGTCCCTTCTGACCTCAGAGTCCAAACAATAATGTTTCGCAAAAGTGTGAAGAGACGACCAAGTTGCGGCCTTGCAGATGTCGACCACAGGAACACCCCTGGCCAAGGCCGTAGTAGCCGACTTAGCTCTGGTGGAATGAGCTCTAATGCCATCAGGAGGATCCTTCTTTGCCAAAGAGTAACAGATTTTAATGCAAAGAACAACCCACCTGGAGAGTGCTCTCTTGTGGACTGCCTTTCCTCTCCTCTTGCCCACGTATCCGATGAACAGCTGATCCTCCAGCCTGAAGTCCTTCGTTCTATCCATGTAGAAGCTTAACGCCCTCTTTGGGTCCAATCGATGTAGTCTCTCTTCCTCCTTTGAAGGATGAGGCGGAGGATAGAACATAGACAAAGTAATTGTCTGGGCCAAATGGAAGGGTGAAACAACCTTCGGGAGGAAAGCAGCCTTGGTCCTCAACACCACCTTATCCCCATAAAAAGTTGTGTAAGGGGGTTTTACCGATAAGGCTTGCAACTCACTCACTCTCCTTGCAGATGTTATAGCCACTAGGAAGACTGTTTTAATAACCAAATACCTTAAGGGGCAAGAATGCATAGGCTCAAAAGGGGACCCCATAAGGAAAGTAAGGACCAAGGACAAATCCCATTGAGGCACAACAAATGGTTTTGGAGGATATTTATTTAAAAGACCTTTCAAGATTCTGAGAACAATAGGGGATTTAAATAACGATGGTTGATCTGGAAGACAAATGAAGGCTGACAGGGCAGACAAATAACCTTTAATAGTAGCCACTGCACAACCTTTCTGCGCTAGAGACAGAGCAAACAACAAAACATCTGATAGATGAGCATGTAAGGGATCAATCTGTCTCTCTCCACACCACATAACAAATTTAGACCACCTATTAGTGTAGATAGATTTAGTGGAGTGTCGCCTGGCCGCTAATATAACAGCCACTACATCAGGCGGGAGAGAGAAGGAACTCAGGTTGCCCCGTTCAATCTCCAGGCATGTAGGTGTAGACTCTGGAGGTTGGGGTGTAAAACCTGCCCCTGCGACTGTGAGAGGAGGTCTGCCCTGAGAGGGAGACGGAGCAGAGGGCACAGCGAGAGTTGGAGAAGGTCGGAATACCATACCCTCCTTGGCCAATCCAGAGCTATTAAGATTACTTGGGCCCGGTCTTGGCGAATCTTCCTCAACACTCGAGGAATCAAGGGTATGGGGGGAAACGCGTAAAGCAACTGGTCGCACCAGGTTATCAGAAACGCGTCCCCCAATGCTCCCTGCACCGGATACTGGAGGCTGCAGAATAACGGACATTGCACGTTCTCCCGAGTGGCAAACAGATCTATCCGAGGAAACCCCCACATCTGGAAGATTAAACGGACTTGATCCGGATGGAGACGCCACTCGTGGTCGGCCGAGAAATGGCGACAGACTGTCCGCACGTACATTCAAGACCCCGGCCAGATGATTTGCTACCAAGCAAATCTGATGGTCCTTTGCCCAGGACCATAGTCGAAGAGCTTCTCTGCAGAGAAGGTACAACCCTACTCCTCCCTGTTTGTTTATGTACCACATCGTGGTAGTATTGTCCGTCAGGACCTGTACTGACTGACCAAGAAGGGAAGGGAGGAAGGCCTTGAGAGCCAGACGTACAGCCCGTAACTCCAACAGATTGATATGAAACATCCGTTCCTCTGGAGACCAAAGTCCTTTGATCTCCAGATCCCCCAGATGAGCTCCCCACCCTAGAGTGGAAGCATCCGTTATGACCGTGGCCACTGGTGGCGACTGCGCGAACGGCTTTCCTTGTGAAAGATTGTTGCTCGCAATCCACCACTTCAAGTCCACAGCAGCATCTCTGGAGATCTTGACCGCACCTTCTAGATCTCCCTTGTGTTGAGACCACTGCCTTCGGAGGCACCACTGAAGAGCCCTCATGTGCCAGCGAGCATGCGTGACCAACAGTATGCAGGAGGCAAACAGACCGAGCAGACGAAGGACCTTGAGGACTGGAACTACCGCTCCATTTCGAAACATTGGAACCAATTCCTGAATATCTTGAACCCGCTGAGGCGGAGGAAAGGCTCGATTCAATGTTGTATCCAGTACTGCCCCTATGAACAGGAGGCGCTGAGAGGGCTCCAGGTGAGATTTGGGCACGTTCACCGAAAAGCCCAGGTCGAACAACAACTGGGTTGTTGACTGCAGATGATACGACACAAGCTCCGGGGACTTGGCTTTGATCAACCAGTCGTCCAAGTAAGGGAATACTGCTATCCCCTTCCTTCTGAGCTCTGCCGCAACCACTGACATCACCTTCGTGAAGACTCGATGTGCTGAAGTAAGACCAAACGGGAGGACCTCAAACTGATAGTGCTGCGACCCTACCACAAACCGGAGATACTTCCTGTGCGACTTGAGTATCGGGATATGAAAATAAGCATCCTGCAAGTCGACAGACACCATCCAATCTTCTTTGTTCAACGCCAAAAGCACCTGTGCTAGGGTCAGCATCTTGAACTTTTCCTGATTGAGGAACCAATTCAAGATCCTCAGATCCAGGATCGGTCTCAACCGACCATCTTTCTTGGGAATCAGGAAGTACCTTGAGTAACAACCTTGACCCCTTTCCTGCTCTGGAACCAACTCCACCGCGCCCTTTGAAAGGAGGACTTGAACCTCCTGTTCTAGCAACAGGAGGTGTTCTTCTGAACAATAAGATGGGCGGGGCGGGAGGGGGGGGGCGGAAACTCCCAAAAGGGAAGGGTGTAGCCTTTCTCCACAATACAGATAACCCAAGTGTCCGTTGTAATAGTCTCCCACTTGTGGAGAAAATGCCGTAATCTTCCCCCTACAGGAGAGGAGTGAGTGGGAAATGGTGGAAGCCTAAGGCTGCTTTCCCTGCTGCACCCCTCCAGAGGACGAGGAAGAGGCAGAGTGCTGCTGAGAGGCTCCTCTGGAACGGGCCCTACCTCTCCCTCTAAATGATCTATAGGAGTGAGAAGAGGCGGGTTGCTGGAATTTTCCCCGAAAGGAAGAGGAGGAAGAGCCACGTCCAAATCCACGAAACCTCCTAAAAAATTTGGAGGAGGTAGAAGAAGGGGCTTTTAGTCCTAATGATTTGGCTGTGGCCCTGCTTTCTTTGAACCTCTCCAGGGCTGAATCCGCCTTGGCCCCAAACAGTTTGTCCCCATCAAACGGGAGGTCCAACAGGGTCGACTGCACGTCCGCAGAGAACCCTGAGTTGCGAAGCCAAGCCTGTCTTCCTCGCAACCACAGCCGTGCCCATCGCCCTAGCCACTGAGTCAGTCGTATCCAACCCAGATTGGATAACCTGGGTTGCAGCAGCCTGGGCATCGGAGACGATATTCAAAAGCCCTTGGGGAAGCTCCGTATGGGAAGATGTTATTTCGTCCATAAGAGCATAGATGTACCTCCCCAAGATACATGACGCGTTGGTGGACTTCAACGCCATGCTGCAGGATGAGAATATTTTCTTGGACTGAGAGTCCAACTTCTTGGAGTCTCTATCCCCCGGCACCGTCGGAAAAGATCCAGGCGCAGATCTAGAAGAACAGGAGGCCTGGACCACCAAGCTCTCCGGCGTAGGGTGTCTGGACAGAAAGCCAGGGTCAGATGGTGCAGCCCGATACCTCCTGGCCACAGCCCTATGAACAGCCGGGGAAGATACCGGCTTCTTCCACACCTCCAACACCGGGTCAAGCAAAGCCTCATTGAATGGTAAAAGAGGCTCCGCTGCAGTAGAGGCCGGATGCAGGATCTCAGTCAACAAATTCTGCTTCGCCTCCGCTACCGGCAAAGGCAATTCAAGAAAGTTAGCTGCCTTTCTTACCACAGAGTGAAAAGTGGCTGCCTCCTCAGTATACTCCCCTGGAGATGACAAGTCCCAATCAGGGGAAGTATCCAGCCCACTAGCTGTATCCAGTCCATGAAGACCTTCGCCAGAATCCTCTATCTCTCCTTCTTCCAGGACACGTTGATATTCCTGTTCCTCCAAGAGACGGAGAGCACGTCTCCTAGAATGTAACCTCTCCTCAATACGCGGCGTCGACATGGCGTCTGCCGAAGTCGAGGAACGGCGCCGATCGCCGGATCCATCCGACGCCATGTCAGGCGCCACAGGCAGCTTCGACGCCAAGGTAGGAGACGGATGCAGAGAGGCGCGTCTCGGAGCCTCCGATGGTCCTGTCGGAGTCACTGGTCGAAACTCCGAAGTCGACTGGATGGAAACCTCCGGAGCCGAAACCTCTGGGGCCACCGGAGCGGACACCGGAGTCGACACTGGCGCCGAACCCACATTCCCTAAGGGGAGAAAGGGCATGAAGGGTGCTGGCCGTAGCGGCGCCGGAGCACCCAAGGTGAAAGCCAACGGCCCCGAAGGACCAGTTGGAGCACCTCCTGGAGCCATCTGCTGAAAGATGGTATACATCGCATTCAAAAATGCGGTATTATCGGCTCCAGGGGCAGGAAAAGCCGGATACTGGGGTGCCTGGATCGAAGGCGACCCCGACGCCAGCCTCGACGTCTGTGACGCCGGAGAGAACACCTGAGGCTGCGGCACTTCAATCACTGAAGATGTCTGCCCAGGCGAAGTCGGCGAAGCCGGAGAAGGCAACGGCGTCGATGGATGTGGAGTGACTGTGGGACTGACCTCCCAAGTCTTACGACGCCGAGCCGAAGGCGACCTCGATCGAGACCTCTGGCTGGAATGGCGCCGTGGATCCCTACGGCGCCGGGAATCTCGATGGCGCCGATGAGTCTTCGGCGAGGAGGACTTCCTATGATGCTTTTTCTCCTTCCTCTTTGACTTTGCCATGAAGAGTTTAGCCTCTCGCTCTTTTAGGGCCTTGGGATTCATGTGTTGGCATGAATCACATGTTGCGACGTCGTGGTCGGAGCTTAAGCACCATAAACAGTCCGAGTGCGGGTCCGTAACAGACATCTTGTCACCACGCTCCCGACAGGGCTTGAAACCAGACTTCCTCTGAGACATAGTAACTCTCAGATAAAAATCACGCAGCAGAAAAACACACTGTAACTTCGAAAGCAACAGTAGCTCCTTCAAAGATAACCGTTTCGAATGCACGGAAAAAAGGGAACTGACGTCGGCACGTCGGCGAGGACCTCTTATTGCCTGTATGACGTCAGACGGCGTCGCGTGGGCTAGGGTGACGTCCTCGTCGACGTGCAGAGACTAGGAAGAAGATTTCCGTCGAATGCTGACGCCATGGGAGTATTCATTAGGTGAGGAATCCACAGGTAGTTGTATCCATCAGAAAATGGGTTTTCATATACACCACTTTAATAGTGCTTTTGCTGGCTTCTATTAAACAAGCAATAACAAGAAAACGTGGACATTAAAGATGAGGGAGACTTTTTAGAAATTACAAACGGAGATAACAAATTCTCCAGTTTTGGGAACACCTGATTATAACAAGGAGTTTTATTTATTTTGTCATTCAAATGTCAAGTGATGATAGCTGTACATATGCAGAAATATCCATTAAGACACAAACCCATTGCATATTTTAGTGGAAAGTTGGATTCATTGATGAGAGGACATTATCCTTGCATGCAAGCTCTCGCCACTGAAGCCTTTGCAGTGCAGAAGAGCACCCCTATTGTTATGGGGGCATTTTCAACACACTGAGCACATCATGCAGTGTGCTTCCATTTAGAAGGCTAAGACTACTCTAACTACAGAGAGTGGGTCAAGATCTGAGGTGATACTGTTACTACCATGTTTGAAGGTTGTGAAGTGTCATACGGTAAATCCTGCAACCTTCATCGCCCATCCTACATTTGATTCTGAGGATGATGCACATGACTGTGGTACTTACTTTAATAATGACTATACTCAACCAACTGAGGAGCCTATACAGGTAACATTGTTTATTTTGTTAATGGTTCTTCTACTATTGACCAGGATACAGGAGTAAAGACACACAGGTGCAGCAGTAGTCAAAATACAACAGCATGATTCTTCTGATACACTTCACATAGATGAGCAGTTGACACTACCCGCAATCTAATCTGCACAAGCAGCAGAAATGATTCAGTTGATAACAGCTCTTAAGCAAGAAGCTGGGAAAGTCATCACAATTTACTCAGATTCAACTTATGTGCTACAACTGTACATTCCAGTATTATGAGATGGAGTAGGGAAGGTTCCCTTATGTCAGACTGAAGTCCTGTTATGCACAGGAACCTCCTAGAGGTTCTAATAGAGGCACTTGCATTACCACAGGCACTGGTAGTTGTGAAATTCCCCCCTCAGCTTTAGGGCGGAACAACGTGGCACGGGAAATCAGCGCCGGACTCCTGTCCCAAACAAATTTCATAAGCGCCACCTGAAGCGATGCCACAGTACGAGGTGGCGGATCCATATGGAGCATCTGGAATAGATAAAGGACACACGGCAGGATCGTCAGTTTAATGGCAGCTAGTCTACCAAACCACAACAACTTGAATTTCCTCCATGCGTCTAAATCCCTATGTACCTCTCTGGAGAGAGTCGCATAGTTCAAGCGAGCCGTTCAATCCCCAAATAGGGAATCTGCGACGCTGCCCAACTAAAAGGAAACCTGGAGCGCAACTCACTGTGTGGGCCGGCAATACTGAGAGATTCAGGATCTGCGACTTCTGCATATTCACTTTAAACCCTGAAATCGCACCGAACGCGTCCAGCGACCCCCACAAGTGCCGGGAGCGAAACCATGGGCTCCGAGAGAGTAAGGAGCACATCATCCACGTACAGGCTAATAAGATGATGGTCCCCCCGAACCTAATGCCCGTGATTTGAGGGTCAGCATGGAGCCGCTGTGCCAAAGGCTCCATATAGAGCGCAAACAAAAGCGGGGAAAGACGACACCCCTGCCGTGTCCCTCGACCTATCGGGAACGGCAAGGAAACCGTACCATTGACCCACACCACAGCGCAAGGTCGGATGTAATCACACCAAACCCACGACAAACACCGGCCCAATACCAAAAAGCTCCGGCACCCAAATACGGCCAATGCACTCTATCGAACGCCTTTTCGGTGTCTTTAGTAAGAAGAAGGGCCTCTCAATCAGGTGTAGGATCCTCTTAGTGTTGTCCCCACACTGTCGGTGCGGTAAAAAGCTCGCCTGGTCAGGATCAACAAGCCCGGGCATATAAGGGTTTAAGCGCTGCGACAGTATGCCTGTAAAGAGCTTGATGTCAATATTAAAAAGAGAGATAGGCCGGTAAGAGGCACAATCCTCTGGGCACTTGCCGGGCTTAGGTATAACTGTGATAAGAACGTCAAGCATGCTAGGGACAAGCGTGTGTGTCTTTGTAAAAGACTTAAAAAAACGAGTTAACACAGGTGTAAGGAAATGCCTCCTTGGCATAGTTACCCCCTGACTTTTTGCCTTTGCTGATGCCAAGTTATGATTTGAAAGTGTGCTGAGGCCTGTTAACCAGGCCCCAGCACCAGTGTTCTTTACCTAACCTGTACCTTTGTCTCCACAATTGGCAAACCCTGGCATCCAGGTAAGTCCCTTGTAACTGGTACCTCTGGTCCCAAGGACCCTGATGCCAGGGAAGGTCTCTAAGGGCTGCAGCATGTCTTATGCCACCCTGGGGACCCCTCACTCAGCACATACACACTGCTTGCCAGCTTGTGTGTGCTGGTGGGGAGAAAATGATTAAGTCGACATGGCACTCCCCTCAGAGTGCCATGCCAACCTCACACTGCCTATGGCATAGATAAGTCACCCCTCTAGCAGGCCTTACAGCCCTAACGCAGGGTGCACTATACCACAAGGGAGGGCATAAGTGCATGAGCACTATGCCCCTACAGTGTCTAAGCAAAACCTTAGACATTGTAAGTGCAAGGTAGCCATGGTCTGGGAGTCTGTCATACACGAACTCCACAGCACCATAATGGCTACACTGAAAACTGGGAAGTTTGGTATCAAACTTCTCAGCACAATAAATGCACACTGATGCCAGTGTACATTTTATTGTGAAATACACCCAGAGGGCATCATAGAGATGCCCCCTGAAAATATACCCGACTTCCAGTGTGGGCTGACTAGTTTTGCCAGCCTGCCACACACCAGACATGTTGCTGGCCACATGGGGAGAGTGCCTTTGTCACTCTGTGGCTAGTAACAAAGAATGTACTGGGTGGAGGTTCTTCTCACCTCCCCCTGCAGGAACTGTAACACCTGGCGGTGAGCCTCAAAGGCTCACCGCCTTTGTTACAGCGCCACAGGGCATCCCAGCTAGTGGAAATACCGCCCCTTCTGGCCACGACCTCACTTTTGGCAGCAAGGCCGGAGGAGATAATGAGAAAAACAAGGAGGAGTCACTGGCCAGTCAGGACAATCCCTAAGGTATCGTGACTCTGACTTTTAGAAATCCTCCATCTTGCAGATGGAGGATTCCCCCAATAGGATTAGAGATGTGCCCCCCTCCCCTCAGGGAGGAGGCACAAAGCGGGTGTAGCCACCCTCAGGGCTAGTAGCCATTGGCTACTACCCCCCCCCGACCTAAACACACCCCTAAATCAAGTATTTAGGGGCCCCCAGAACCAAGCAAGATAGATTCCTGCAAACTGAAGACGAAGAAGGACTGCTTACTTGAAGCCCTGCAGAGAAGACGGAGACACCAACTGCTTTGGCCCCAGCCCTACCGGCCTGTCTCCCCACTTCAAGAAAAACTGCAACAGCGACGCGTCCCCCAGGGTCCAGCGACCTCTGAAGCCTCAGAGGACTACCCTGCATCTAAAAGGACCAAGAACTCCCGAGGACAGCTGCCCTGTTCTACAAAGACTGCGAATTTGCAAAAAAAGAAGCAACTATTAAAGACCACACATTTCCTGCCGGAAGTGTGAGACTTTCCACTCTACACCCGACGCCCCTGGCTCGGCCTGCAGAGAACCAACACTACAGGGAAGACTCCCCGCCGACTGTGACCCTGTGAGTAGCCAGAGTTGACCCCCCTCAACCCCTCCAGCGACACCTGCAGAGGGAATCCAGAGGCTCCCACTGACCGCGACTGCCTGCTTCTAAGAACCCGACACCTGGGAAACACACCGCACCCGCAGCCCCCAGGACCTGAAGGATCCGACCTCCAGTGCAGGAGCGACCCCCAGTTGGCCCACTCCCTTGCCCAGGTGGTGGCTACCCCGAGGGACCCCCCCCTTGCCTGCATCGCTGAAGAGACCCCTGGGTCTCCCATTGAAACCTATTGCAAACCCGATGCCGGTTTGCACTCTGCACCCAGCCGCCCCTGTGCCGCTGAGGGTGTACTTTTTGTGCTGACTTGTGTCCCCCCCAGTGCCCTACAAAACCCCCCTGGTCTGCCCTCCGAAGTCGCGGGTACTTACCTGCTGGCAGATTGAAACCGGGGCACCCCCTTCTCCATCAACGCCTATGCGTTTTGGGCACCACTTTGACCTCTGCACCTGACCGGGCCTGAGCTGCTGGTGAGGTAACTTTGGGGTTGCCCTGAACCCCCAACGGTGGGCTACCTTGGACCCAACTGTGAACCCTGTAAGTGCTTTACTTACCTGTGAAACTAACAAATACTTACCTTCCCCAGGAACTGTTGAATTTTACAGTGTCCAATTTGAAATTGCTTATTGCCATTTCTGCCAAAACTGTACATGCTATTGTGATGATTCAAAGTTCCTAAGATACCTGAGTGAAATACCTTTCATTTAAAGTATTGTTTGTAAATCTTGAACCTGTGGTTCTTAAAATAAACTAAGAAAATATATTTTTCTATAAAAAAACCTATTGGCCTGGAATTGTCTTTGAGTGTGTGTTCCTCATTTATTGCCTGTGTGTGTACAACAAATGCTTAACACTACCCTCTGATAAGCCTACTGCTCGACCACACTACCACAAAATAGAGCATTAGAATTATCTAATTTTGCCACTATCTTACCTCTAAGGGGAACCCTTGGACTCTGTGTATGCTATTTCTTACTTTGAAATAGTGCATACAGAGCCAACTTCCTACATTGGTGGATCAGCAGTGGGGTACAAGACTTTGCATTTGCTGGACTACTCAACCAATACTTAATCACACGACTAAATTCCAAAAATTGTCATTAGAAACAGATTTTTTAAATTTGAGCTATTTTTCTAAATTTTTTAAAGTCCTGCTAGGGCCTTGTGTTAGTCCCTGTTAGCATTTCTTTTAGAGTTTAAAAGTTTTGAAAAGTTTGAATTAAGTTCTAGAGATAGCTTTAGATTCTTAAAAAGTATTCCAACTTTTAGAAACACAATGTCTACTACAGAAGAGATAGTGATGGAACTCAACCTCACCCCTTACCTGCATCTTAGGATGTCAGAGTTAAGGTCTCTCTGTAAAATCAAAAAGATAAAAACTGGTTCAAACCCTACCAAAGTACAGCTCCAGGAGCTCTTCGCAGAGTTTGCTAAAAACAACCCCTCTGATGATGCCCTCACAAAGGGGGACACTAGTGAGTTGGAGGAACTCCCACCTCCAGTCCTAGATAGGGAGACCAGGGTTTCTCCAACCCTGACTCCACATGTGATAGTCAGAGATGCTGCTTCTCTCACAGGAGAGTCCAGCAACTCTGGAAGCACAGAGCAATCTCAATGAAGATGACCTCCTGCTAGCCAGGATGGCCAAAGGATTGGCTTTGGAAAGACAGATCCTAGCCATAGAAAGGGAAAGACAAGAGATGGGCTTAGGTCCCATCAATGGTGGCAGCAATTTTAATAGGGTCAGAGATTCTCCTGAAATGCTAAAAATCCCCAACGGGATTGTAACTAAATACGAAGATGGTGATGACATCACCAAATGGTTCACAGCTTTTGAGAGGGCTCACTGGGGTGCTCTCCTTTGGGAAATGTTCACTGGAAAGTGTAGGGATATACTTCTCACACTCTCTGGATAAGATGCAGAATCCTATGACCTCATGAAGGCTACCCTGATTGAGGGCTTTGGATTCTCAACCGAGGAGTACAGGATTAGGTTCAGGGGGGGCTCAAATATCCTCGAGCCAGACCTGGGTTGATTTTGTTGACTTCTCAGTCAAAACACTGGAGGGTTGGTTTAATGGCAGTGGTGTAAATGACTATGATGGGCTGTACAATCTGTTTATGAAAGAACACCTTTTAAGTAATTGTTTCAATGATAAACAGCATCAGCATCTGGTAGACCTAGGACCAATTTCTCCCCAAGAATTGGGAAAGAAGGCGGACCATTGGGTCAAGACTAGGGTGACCAAGACTTCCACAGGGGGTGACCAAAAGAAAGGGGTCACAAAGACTCCCCAGGGGAAGAGTTTTGAGACATCCAAGGGTAAAAGTAAAGAGTCTTCTACAGGGCCCCAGAAACCTGCTCAGGAGGGAGGGTCCAAAGCCTCTTCACAATCCAATTTTGCGTACAAGGGTAAAATCTTTGATCCCAAAAAGGCCTGGCATCGTAGCTGTAATCAGCAGGGAGACAAGGCCTGTCCCAAGAAAGGCTCCACTTCAAACTCTACTCCAGTTAGCACTGGAATAGCCAGTCTCCAGGTGGGATCAACAGTGTGCCCAGAGCAAATCAGGGTTCACACTGAAGCTACATTAGTTTCTGAGGGTGGGGTGGACTTCGCCACTCTGGCTGCCTGGCCCCCTAAAAAATACAGGAAGCAGCTCTTAATTAATGGGACTAGTGTAGAAGGCCTGAGGGATACAGGTGCCAGTGTCACCATGGTGACAAAGAAACTGGTTTCCCCAGGACAATACCTGACTCGACAAACTTATCCAGTCACCAACGCTGACAATCAGACTAAAGTACATCCCATGGCTATGATAACTTTAGAATGGGGAGGGGTCAATGGCCTGAAACAGAGAGTAGTCTCCTCAAATACCCCTGTAGACTGTTTGCTTGGAAATGACCTGGAGTCCTCAGCATGGGCTGAGGTAGAACTCAAAACCCATGCAGCCATGCTGGGTATCCCTGAACTGGTGTGTGTCAAGACAAGGCTACAGTGCAAGGCTCAGGGTGAAAAAGTGCTGTTGGAGCCTGGGATAATGGCCCAACTCTCCAAGAGGAAAGGAAAGAAGAATGGGGAACCAGCTTCAACACAACAAAAGAAAGGGAACCTCTCTTCCCAGGAAGAAGTTCTGCCCTCTGAGGGAACTGAGCCCATGGAGTTGGAACCTTATCAGGTTGAACTCTTAGGCCCAGGGGGACCCACAAGGGAACAGTTGTGTAAGGGACAAGAAACATGTCCCTCTCTTGAAGGCCTTAGGCAGCAAGCTGCTGAAGAGACCAAAGGAATAATCACTGGAACACATAGAGACTATTGGGAAGATGGACTACTCTACACTGAGGCAAGAGATCCCAAACCTGGTGCCACTAGGAGAGTGGTAGTGCCTCAGGAGTTTAGGAAGTTCATTCTGACCTTAGCTCATGATATTCCACTTGCTGGGCATTTGGGACAAACCAAGACTTGGGAGAGGTTAGTCAACCATTTCTATTGGCCCAACATGTCCCAGAAAGTAAAGGAGTTGTGTGTCTCCTGTGCCACCTGTCAAGCCAGTGGTAAGACAGGTGGACACCCAAAGGCCCCCCTCATTTCACTTCCAGTGGTGGGGGTCCCCTTTAAAAGAGTGGGTATGGACATAGTAGGTCCACCTGAACGTCCCACAGCCTCAGGGAACCAGTATATCCTAGTGGTAGTGGATCATCCCACTAGGTACCCTGAAGCAATTCCCCTTAGGTCCACTACTGCCCCTGCAGTAGCTAAAGCACTCATTGGTATCTTTACCAGAGTGGGATTTCCTAAGGAGATGGTGTCTGACAGGGGTACCAACTTCATGTCAGCATACCTGAAACACATGTGGAATGAGTGTGGGGTGACTTACAAATTCACCACACCACACCACCCACAAACCAAGGTCTTGTAGAAAGATTTAACAATACATTGAAAGGCATGATCATGGGGCTCCCTGAAAAGCTCAAAAGCAGATGGGATGTCTTCTTGCCATGTCTGCTTTTCGCCTACAGAGAGGTGCCTCAGAAAGGAGTAGGGTTTTCCCCCTTTGAACTTCTGTTTGGCCATCCTGTCAGGGGACCACTAGCTCTTGTGAAAGAAGGCTGGGAGAAACCTCTTGATGAGCCTAAACAAGATATAGTGGACTATGTATTAGGCCTACGTTCCAGGATGGCAGAGAACATGGAAAAGGCAAGTAAAAACCTTGAGGCCAGCCAAACAACTCCACAAGATGTGAACAAAAGGCTGCTATGGTTGAATTTCAGCCAGGGCAGAAGGTATGGGTTCTGGAGCATGTTGCTCCCAGGGCACTTCAGGACAGATGGAGTGGCCCATACCCAGTGCTAGAAAGAAAGAGTCAGGTCACCTACCTGGTAGACCTAGGCACTAGCAGGACCCCCAAAAGGGTGATCCATGTGAACCGCCTCAAACTCTCATGACAGGGCAGATGTGAATCTGTTAATGGTGACAAATGAGGACCAGGAAGCTGAGAGTGAACCTCTCCCTGATCTCCTCTCCACTGACCCTAAAGATGGCTCAGTAGATGGAGTGATCTATTCAGACACCCTCTCTGGCCAACAGCAATCTGACTGTAGGAAAGTCTTACAACAGTTTGCTGAGCTCTTTTCCCTAAGCCCTGGTCAGACACACCTATGTACCCATGATGTGGACACAGGAGACAGCATGCCTGTCAAAAACAACATTTTCAGACAGTCTGACCAAGTTAAGAAAAGCATCAAAGTGGAAGTCCACAAGATGCTGGAATTGGGAGTCATTGAGCACTCTGACAGCTCCTGGGCTAGCCCAGTGGTCTTAGTCCCCAAACCTCACACCAAGGATGGTAAGAGAGGGATGAGGTTTTGTGTGGATTACAGAGGACTTAACTCTGTCACCAAGACAGATGCCCATCCCATTCCAAGGGCAGATGAATTAATTGACAAACTTGGTGCTGCCAGATACTTAAGTACCTTTGACTTGACAGCAGGGTACTGGCAAATCAAAATGGCACCAGGAGCAAAAGAAAAGACAGCATTCTCCACACCTGATGGGCTTTATCAGTTTACTGTAATGCCCTTTGGCTTAAAGAATGCCCCTGCCACCTTCCAAAGGTAGGTGAATCAAGTCCTTGCTGGCTTGGAGTCCTTCAGTGGAGCTTATCTTGATGATATTGCTGTCTTTTGCTCCAGCTGGCAGGATCACCTGGTCCACCTGAAAAAGGTTTTGAAGGCCCTGCAAGCAGCAGGCCTCTCTATCAAGGCATCCAAATGTCTGATAGGGCAGGGAACTGTGGTTTACTTGGGACACCTTGTAGGTGGAGGCCAAGTTCAGCCACTCCAACCCAAAATCCAGACTATTCTGGACTGGGTAGCTCCAAAAACCCAGACTCAAGTCAGGGCATTCCTTGGCATGACTGGCTACTACAGCAGGTTTGTGAAGGGATATGGATCAATAGTGACACCCCTCACAGAACTTACCTCCAAGAAAATACCTAAGAAGGTAAACTGGACTATAGAATGCCAACAGGTCTGTGACACCCTGAAACAAGCTATGTGCACAGCACCAGTTCTAAAAGCTCCAGATTACTCCAAGCAGTTCATTGTGCAGACTGATGCCTTTGAACATGGGATAGGGGCAGTTTTGTCCCAAAAAAATGATGATGGCCTTGACCAGACTGCTGCTTTCATTAGCAGGAAGTTACTCCCCAGGGAGCAGCGTTGGAGTGCCATTGAGAGGGAGGCCTTTGCTGTGGTTTGGTCCCTGAAGAAGCTGAGACCATACCTCTTTGGTACTCACTCAGATGGCTAATGCAAATGAAAGGTGAAAATCCAAAACTGTTGAGGTGGTCCATCTCCCTACAGGGAATGGACTTTATAGTGGAACCCGGACCTGGGACTGCCCATGCTAATGCAGATGGCCTTTCCAGGTTCTTCCACTTAGAAAATTAAGACTCTCTTGGGAAAGGTTAGTCTCATCCTCTTTCCCTAACTTGTACCTTTGTCTCCACAATTGGCACACCTTGGCATCCAGGTAAGTCCCTTGTAACTGGTACCTCTGGTACCAAGGGCCCTGATGCCAGGGAAGGTCTCTAAGGGCTGCAGCGTGTCTTATGCCACCGTGGGGACCCCTCACTCAGCACATACACACTACTTGCCAGCTTGTGTCTGCTGGTGGGGAGAAAATGACTAAGTCGACATGGCACTCCCCTCAGAGTGCCATGTCAACCTCACACTGCCTATGGCATAGGTAAGTCACCCCTCTAGCAGGCCTTACAGCCCTAAGGCAGGGTGCACTATACCACAGGTGAGGGCATAAGTGCATGAGCACTATGCCCCTACAGTGTCTAAGCAAAACCTTAGACATTGTAAGTGCAGGGTAGCCATAAGAGTTTATGGTCTGGGAGTCTGTCATGCACGAACTCCACAGCACCATAATGGCTACACTGAAAACTTGGAAGTTTGGTATCAAACTTCTCAGCACAATAAATGCACACTGATGCCAGTGTACATTTTATTGTAAAATACACCCAGAGGGCATCTTAGAGATTCCCCCTGAAAACATCCAGCGTGGGCTGACTAGCTTTGCCAGCCTGCCACACACCAGACATGTTGCTGGCCACATAGGGAGAGTGCCTTTGTCACTCTGTGGCTAGTAACAAAGCCTGTACTGGGTGGAGGTGCTTCTCACCTCCCCATGCAGGAACTGTAACACCTGGCAGTGTGCCTCAAAGGCACCCCCTTTGTTACAGCGCAACAGGGCATCCCAGCTAATGGAGATGCCCACCCCCTCCGGCCACGGCCCCACTTTTGGCGGCAAGGCCAGAGGAGATAATGAGAAAAACAAGGAGGAGTCACTGGCCAGTCAGGACAACCCCTAAGGTGTCCTGAGCTGAGGTGACTGACTTTTAGAAATCCTCCAGGATTCCCCCAATAGGATTAGGGATGTGCCCCCCTCCCCTCAGGGAGGAGGCAGAAAGAGGTTGTAGCCACCCTCAGGGCTAGTAGCAATTGGCTACTAACCACCCCGACCTAAACACACCCCTAAATCGAGTATTTAGGGGCCCCCAGAACCAAGCAAGATAGATTCCTGCAACCTGAAGATGAAGAAGGACTGCTGACCTGAAGCCCTGCAGAGAAGACGGTGACACCAACTGCTTTGGCCTGTCTCCCCACTTCAAGAAAAACTGCAACAGCAACGTGTCCCCCAGGGTCCAGCGACCTCTGAAGCCTCAGAGGACTACCCTGCATCTAAAAGACCAAGAACTCCCGAGGACAGCGACCCTGTTCCACAAAGACTGCGACTTTGCAACAAAGAAGCAACTTTTAAAGACCACACGTTTCCTGCCGAAAGCGTGAGACTTTCCACCCTGCACCCGACGCCCCCGGCTCGACCTGCGGAGAACTAACACTACAGGGAGGACTCCCCGGCGACTGCCACCCTGTGAGTAGCCAGAGTTGACCCCCCTGGACCCCCCCAGCGACTCCTGACCACAACTGCCTGCTTCTAAGAACCCAACGCCTGGGAAACACACTGCACCCGTAGCCCCCAGGACCTGAAGGATCTGACCTCCAGTGCAGGAGCGACCCCCAGGTGGCCCTATTCCTTGCCCAGGTGGTGGCTACCCCGAGGAGCCCCCCCCCCCCCCCCCCCTTGCCTGCATCACTGAAGAGACCCCTGGGTCTCCCATTGAAACCTATTGCAAACCCGACGTCTTTTTGCACTCTACACCCGGCCGCCCCTGTGCCGCTGAGGGTGTACTTTTTGTGCTGACTTGTGTCACCCCCAGTGCCCTACAAAACCCCCTGGTCTGCCCTCCGAAGTCACAGGTACTTACCTGCTGGCAGACTGGAACCGGGGCACCCCCTTCTCCATCAAAGCCTATGCGTTTTGGGCACCACTTTGACCTCTGCACCTGACCGGCCCTGAGCTGCTGGTGTGGTAACTTTGGGGTTGCCCTGAACCCCCAACGGTGGGCTACCTTGGACCCAACTTAGAACCCTGTAAGTGCTTTACCTACCTGTGAAACTAACAAATACTTACCTCCCCCAGGAACTGTTGAATTTTGCACAGTGTCCAATTTTAAAATTGCTTATTGCCATTTTGGCCAAAACTGTACATGCTATTGTGATGATTCAAAGTTTCTAAGATACCTGAGTGAAATACCTTTCATTTAAAGTATTGTTTGAAAATCTTGAACCTGTGGTTCTTAAAATAAACTAAGAAAATATATTTTTCTATACAAAAACCTATTGGCCTGGAATTGTCAGAGTGTGTGTTCCTCATTTATTGCCTGTGTGTGTACAACAAATGCTTAACACTACCCTCTGATAAGCCTACTGCTCGACCACACTACCACAAAATAGAGCATTAGAATTATCTCTTTTTGCCACTATCTTACCTCTAAGGGGAACCCTTGGACTCTGTGTATGCTATTTCTTACTTTGAAATAGTGCATACAGAGCCAACTTCCTACAACAGGGGCCAGCTCCAGACAGAAGGTTTTATAAAAGAGAGAGGTAAAACCATCCGGACCAGGTGACTTCCCGGCCTTCAGGCATGAAACAACTTATCACCTCTTCCAAGCGAATAGGCTCGTCGAGAGGCCGCATCCTGCTCCCGAAGCAGCGTTACAGCACAATCAGTAAGATGAGGGGAAGGATCTCTTACAAGAGCCTCATCTGCCGCATAGAGATCCAGATAGAATTCAGCAAAGGCCTCCGCAATCTGATCGTCTGTGTGAACCTCTCCTCGTAAAGACGAACGCACCATCCTCACTGCTGAGGCCTGTTGCTGGGCCCTCAACCTCTGAGCCAATAGTCTCCCGCTTCTATTGCCCCCAACGTAGTACTTATGCTGAAGGTGCGATAATGCAATCTCCGCCCTATCCCAGTCCAGTCTCTTCAGCTGCAGTCTCGTCCGTTCCAGCTCCCGCTATATTCGAGGGGCTCCCGTAGCTTTATGGGAACGCTCCAGAGTGGCCACGCGCTGCTCCAGGGCCTCTCTCTTGGCCCTTCTAGCCTTGTTTTCTTTCGCTGCAAGAGAGATCACCTCCCCTCGCACGACTGCCTTAAGCGCCCCCAAAGTGTTCCTATGCTAGTCTGTCCATCGTCATTCTGTTCAAGGTAATGCTTAAACGAACTGCGCAGGGAATCCACCACCTCCTCAGACTGCAATATCGTATCCCGGAAGCACCACCCAAACCCCGCACATGATTGGCCTCTACGCAAACTGTCACCGTGATTGGGGCGTGATCTGCCAAAGCGCAAGGTTCAATCACCGTCCCCTGCACTCGTGCACGAAACGCCAAAGAAGCCAAAAAATAGTCAATGCACGCATATGTTCTGGACGCAGCCGAATAGAATGAATAGTCGCGCTGGCCTGGGTGGGCCGCTTGCCAGATATCCTCCAAATCGCAGTCAGCAAGCCACTTGAGCCCCACCAAGAATAAAGCCCACGTCTGCCCATACCGCTGCCCGGACCTGTCCATATCATTATCCAAAACAATGTTAAAGTCTCCGCCAACTAACAAGGCCCTGCGCCTGCTCTATGAAGCTTTCTTGCTGTGTATTAGGGGCATAGATATTAGCTAATTTAAAGTGGAAAGCGCCTACGCGGAGCTTCAGAGCCAGAAATCTACCCTGAACCTCATGAGCCTTCGCTATTACCTCCCCCCGAAAGGACCTTGAGAACAGAATCGCAATAGCACCCCTCTTCGTGGACGCAGAGGACCAGAACTGCAGCGGAAATCACCTACAGCGCATACGGTGCGTGTCCGCATCTAGCAAATGCGTCTCCTGCAGCAGGCATATCTGACTCCCAGAACGCTCCAAGAAGGACAGTATCGCCAGCCTTTTCGAGGGGTTATTGAGGCCACGTACGTGAAGGCTCAAACATTTAAAGAGGAGACCCATGAGCAGATGACAGCACAGCCATTGTTAGATCCTCACCATACGGCCCGGCACCAGGGCGGCACAGAGCAAAGCGATCAAGGCCTCCCACCCCTCCCCCCAATAATACGCCAATAACCTGTAGAGGGGTACAATACAACCAAACAAAAAAGCACAACAGGTGCGAGTCAACCAACGTCCAAGCCCTCCGTGAGGCATCCACAGTGAGGAAGGTCCACATAAGGTCAGGGACACACCATCGAGTACACGCCGAACCCCCGGAGCCCCACCACTCAGACCCCGCTTCAGTTCAATCAATATCATCTCTACCGGGAGGACCACCTGTCCCTCCCTGCGCCAGTACAGTCCATCCGGGCCTACGAGCCAGCACCAGCAGCTACACTGTTCAAGACCACTTGCCTCTCCCGTGCTCGTTCTCTGGACAAGGTCCACGACGACCTCCGTCTCTTCTCGGCGCCATCCAGGTCGTCCACCCACAGGGCCCCCTCCAGAGGACCCATCCCTCTTCTCCGCCTCATCCATCCCCAGCAACCAACGGGCCTCCTGGAGTGATCTCACCTGTTGCAACTGATCTCCCCATCGGAACACCAGGCGGAAAGGGTGGCCCCAAGTATAGGACGTGGAGGTTGCTCGGAGATGATCCGTAATGGGCTTAAACTCTCTGCGCCTCTGCAGTGTCAACACTGTAAGATCTTGATAAAGCTGAAAGGAGTGCCCCCGAAACTGAATCTGCGTCATGTTCCGCGCCTTCTGAAATATTGCTTCCTTAACCTGAAAATTATGGACGCAGGC